>NW_026943822.1:9585434-9923768 GCF_035594765.1 Anolis carolinensis | reverse complement strand
TAGATATGCTGGATGATGATGTTGATTATTATTATTATTATTATTATTATTATTATTATTGCTCGGTGACCACCTGGCCAACTATAGTCCAGCCCTCCAATGGTCTGAGGGATCATGAACTGGCCCCCAGTTTTAAAAGTTTGGGGACCCCTGGTCTAGATTATACGGCATTGTAGAAGGGGCCTGACACGGGTCTGTTCAATTGCATGGAACGTTTCACCGCAGTTTGAAAGAATTTGTAACCTAGACTAAATGTAGATTGCGAACAGGAATGTTGGAGTCTTTAGTTCAGTTCACATTCTTTAAGACAACTGAACTCATTTGAACTTCCCAAACCAACGTGTGCAATACTATTATCTTTTTGGATTGTGCACATGTCCAGATCTGGCAATGGAATTCTTGGCTCAAAACGAAAAATCACACAACAAAAATTCATGACTTTGGCTTACGATGCTCTAATCTGTTCTCAATTTTATAGCATTTGATTCATTCATTGCTATTGTTGGATTTCGGTTGTTCCAAAAACAAGTTTATAAGTTTTTGAAATACATAACCTTACATATTGTCAGTATATGCTGATGCTGGGGTATTGTTCACGTTTGATTCAAGGAGAAAACCCCACTAGTGCTACAGTACAGGGATGGGCAAAAATACAAGGCAATTTTTTTTATCTCACCCCCAAGAATCCAGTGCAACTTCATATTATGGACTTTATCACACAGTGCTGCCATACCACAGCATTCACATAATCAGGGATAGTAGCAAACTACTGTGACAGTGATCCTCCCTGTTTTTATTTGTTGCACAGCCATAATGCTTCACTAATGCATGGTTCTGCAGTCGTACTTTCAGTTAGCAGTGTAACTCCTCCTTCTGGTGCTCTGTTTTTTTTAATGAAATAGTCAAAGTAACTTCACAATTTCAGCAAAGTTTGGGTGAATAATAATAATAATAATAATAATAATAATAATAATTTACAGAAAAGGGGACTGGGGGAGGAGACAATCCTGCTCCTGATAACTGACATGTTGGCCTAGAAGCAGATCAGAATCGATGAATGAGATAAGTGTTGTTGAAGGCTTTCATGGCCGGAATCATTGGGTTGTTGTGCATTTTCCGGGCTGTATGGCCATGTTCCAGAACCATTCTCTTCTGATGTTTCATCCACATCTATGGCAGGCAGCCTCAGAGGTCATGTTGCCAGCATGACTGCATGGAGCGCTGTTACCTTCCTGCCGAAGTGGTACCTATTGCTCTACCCACACTTGCATGCTTTCGAACTGCTAGATTGGCAGAATTTGGGGCTAACAGCAGGAGCTCACCCCATTCCCCAGATCTGAACTGCCACCTTTCGGTCAGCAAGTTCAGCAGCTCAGTGGGTTAACTTGTGCCAGCAGGGGCTCTAACAACAACAACAACAACAACAACAACAACAACAACAACAACAATAATAATGGCAGCATGAATTGGACACAGGTGTAACTGGACAATTTGTACAGAAAAACAAGAAAACTCATGACCATTCATCATTCACTGCACCCTCGCAGTGATGTTGACTAGCTATATCTGCCTAGAAGATCAGGGGGCAGAGGACTCTTACAAGTAAAACAAGCAGTCAAAGAAGAAGAACATGCCCTGACAGAGTATGTAAAGCAAAGTGAAGAACCTGCTTTGATTGAAGTCAAAAATCAGAAACTCCTCAAAGCACAACAGACAAAAAACCAGTACAAGAAAACTGCACTACAAACTAGAGCTGACAGCTGGCACAACAAAACATTGCATGGAAAGTTCCTTGACAAAATTGAAGGAAAAGCTGATAAGGAGAAGACCTGGCTATGGCTCATGAATGGGATCCTGAAGAAGGAGATAGAAGGCCTCCTTGCAGCCCAGGAGCAAGCCATCAGAACAAATGCAATTAAGGCCAAGATCAAATAATCAGCTGATGACCCAAAATGCAGACTGTGCAAGGAAGCTGACGAAACCATTGATCATATCCTCAGCTGCTGTAAGAAAATCGCACAGACAGACTACAAACAGAGGTACAACTATGTGGCCCAAATGATTCATTGGAACTTATGCCTCAAGTACCACCTCCCAGCAGAAAAGAACTGGTGGGATCACAAACCTGCAAAAGTATTGGAAAATGACCATGCAAAGATACTGTGGGACTTCCGAATCCAGACTGACAAAGTTCTGGAACACAACACACCAGACATCACAGTTGTGGAAAGGAAAAAGGTTTGGATCATTGATGTTGCCATTCCAGGTGACAGTCGCATTGACGAAAAACAACAGGAAAAACTCAGCCGCTATCAGGACGTCAAGACTGAACTTCAAAGACTCTGGCAGAAACCAGTACAGGTGGTCCTGGTGGTGATGGGCACATTGGGTGCCGTGCCAAAAGATCCCAGCCAGCATTTGGAAACAATAGACATTGACAAAATCACGATCTGCCAACTGCAAAAGGCCACCCTTCTGGGATCTGCGCGCATCATCTGAAAATACATCACACAGTTCTAGACACTTGGGAAGTGTTTGACTTGTGATTTTGTGATACGAAATCCAGCATATCTATCTTGTTTGCTGTATCATACAATGTCGTTGTGTCAATAATAATAATAATAATAATAATAATAATAATAATAATAATAAGGTTAACAATCATAGTGAATCAGCATTGCTTTCTCTCCTTTGCCTCAGACTGTGACATGTTTTTTGATTTGAAGGTCTCAGTGGTTACAGCAGCAAGACGACTCTGGAATTCTTACTCAGAAAGATCACAGCCTTCCTTTGACTGAGCTTGCAAATCTCTGGGAGTTTGGTTCACACTTTGTCTCTTACTCTCCCAATCTCTTTATTTTATCACAAGAGTGGATATACGCAGAATCCGAACATCTTTGTGTAGGATTTAGCAACAACAAGGCAAGTCTTAGGCCAACCACATTGCCAGCTGGTTGAGCAAGCTGTGTCATGAAGTCGCATACCAGTTGATTTCTGACAACTCCATTTAAGTTGACATTCTACAGCTGTGCTTCTCATTATTAAGTTCAAGTGGCCCTTTGTGTGTCAAGCAAATGTTTCATTTACAACAAGATGACCACAAAAAGGGCTGTGGCTATATATTTTTAAAACACAGATAAAAAGGGACCCTTATTGCTCAAGAAAAAGCCTAAAAAGTCATACAAAGCATGGCTGGTTCTCTAGAGTGTGAATGTTTCTACTAATGAATTATGATGTATTTTAACTCATGAAATCTAATCTCCTGAGAAGGCAAAATTGGAAAGGATGGAGAAGAAATCTGAGCTGCAACCTCGCACTTAAACATGTTAATCTAGGAAATAGAAGTGTTGTTTGTTTGTTGTTACAGTCAGCCCTCCATATTCATTGGGATTGGGGGAACAGAGACCTCATGAAAGTGACATAAAATGCAAACAAAGAACACTTTCCTCCCCTGAGATAACACCTTTCTAGGATTCTCTACGCCCTCCAGCACAAACATTAAAATAAATGGAAGGGATGAGAATGAAATATGAAGTCACCCTTTTCAGTAAGCGTGAAGGCATAGCCAAAGATGGCCATGTCAACAACTCAGGAAGTGTCACCAAATTCTGCTTTAAAGACAGAAACTAGAAAGTTGTGTTCATCGCTGAAGAATTTTATGGGGAGAAAAAATTAAAAACATGATCTGAGTGTTGAAGTGTGGAGAGCAGCATCTCTCACCCCTAGTTGAGAGTTTTAGGATCCTTGGATGTAAAAAGATGAATCAAGTTTGCATGGGACCTCATTGGCCAACCATAGGATCTAGAACCACGGGATCTAGAACTCAAAGCATAGAAGAAACCGTGTAACAGATAAAGTTGATACAAAATTACTTAATAGCAGAAATACTTCAGAGACACCAAATAAAATATCATCTAAGCGTTCAGGTCTGGTTAATACTTCCAAAGGAGATGGTTAGGGAATGCCGGCTGCTGTGGGTAATACCATAACCTTTATTTATTGCATGGGATATATGTCAGTTTTGAAACAATTAATAATATCCACATTAAGAATTCAAAAACAATCAAAAACACATGAAACAATATAAAAACATTTTGTAAAAAAATCATACACAAGGCAATGACAAACTTCTTGTGAAGAAAGCCCTATGGACCGCTATAGTTTGCTATCAACCTGGAAGCACATAACAATAGCAAAGAAAACCTATAGCACTTTTAAAACTTTTGCAAAGTTTCATTTCAATCAAAGAAAATACACGGAATTTTAAAATATAATGCAATCCACCTTTTTGGGATGTATGTGCAGAGGGTGTACTGCTCATCAATAGAGTTAATATAGACCCATAACAATTGGGTCTTCTGTCTGTCAAGGAAATTGGGTGGATGGATAACTGTGTTGATTTCATGGGTGATGTTACACAAATGGGATGGATTCAATGTGGGTGATCGGCAAAGGAGATGGGCCCTTTCCAAGTCAGTCCTTTCCAATTTCTTTTAACAATGGAGCAGAACTACTGTGTGAATCTTTTCTTTGCTATAGTTATCACTCCCAAGGCTTCTACAAACAATGTATTGCCAATTAATGTTGACCTTTTTGGGAAACAAAATATATCCAACAAATGGAAAATGAATTCCATGTCTGTAGGGTGGCCAAGATGTAGAACAGTTCCAGCTGTTCTAGCTATTCCTTTAAAAAATGACAGGAGGAATTCCAGTAAAAGACTGTCTGAGAAATGACTAAACAAGGAGCCTGGGGCTGAACATTGTAGTCAAATGAGTTGAGAAATAGCTGAATTTCCACTCCCTTCCTCTTCCAATGAACATAATTTCCTATGAAATATCAATTATTTGATAACAAGAGGCTAAAAAGGAACTTTGGCCCATAGCCTCCCAATGAGTAATGGCAGTGAGGTCTTCTGCATAGATTTCTTTCTTTTTTTGTAATTTCTGTCCTTCAACTGAACATAAAATAAATCCAGAAATATCTAAATTCAGAAGTTGATATAAATCCAAACTAATTCTCACACTCCCATGAAGCAACCAGTAAGTATAACCATTGGTATGTGGATACCTTTATATGTTGAGAAAAAATAGAATTTGAGGTATTGGAGTGGTTTACTGAATTTCTCTTGGAGAGAACAAAATTCACCAAGAGTTTTAATTTGATTGTAACATTTAACATAATTAGCGGTATAGCTCTTTCTTTCCTCTTTTTTAGAGGAAAAGATTGCTCAGTATTGTGCATCTATTACATTATTGCCTCTATATCTAGTTTAGAGTAGTGATGTAATTTTTTTACCGATTTTCTTAGAATCACAGAATCATATTATAATGTTATACAATATTATACTAATAATATAATATAATAATATTAATTATATATTAAATATTAAATGTAATATTACTAATAATATATAATGATATAGTACAATATAGTAATTTAATGCTTATATTGTGCTATGCTAATAATATATTGTATGTACATTTGATTTGTAAGCGGTGAGAAGAGCGGGATATAAATGTAGTAAATAAATAAATAAATAGAGTTGGGAGAGACCTCACGGGCCATACAGTCCAACCCCCTGAAAGAAGCAGGAAAATCTCATTCAAATCACCCCCAACAGATGGCCATCCAGCCTCTGCTTAAAGCCTCCAAAGAGGAGCCTCCACCATACTTCGGGGCAGAGAGTTCCACTGCTGAACAGCTCTCACACTGAGGAAATTCTTCCTAATGTTCAGGTGGAATCAGCCAGAAGCTCTTTCTCTTCCAGAAGGAGACAACAAAAATGTTAACAATTTTTTTCCTATTGTGAGAAAACCTTCGAAAAATTCGTAGTCTAGGACTTCTTCGGTGTAAAAATTGTACATGGCTGTTTTGTACATAGAACAGCATCCATTGCTGCATTTTCTGCGCAGAAAGTAACATTTCAGTGTAGAAATATTTACATCTGAGAAGAAAGTGGCCTTTTTTTTTTTGCACAAAGCAACTGCACGTGAATTTTGTAAACAAGAAATTCCAAAATGTAGTTTTTTAGTAGTCCAGAATTCTTTTTGTTTCAGGCTCTTGATTAATTTCATAGGAATTAAGGAAATAGGGCCAGGTTTGAACAACTCAGTATTATGATGCAAACTGGTCGCTACTGTAACATCCCAAGAAATGAGAGATTTTGTGTCTGGGGAGAACAAATAGTGGAAGATATTGAACATTTTTTGATTGACTGCCCAGCATATGCTGAACTTCGACACAGATATTTACATCCATTACTATCTAATTTTAGGTCCCCCAACAGAAATGATCTTCTGACAGGCCTCTTGCAAGGCAAGAAAGAGCCACCATAATCAGAGTAAGCCTTTTTATCCTGAAAGCTACCAAGAAAAGAGCACATTTCCTGAAAGAAAAATCAGGAAAATAAGATTTTGATGGCAAACAGGTCAGCTGCTGTCTTCCCATCCTTTTTGCCTTGTTTTTATTTATTTATTTATTTATTTATTTACAGCATTTATATTCCGCCCTTCTCACCCCGAAGGGGACTCAGGGCGGATCACATTACACATATAGGCAAACATTCGATGCCTTTTAACATAGGACAAAGACAAACAACATAGCTGCGAGCGGACCTCAAACTCAAGACCGGTCAGAGTGATTCATTGCAGTTAATTGCAGCTGGTTTGCTCTCCTGTCTGCGCCACAGCCCCAGGCTTGCACTTTGAAATGGTCATATGACTGGTCAAACAAATAAATTATTATTATTATTATTATTATTATTATTATTATTATTATTATTATTAATTATTATTATTATTCATAGGAATTAAGGAGATAAATTAATCTAATTTTCTTTTACATTGTTTTCTCACTCTTCATTAGCAGACAACCTTTTTTGGAAGGAGAATGGCTATTCGCTTTGGTGGCTTTGTATAGTGTTTTTCTTTCAGTTTGGAAAGTTGTGCTAGTGAAAGTCAAACATTCATGAGAATTTGGTTTTAAAAGAGGAATGGTTTTTAATGCTAACATAGAGCACCATAGGGCTTTATTGGCGCATTTTCCCACCCCTCCATCTATTTTTTTAATAGTTCAAGGAGATCTTTGTTTGCTACACTTTATTAAGCACCGTCTCTCCCGAGTTCAAGAGTTTTGGGAGGGTTCAGAACTAGCTGCTGGGAAGAGGGCAGCCCATGGAAGGTACTCCATTCATCAGCAACCTAATCGGATGGGCCACATAAAGGTCATCGATCTTGGAATTAATTAATACAGGTACAGCAATCATGAAACCTGCCTACTGTTGTGTAACAAAGGTCCAGCCAGAAGCTCTTTCAAGAACTGTAAGAAAGTCGCCTTTGTTAGAACGCCCCATTGAAAGTTCCTCTCTTACCTCCTCTTCGACAGGCATATTATATAACACCCTCAATACAATGTTTAAGTAACATTAGTATTATGTTATACGGCCTCACAAATAAAAGGATGTTTAAAGTACAGCCTGACATCCCATCCTCAACTTTTGCTACCTTTCTGTTACATCACACCTCAAACACAACATTGAGCTAATTCCCCGGCTCACTGCCCCAAGACACAAGGAGATACATTTCAGTCCTGTACATTTGCGCTCCCTTATCCTTCCCACAAAAGCCAGCATGGTGCGGCAGTTTGGACATTAGGCTATGACTTTGGAATTCATTGTTCCAACTCCTGCTCAGTCATGAAAGTCCACTGGGTGATCTTGGGCAAGTCACACTTTCTCACACTCAAAGGGAGCCAAAGATAACCCCCTCCTGACAGAGCCGGCCCTAGGTAATTTTTAAGTGTAGGCGAACAGAATTTTGGCGCCTCCCCCCCCCCAAAAAACATTCACTGAAAAATAAAAGCGTTGGATAAGCGAAAATGTTGGATAATAAGGAGGGATTAAGGAAAAATCTATTAAACATCAAATTACATTAAGATTATACAAATTAAGCATCAAAACATCATGTTTTACAACAAATCAACAGAAAAAAAGCAGTTCAATGCATAGTAATGTTATGTAAAAGGTAAAGGCAAAGGTTTCCCCTGACATTAAGTCCAGTCATGTCTGATTCTGGGGGTTGGTGCTCATCTCAATTTCTAAGGCGAAAAGCCAGCGTTGTCCGTAGACACCTCCAAAGTCATGTGGCCACGGGCATGACTGCATGGAGCGCCGTTACCTTCCCGCCGGAGCGGTGCCTATTGATCTACTCACATGTTTTCGAACTGCTAGGTTGGCAGGAGCTGGAGCTAACAGCGGGCACTCACTCTGCTCCTGGGATTTGAACCTGAGACCTCTCGGTCTGCAAGTTCAGCAGCTCAGTGATTTAACACACTTCGCCATCAGGGCTCCAATGTTATGTAGGAATTACTATATTTGCAAATTTAGCACCAAACATTGAACAGGGATATAGGGCATTGTGGACTTAGATAACCCAGTTCAAAGCAGATATTGTGGGTTATTCTGCCTTGGTATTCTGGGTTATATGGCTGTGTGACAGCCACTCATAAATTCCCACTCCCATGCATCCTACACATCCTCAGAATCTGCTGGAATTCTATGAAATGATCAATATGTAGTATTTATGCTTTTCTAAATGCACACAGAATTATTTTCCAGCAAAGATGTAACAGCAAGTGCACCTGCCTACCAGGCATGGGCAAACTTTGGCCCTCCAAGTGTTTTGAACTACAACTCCCACAATTCCTAACAGCCTCAAGCCCCTTCCTTTCCCCCCTTAGCCATTTAAGCTAAGGGGTAAAACCTGGACACAGTATATTATTTGAGAACATAGAACTGCTGGACCACTCTCACAACCACCATGTCAAACTACACAGAGAAGCCATTGAAATCCACAAGAAGCATGTGGACAATTTCAACAGAAAAGAGGAAACCATGAAAATGAACAATATCTGGCTACCAGTATTATAAAACTCTAAAATCAGGACAGTAAATAAAGAACAACACACACAAAAACAGAGGAATTCCAGACATGAATCAATCAGGGGCAGCTCACACCTCCCAACAAAGGATTCCCTCAGGTAGGAAGCAGCCAGTCTTTGAAGCTGCAAGGCTATTCAGTGCTAATCAAGGTGGCCTATTGCAACATTCACACTTGCTTCCAACAGACAAGAGTTCTTTCTCTTCTAACCTGGACTTTCAACAAATATTTAAGCCCCACTTCCCTAGTTTCAAACAGACCTCACAACCACTGAGGATGCTTGACATAGATGTGGGCGAAAATAATAAATACAATAATAATAATAATAATAATAATAATAATAATAATAATAAGAGCAGAGTGAAATAATAAATGTATTAATAATAATAATAAAAATAGAGTAAAATAAATGTAATATTAGCAACAATAATAGAGAAAAATAATAAATGTAATAATACCTATAATAATAGAGAAAAATAATAAATGTACCATATGTCCTCGAGTATAAGCTGACCCAAATATAAGCCAACCAGGAGTATAAGCCGAGGGGGGCTTTTTCAGTCTTAAAAAAAGGGCTGAAAAACTAGGCTTATACTCGAGTATATACAGTAACTTTTTGTTGCTTGCTTCCAATGCTGCTTGACCTACCAAGTAGTTCACCTTACTACACATCCTTCAAGACATAGACCCAAATCCTTAATCAGAGGCTACCATGCCATGATTTATGATAGCAGAACTATCTTGGTTTCACCATGAGAAACCATTCCAGTGAATTGTGACAAGGCACCACATGAGACGATCCAGCCGTGTAACGGAGACTCTCGCTGTGCAATGTTGTGCATCAGGACACAACGAGCATCAGAAATGTCAACACAATGGCCAGGTTGCTGACTCTGATTGTCTCAGTGGCATAGTTCCTTCTTTCCTTCCTTCTTGAAAATATGAAGACAAACAATGGCATAATTCAACTACATACAATCATAATTTGACTTGGAATTACGTAACTCTCCGACCATGCTAGGATTGAAATTTGGCAGCAACTGTTCCATCTCTCTAGTAGGCTTGGGCCTGAATAAGTTTGACCAAAGTGATTTGTAATATTCAGTGGTCAATTTTGTGTAATCCTGAGAAAACAGAACAGGGAAGAAGGAACCAAACAGCTCAGCAAAGTGGATCAAGAGAGTTGGATTTATCGGCTACTGGAGAGGATGGAGTTAAGTCTGCGAGGCAACTGGAGAAGATCCTGCAGTGTCTTTTTTACTTCCCTGGCAGCAGAAAAGCTCCCTAGGCTCATCCTTCTCTAGAGAGGACTGTGCTGGGAACTCACTTTCCCAGCAGCACTTGCATGGGGCAGGTATTGAAAAGTCTCTGACCTCCTTTTGGAGCATGATGGGAGTTGAAGTTTTTTCTCTCTGTTTCTCAGCCAATAAAAGGCTTGGATGGCTGAGAATTGACACAACCTACTACAATCCCAGAATCCTCTCTAGTAATTTGTCTTATTTTTAAAAACATTGGAAGAAGGTTGGATTACTGACATATTCATTACAGGGGGGAAATTCCTCCTGATTCCATTCAGGGATAGCAATTTTTCCATTTAGTTTAGTGTTATCTCTCAGCCAAAAATTTCCAAGACCAGTTCTGACTCTGTATTCCTTGTTGTTGTCGATTATGTTGTATGTTGATTTTCTCATAGGGATTTCTCAGTGAGTTTCTTTCAGAGAGGGTTGGCCAGTAGACTTCCATGGTTGAGTAAGCATTTGAATCCTTGTCTCTTAGGCTGTATCTATACAGCCATACAATCCAGTCTCTTAATCCAGATTATCTACTTTGAACTGTATTATATGAGTTTACATTGCCATATAACCCAGTTAAAAGCAGATAATCTGGATTCATAGACCTCTTCTACGCTGCCATATAAAATCCAAAATCTCTGCTTTTGTCAGGACCCAGGCTGCAGAGCACCAATAACCATGCGCAGAGGCCAGAATCTATCTAATATCTTTATTAAAGGAATATATAAAGTCAATAAAACAAGTGAAGAATATAGTTCAGGAAAGGTCAAATATAGTCCAGGAAAACAATGTCCAATATGAGATATTAAAGTCCAAAGTTATAATCCACTTCACCGAAACACACACTATTTGACAAGCAATAGTGTGGGGAACTGTCCATAGTCTTTGAGGCTTAAGGTAAATCCGAAGGAAACTGGAAAACAAGGCTTGAATCAGAGAAGCAAGGTCCGTGGTATAAAACGCAAGGCAAGGCAAGACTTGAAACTTGGCAAGATCAAACTTGAAACAAGGCAAACATGAATCAAAAACTGAGTCCATAGAAGTCCATGGTACAAGGCTGGGCTGGAAACTTGATCCGGGATCTGGGAACTGGAGTCTACACACGATTTCACTCCTCAAGCCGACGAATTGACTCCGCAAGGATTCCTTTGCAGGCAAACACCTATATAGGATCTTGTTTTCCCGCCAAGGAACACTTTCTCTGGGGAACAAGAAACGAAACCTATACTGTGTCCAGATGCATGACTCCTTAAAGTTTCCCAAGGGAAGCAGACTTAATCAGCTAATTGTCTGGCAGCTATCCTGGCGCTCCGGCGAGTCGCCTCTCGAGCGCCCCTATCTTGATTATAATAATCCCGGCGAGAAAATGGGGGAGATTTCTGCTCAAGGCTTGTTTGGCTGACTTCTTGTGGGCAAACATCTTGCAGGTGCAAGGGCTCCAATTCTGGCTGAAACGGTGGGAAACCCAAGTTTTCCTCTTCATCTGCCTCAATAGTACCAGGAACGGGACTACATGGCCCATGAGTCATCACACTATCCCCGCCCTCAAGGCCCCCCTCAAACAAGGCCCCTCTTCCCAAGGTGCGGGGCCGCGGCTTGGCAGGGTAGGCCTGATGGAAGCGACGGACTAAATCGGGGGCATGGACTGTGGAAGCGTCTTCCCAAGAGCGTTCTTCGGGGCCAAAACCCACCCAGTCAATGAGATATTGAAGGCGGCGGCGGTGGAAGCGAGAATCTAAAATGTCCTGAACCTCGAATTCCTCCTCCCCATCCACCAAAACAGGAGTGGGGGCCGGCCGGTCTGCATCAGGGTGCACACCATCCGCCGGAAGGAGCAGGGAGCGATGAAACACTGGATGAATGCGCATAGAGCGCGGAAGTTGGAGTTTGAAAGTCACGGGGTTAAGTTGCGCCACCACTGGATAGGGACCAATGAAACGGGCATCTAGCTTCCGGCAGGGACGGTGGGAGGGCAAAAAGCGAGTGGACAGAAGAACCCGATCTCCTACCTTGATTTCGGGGCCCGGCTGGCGATGATGGTCAGCGTGGCGTTTATAGTCCTCCTTGGCTTGGTCCAGTTGCTGGAGCAATAGTTGTTGCACCGCTGTGAGTTCTTGCAGCCAGTCCTCCGCTGCGGGGACTTCTGAGGTTTCAATGACAGGAGGAAAGAAACGTGGATGGAAGCCGTAGTTTGCAAAGAACGGGGTTTCCTTAGTTGAAGCCTGGACACCATTGTTGTAGGCAAACTCTGACAGAGGTAACAGGGAAGCCCAATTGTCCTGCTGGTAGTTTACATAACAGCGAAGGTATTGTTCCAAAGTGGCATTGGTGCGCTCAGTTTGCCCATCCGTTTGGGGATGGTGAGCTGAAGATAAACGAGAGTCTATGCCCAATAGTTTTTGTAGTGCCTTCCAGAAACGAGAGGTGAATTGAGATCCACGGTCTGTGACTAAACTCTTGGGCAATCCATGTAGTCTGAAAACATGCTGAAGGAATAAATCTGCAGTCTCTTTGGCCGTGGGGAGGCCATCGCAGGGAATGAAATGGGCCAACTTGGTAAAAAGGTCCACCACCACTAGGATCGTGGTGAATCCAAGGGAAGGTGGTAGGTCAGTGATAAAATCCGCAGAAATCATCTCCCATGGACGAGATGGAGTAGGAAGGGGATGCAGTAGCCCTGAGGGCTTCTCCCTTCTTGTCTTGGAACGCTGGCATACCGGGCAGGTATTGACATATTTTTCCACATCCTTGCGGATTTTGGGCCACCAAAAATCTCGTAGGATCAAATGCATGGTTTTAAATAGTCCAAAATGCCCTGCTGGCTTGCAGTCATGACACAGGCGAAGTGCCTTTTCTCTGCCTGGTCCTGGGGGGATGTAGACATGATTTCTGTAGCATAATAGCCCATCCTTAAGTGAGAAAGGGAAACGTAGTCCTTGGCGAATTTGATCTTGAGCCCAGGCGTCTGCTTGTTGACTGGCTCTGATTTCTTGAGCACAAAGGGGTCCTGGAGTAGAGGGAGTTGGTTCAACTGCAGTGGATTTGGTGTTTCCCACTGTGAGCGTGGCAAAAATTTCAGGCTGTAGCAATTGAGATTCGAAGGTTTCTCTGCGCCCTGCAGCATACTCTGGTTTCCGTGAAAGAGCATCTGCTTGCTTGGTCTGAGCAGGGGTTACATAATGGATCTGGAAGTCAAAACGCTCAAAAAACAACGCCCAGCGCTGCTGCCTCTGATTTAACTTGCGAGCAGTCCTTAGATGTTCCAAATTACGATGGTCAGTATGAACCTCAATGGGAAATTTGGCCCCTTCTAACCAATGTCTCCAATTTTCAAAGGCTGCCTTTATGGCCAAAAGTTCCTTTTCCCAAATAGTGTAATTTCTCTCTGGGGCTGTTAGTTGACAGGAGTAAAAGGCACAAGGGTGAAGATGTTCTCCCACTGGTTGCATGAGTACAGCCCCGATTGCCACATCGGAGGCGTCAGCCTGCACAACAAAAGGGGTCTTAGGATCAGGGTGCTGTAGAATTGGCTGGGACGTGAATAACTTCTTTAGTTGCTGGAACCCTTCCTCTGCTTGCTCCGTCCAGCGGAAGGGCTGTTTTCCACGGATGCAGCTGGTGATTGGGTCAGACCAGCGGGCAAAGTCTGGAATGAACTTGCGGTAGTAGTTCGCGAACCCCAAGAAACGCTGCACCTCTTTCTTGTTGTTTGGCGCCTGCCATTCCAATACTGTTGAAACCTTTGCCGGGTCCATGGAGAGCCCTTGTGGCGAGACACGGTATCCCAGGAATTCTACCTCTTGTAGATCAAAAGCGCATTTTTCCAACTTGGCATATAGTCCATGATCCCGCAATCGTTGTAACACCATTCTGACGTGTTTCTCATGTTCTGATTGTGATCTAGAAAACACCAAAAAATCGTCCAAGTAGATGATCAAGAACCGATCTAGATAATCCTGAAAGATATCATTGACAAAGTGCTGGAACGTTGCGGGAGCTCCACATAAACCGTAATTCATGGCTAGGGACTCGAATAATCCGAATTTAGTCTGGAAGGCGGTTTTCCACTCGTCCCCCTCCCTGATGCGAACTAGATTGTAAGCCCCCCGAAGATCCAGCTTGGTGTAAACCTTGGCCCCTCGAAGCCGGTCTAATAGGTCCGAGATCAAAGGCAGGGGATAGCGGTTCCGCTTAGTGATATTGTTCAATGCTCTATAGTCCACAACCAAGCGTAGGTCCCCTGACTTCTTTTTCACAAACATCACTGGGGAAGCGGCTGGGGATTGAGAGGGTCTGATGAACCCCTTGCGGAGGTTTGACTCTATGAACTCCCTGAGAGCTTCTTGCTCTGGTTCAGTCAGGGAGTAGAGGTGTCCTCGCGGGATCGGGGCCCCCTCCACCAAGTCAATGGCACAATCATAGGGCCTATGCGGGGGTAGTTTCTCGGCTTCCTTTTCATTGAAAACATCCCAAAAGTCTGAGTATTTCTTGGGCAAGGTGATGATGGGTTCAGCGTCTGTGGCATGGCAGACCTTGGCTACAAGACAATGGTTTTGGCAATATTTAGAAGCAAACTGCAGTTCTCTGTTGGTCCAGGAGATGTTTGGGTCGTGGAGTGTCAGCCATGGAATTCCCAAAATCACAGGGAAGTGAGGAACCTCGGTAACAAAGAAGGAAATCTCTTCCATGTGTTCCCTTATCCACATTCTGGTGGGTTCAGACCATTGGCTTACTGGACCTGTCTTTAGGGGGCGGCCATCTATGGCTTGCACCACCCGGGCGTTCTTGAAATCGTGATATTGTAATCCCAGAGAGTCGGCATACTCTCTATCGATGAAATTGTTTGTTGCTCCTGAGTCTATCATGGCATGGATCATGACGGGTCCTTTTTTCGCTGACCACAAGGTGACCACTAGGAGAAATAGGACCCCGGTTGGCGGCTCTTGAGTGGGGTTTCTGACCGGGTTGGCGAGCCTCTCTACGCCCGGTCGCTGGCTTCCCCCACAGGCTTTGCGCCTGCCGCCTCGGCCGTCTCCGTCTCCACGGAGGACGCCGCCGCCAAACGAGCGGCGGGCTTTCTTTTGGCTGGACACTCTCTGGCAAAGTGGCCCCCGTTTCCGCAGTACCAACAGAGGTTTAAACGTTGGCGGCGGGCCTTCTCGGCAACATCTAATCTGGGACGCACATTGCCCAACTGCATCGGCTCCTCCTCGCTTCCTCTGGGGTATGGGGCTGGTGGCGGGGGTCTCCACACTGGACGTGGTTGGATGCCGGCGGGAGCGGGAGGTTTCACTCCTGCTCTTCCACTCTGGCCTCGGAGCCACTGTTTTCTGTTGGCAAGCATGACTTCGGCTCGTAAACATTGGTCAATAAGTCTCTCAAGAGAGTTTGGAGGATCCACCTTGGAGATTTCTTCCAGCATCTCAATGTTGAGACCCTCACGAAACTGTCCTCTGAGGGCTACGTCATTCCAACCGGTGTTTTGGGCCAGCACTCGGAACTCGGCTATGTACTGGGACAAGGGCCTGTCCCCTTGGAAAAGGCGCCGGAGTTTATGGCCGGCCGCCTCTAGATTGTCCTCGATCCCCAAGTCGCCTTAAGGTGATTCAGGAAGTTTTGCGCGGAACTTAGGTGCGGGGAGGCTTCATCAAATAGCGCCGTCGCCCAATTGGCCGCTGGCCCTTCTAGGTGACTGTAAATCCACGCCACCTTGACGTCTTCTTGGGGAAACTCGGCATGACGGGCTTCTAGGTATGCCTGGCATTGGCGACGGAAAACATGAACCTTGGAAGCTTCTCCAGAAAACTTGGTTGGTAGCGCCAGGGCAGGGAGACGGGCTCCGCGTTCCTTCAAGCCCCGTATTTCTCCCTCCTGCGTATGGAGTGTATCACGGATTCTGTCCACTTCATCCTTGGAGATGGTGTAGCTGAGTGGTTGGGCTTCCGCCCCGGTTCCAGTAGACATTCTGGCCTAGGTTAATTGGTGCTTAAGGTGGCGGAGTCAAACTGTCAGGACCCAGGCTGCAGAGCACCAATAACCATGCGCAGAGGCCAGAATCTATCTAATATCTTTATTAAAGGAATATATAAAGTCAATAAAACAAGTGAAGAATATAGTTCAGAAGTAGACCTTTCAGGAAAGGTCAAATATAGTCCAGGAAAACAATGTCCAATATGAGATATTAAAGTCCAAAGTTATAATCCACTTCACCGAAACACACACTATTTGACAAGCAATAGTGTGGGGAACTGTCCATAGTCTTTGAGGCTTAAGGTAAATCCGAAGGAAACTGGAAAACAAGGCTTGAATCAGAGAAGCAAGGTCCGTGGTATAAAACGCAAGGCAAGGCAAGACTTGAAACTTGGCAAGATCAAACTTGAAACAAGGCAAACATGAATCAAAAACTGAGTCCATAGAAGTCCATGGTACAAGGCTGGGCTGGAAACTTGATCCGGGATCTGGGAACTGGAGTACGAAGTCTACACACGATTTCACTCCTCAAGCCGACGAATTGACTCCGCAAGGATTCCTTTGCGGGCAAACACCTATATAGGATCTTGTTTTCCCGCCAAGGAACACTTTCTCTGGGGAACAAGAAACGAAACCTATACTGTGTCCAGATGCATGACTCCTTAAAGTTTCCCAAGGGAAGCAGACTTAATCAGCTAATTGTCTGGCAGCTATCCTGGCGCTCCGGCGAGTCGCCTCTCGAGCGCCCCTATCTTGATTATAATATTCCTGGCGAGAAAATGGGGGAGATTTCTGCTCAAGGCTTGTTTGGCTGACTTCTTGTGGGCAAACATCTTGCAGGTGCAAGGGCTCCAATTCTGGCTGAAACGGTGGGAAACCCAAGTTTTCCTCTTCATCTGCCTCAATAGTACCAGGAACGGGACTACATGGCCCATGAGTCATCACAGCTTTTAGCTGGACTATACGATTCTACACTGCCATATCATCCAGTTAAAGCAGAGAATCTGCAGTCAGAAACTGGATTATATGGCAGTATAGATGAGGACTTAGAGTCTTGGACCAACACTTAATGCACACCACCATACCGACTCTGCCTTCAAAAGCTATTGTGTGGTAAAACTGTCTCCTTGCATTTTCAGCAGATTTTTTAATACTATGAGTTATGACGCTAAAGTTCCACATTTGACCCTTTCACAGATATATAGTGTGTTTATTTGCAAAATAAAAAAAAACCTCAAACTGAAAAACATATATATTTCAATTGACAATTTGATCAGTGGATTACTTTGATGTGTTACTGAGGTTGAGAGAAAATGTATTCCTTTTTTAAAAAAAAATACCTCTGATTTCTTTCATTGTTATCCTTGGATTCATTATACATTTGAAATTCATTTTATTCCAGTCTATTGTAAGCTGACCTGAATCCCAATTTTTTAGGCAAAGGTGGGAGATAACTTAATTAAACAACAACAAAGCAACCCTAACCAGGAATGCCTAGTGAAATTGCTGTTCTTAAGAAATATGAAGACCACCCTGAGTCCCTTTGGGGAGATGGAGACAGGGTACAAAAATAAACTACTGTATTATTATTTTATTATGACACAGCAAACAAGATAGATATGCTGGATTTTGTTTCACAAAATTACAAGTCAAACACTTCCCAAGTGTGTGTGATGTATGATGTACTGTGTGATGTATTTTCAGATGATGCGCGCAGATCCCAGTAGGGTGGCCTTTTGCAGTTGGCAGATCGTGATTTTGTCGATGTCTATTGTTTCCAAATGCTGGCTGAGATCTTTTGGCACGGCACCCAGTGTGCCCATCACCACCAGGACCACCTGTACTGGTTTCTGCCAGAGTCTTTGAAGTTCAGTCTTGACGTCCTGATAGCGGCTGAGTTTTTCCTGTTGTTTTTCGTCAATGCGACTGTCACCTGGGATGGCAACATCAATGATCCAAACCTTTTTCCTTTCCACAACTGAGATATCTGTGTGTTGTGTTCCAGAACTTTGTCAATCTGGATTCGGAAGTCCCACAGTATCTTTGCGTGCTCATTTTCCAATACTTTTGCAGGTTTGTGATCCCACCAGTTCTTTACTGCTGGGAGGCGGTACTTGAGGCATAAGTTCCGATGAATCATTTGGGCCACATAGTTGTGCCTCTGTTTGTAGTCTGTCTGTGCGATTTTCTTACAGCAGCTAAGGATATGATCAATGGTTTCATCGGTTTCCTTGCACAGTCTGCATTTTGGGTCATCAGCTGATTTTTCAGTCTTGGCCTTAATTGCCTTTGTTCTGATGGCTTGCTCCTGGGCTGCAAGGATCAGGCCTTCTGTCTCCTTCTTCAGGGTCCCACTTGTGAGCCATAGCCAGGTCTTCTCTTTATCAGCTTTTCCTTCAATTTTGTCAAGGAACTTTCCATGCAATGTTTTGTTGTGCCAGCTGTCAGCTCTAGTTTGTAGTGTTGTTTTCTTGTACTGGTTTTTTTGTCTGCTGTGCTTTGAGGAGTTATTATTATTATTACAAAAGAAACAACAGGCTTCTATATTTGTCTTATCTCTGCAGACTTCCTAATAAAATCAAAATATTACAAAAGGGGCCTTTTAAGCTCACCCTCACTAAAAGATAGAACTAAAAATGTCATAAAGCAGAGGCACCTGGAATGTCCAAATCAGTCCTGAATGCTAAACTCAATGTAGGATTTTCTGCACCGGATTGCACCGTCATTTGTGAGACCCTCCTCCATTCATTTGCCACAACCGTCATGGGATTTCTTTTCTCTCTACCAATATGCAGATTGAGCAAGGTTGTGTTTGGATTTGCCTGTGAAGGGGGCTTCAACCCACACAAAGGACTTATCAATAGCTTGGGACTGTCTTTGACAGCTGGTTGTGCCTCTCTTTCTGGGAACTTGAGGGGGGGATGTATTGCAAAGAAGACAAGGCCGACTATCAGGGATTTGGTTACAGAAAAAAAAAACCTTCCCCATACAATGCTGTATTTATATGTGTGAAAAGAGAGGGAGAGAAAGAGGGAGGGAGGCTATATTTTCATATGCAGGGTTACTATATTAATTCACGAGGTGGGGAGAGAAAAATATATCAGGGCAACCTGTTCCTTAAAAAAAAAAAAATCAGATTCCGCCCCATTCCTTTACCCCCTCTAGCTGCCAAGAGAACAAGGCTTCACTTGATCGCCTTGATAAATCCATCATGTTTGCATGCTTATAATTAGATTAGCAGCTGCTGTAAGTCTGGGCCCTGGAATGTTTCTGTTTATTAGAAGGAATTGTTTCCTTGCAATGAATGGCTGGAGAGCGGGTTTCAATGCCGGCTCGCATACGCCGCGTGGAATCTGCCATGCAAGCCGGCGTGACTTTAGGCATGACTGGAAGAGAAAGAGAAAGAGAGGAATCAGTAATGGGTATATGATTCGCAAATCGAGTCGAACTGATAAAAATCAGGGTGGCTGTCAGCTGTGCAAATTGAGAGCTGGGAGCAAAATGCCCGGGATTGCCAAAGAGGCGGTGGATTCTGCTGGGGAGGTGCGTCCCCTACTGGCAAGTCAAATGAAGAAACTTGGAACTGATCTGGCTTTTTTTCTCGTTTTGCTATGGATCTTTCAATGTCACTTTATGCACCCATTTTCATTCAAATTTTTGTTTTATATACTCGTGGATTTGTTTTGTATCGTACTGTCTGGTCATTTTATGAATTATTTTAGGCACCTTGTGTAAGCTGCCCGAGTCCCTTCGGGGAGATGGAGACAGGGTACAAAAATAAAGATATTATTATTTTTTATATTATTATTATTTATTGTTATAATTGTATTATTTTACTTTGTTTAATAATGTGTTATTACGTTGTTATGTAATGTTTATGTTGCTTTTATGACTGTAAACCGCCCTGAGTCCCATCCGGGAGATAGGGCGGTATATAAATAAGGTTTTTATTATTATTATTATTATTATTATTATTATTGACACAACGACATTGTATGACACAGCAAACAAGATAGATATGCTGGATTTCGTTTCACAAAATCACAAGTCAAACACTTCCCAAGTGTCTAGGACTGTGTGATGTATTTTCGGATGATGCGTGCAGATCCCAGTCGGGTGGCCTTTTGCAGTTGTCAATGTCTATTGTTTCCAAATGCCGGCTGAGATCTTTTGGCACGGCACCCAGTATGCCGATCACCACCGGGACCACCTGCACTGGTTTCTGCCAGAGTCTTTGAAGTTCAATCTTGAGGTCCTGAGTTTTTCCTGTTGTTTTTCGTCAATGCGACTGTCACCTGGGATGACAACATCAATGATCCAAACCTTTTTCTTTTCCACAACTGTGATGTCTGGTGTGTTGTGTTCCAGAACTTTGTCAGTCTGGATTCGGAAGTCGCACAGTATCTTTGCGTGCTCATTTTCCAATACTTTTGCAGGTTTGTGATCCCACCAGTTCTTTACTGCTGGGAGGTGGTACTTGAGGGTTGTTGTTGTTGTTGTTGTTGTTGTTGTTATTATTATTATTATTATTATTATTATTATTATTATTATTATTATTATTAGGTACACTGAATTACTGTTGTATCTGTGCTGATTGAGCTTGAAATGGAAAATGAAGTGGGAATTATTGATTGTGTCAAAAGCAAACTGAGGGCCTGAATTGCCTTTGTTCTGATGGCTTGCTCCTGGGCTGCAAGGATCAGGCCTTCTGTCTCCTCCTTCAGGGTCCCATTTGCGAGCCATAGCCAGGTCTTCTCCTTATCAGCTTTTCCTTCAATTTTTATATAATAATAATTATTATTATTATTATTGACACAACGAGGTCGTATAACACAGCAAACAAGATAGATATGCTGGATTTCGTATCACAAAATCAAAAGTCGAACACTTCCCAAGCGTTTAGGGCTGTGTGATGTATTTTTGGATGATGCGCGCAGATCCCAGTAGGGTGGCCTTTTGCAGTTGGCAGATTGTCATTTTGTCATCATCATCATCTTATGGAGAAGGTTCACAGCCCACCTGTAGGACACATCTTTTATATGGGAAAAGAATTGCAGAGTCTTCCATCAATTGAAAGAAAAATACCATATTTCTTCCATTCTAAGATTCCATCAAAGCACCCATGATGATAAGGTGCACCCCATTTTTAGTGATTATTGTTATGATTATTATTATTATTATAAATTTTAGAAGCAAAGAAAAATATGTATTTTTTCAATTCTAACATGCAATCAATTGTAAGAATAATTTCAGTAACAAAAAATTGTAAAACACACCACATTTTTAGAGATGTTTATATGGAGAAAAGCAATTCTTAGAATTGAAGAAATGAGCAACTAACTTATCTCCTTGAAAGGTTATCAATGCATTGAGACACCCATAAAAATGAAAATGACTTGTCACAACGTTTTTCACATTTTGGGACTTTTTCTGTGAAAATAATCATTTGGGTAAAAACACCTGTTTTGTACAGAAACAATATGTTTTTGTGCTTTCTGTGAAAAATTATTTGTTTCAGGAGGTTGGACTGGATGGCCCATGAGGTCTCTTCCAACTCTATTATTCCATTATTCTATGATACAGCTTTCTTTTGCAAATAATTTTGCACCCAAAAATGTCCTGAAATTCAGTAAATAATTGACAAGTATGCAAAGGTTTTCCGCCCAATGAGGAGATTAATAACATTCTTCATTCTTTCATCAACTTCAGGAAAGGACCCTTTCTGAATCTCCAGTAAACTACTATTGAATTATATGTACAAACTGCAATATATCTATCTGTCTATCTACCTGCCTATTTTCAATCTCCAGGATGGAAATATTTTTTAGAAAATATCAATGAAACAGGTTTATCATGTTTTTTGAAACTCTGATGAGAACCATCTTGGACTGGTGAAAAGAATTACAGTATGAGAGTAATCCTGCACAAAATTCACATATGGTTGATGTAAGGAACTTGATGTGGCAGAGGATGGAATCCCTCTTTGAATCCCACCGCTGCCACCAAAATGTAGAGATGCTGAGGGTGACAGAGGATGGAATCCCTCTTAGAATCCCCTCAGCTTTGCCACCAATATGTACAGAGGTGAGGTGTCTGACAGGAATGTGTGTCAGAGATGGAACCCTTTTTGATCCCACACACACACACACAGATACCACCACTTAATAAAGATGTTTTATGAGAGATGATGTTAATTAGTTATTAGTTTGATTATCTTCTTCTTCGCTGCCACCAATGGAGACATCAGGCAGATGGTACTGGTTCTTTTAAGCTTTCTCTATTTGTTTTACTTCAGATGTTGATGTTACTTAATTTAATATGAGAGTATGACAGAGGCTTGATTTGAATAAAATCAAAACAAGTTTATTGCAGGTACAGAGCTTGATGGTTTCAGATAACTTGGTAAAGGCACTTCGCTTAATGGTTACAAACAGTTATGAGGTGGTTAAACTTTCAAAATACTTCTTTCTTTAAGTTACACTAAACCCTGATCCTCCTGGATCCCCTGGGATTAATGTTCCCTAATCCACAGGCTCTATAAAAGACCCTAGACAAATCACCTAACTTGCCTAGTCTGGTCCAACCTAAATCTGACTCAGATCTTTCTATTTAAGCCAGCCTGATTCTCCACACAAGAATCAGATCCTTCTCTGTGACTAGAAAATCACAGACTCCTAAAATAAATCCTTTTATTTTAGGCCTGACTCAAATTCTTCTGAGTCACCCTGATTCTCTACCTGAGAATCAGTTCCTTCACTGTGAATGGAAATCACAGACTGCCTTTGGGTTTTAAAATATTCCCCCTTTTCCTTCCCAGGCGGCGGTTGGCTCCACCCCTGTTGCTATGGTAACCTGCTCTAGCACTCTAAGATGGCTACCTTCCCCCATACATATTGCCAATTCAAATACTCACCATTTTAAACTTAGCCAAACCTGGCTGTTTAACCAAAAATCAAATACACATATCATCTATAAACAAAATATAATTATGCACTTCTTCACAGTTGATTTCTGCAGAAAGCAGCATTTTCTGTACAGAAACCAGTTTCTTTTTGGTGCAAGAAATAATATTTTGCTATGTTCATGTCATTTTTCTGTGTGTAAAATGCTATTTCCTATGCAGATGATGCAATGTTTGAACTTTGTGCAGAAATCATCCCAACTTACAAATAAGCTTTGAAAGCTGCATTGTTTTCAAATAGATTCTTAGAATAGGAAGAAGAATGATGAAATTACTTGTTGCTTCCTTCAAGAAGAAACTTAGGAAAATTACATCCATTTATTTCATCTATTTATGGCATTGGCTCGTCACCTGTCAAAGAACCAACAAGGTGATTCCTATTTGAATAGCAGGCTGTTCTCCCATCAGCTAAGAGATTCCAACTTGGTATTCATGTGCCTTTATTTACATATTTGTTCATGAAGTTATGGGACATCTACTTTCTTGTTGCCCGAAAATTCAAATTCTGAGCATATGTGGTTGTATAAGTGGATGGATGAATGCTCCCATTTCACTCCATTTGTATTTGCCTATTTCTCTTTGAATGGAGCAGAAAGAACTTCAATTAAAATATCTTAAGATCAAATCCTGACTCTTTAAGATCCCAGTATTGCTTCCCCCACCCCATTGGTTTGATATCAGTTTTATATGCTGCCATGTTTTTATTCTGTATGGTTTGTTTTATCACAGCTTTAGGACACAATGCCCTCTTTTACCTTTTAAATGTACTATACATCATCAAGAAAACTTGAGTATCATATGGGATTAAATTGTAATAAACACATTTTTCCATAGGATGGAACTATGATATGGAACTTGTTTAATTGTGGAGTACACTCTGTATCAAACATTGCTTCTACCCTGTTTCCCTGAAAATAAGGCATCCCCTGAAAATAAGACCTAGTAGAGGTTTTGCTGAATTGCTAAATATAAGGCCTCCCTTGAAAGTAAGACCTAGCAAAGTTTTTGTTTGGAAGCATGTCCACTGAAAGGAACACCAGAGCATGCAGGATCAGTAAATGTACGTATGTTCCATAGATTGTTGTACATGGAAATAGTGGTAGTAACAAGAAATTCTTGATAGCATTCAGTTTGTCTCGTTATGCTGGTTTGTGGTGACAACTACTGTACAGTATATAATGAATGTTCATTTTTTGTTCAACAATAAATGTGAATTCTTCTTCATGGAAAAATAAGACACCCCTGAAAATAAGACCTAGCGCATCTTTGGGAGCAAAAAATAATATAAGACACTGTCTTATTTTCGGGGAAACAGGGTATGTGGGACTTCAAGGCACAAAGGTGAAAGATCTCAAGAAGGCCAACATTTCCTATCCTGATTTCATTCCATCACAGCTTCCTCATAACACTGTAGACATTAATTTTGCCAAAATACGTTTACGGTGGACCACCACTGTTGTTTAAATAATGGGAGGTTGTTCTCTAGAACAGGGGGAGAATCCCAAACAGAAGAGCTTGTATTCCTCTGACTGGCAGGAGATGGACTTGGCAATTGGGCAAGCCCCAAGCCATATTTAGCATTGCTCTATGGATTGTGTGGATTAATTTTCAGTAACACTTTGGAATGCACAGGGATCATTCCGTAGGTCAGTCCAGTGCAGATAGTTGAGAAGGGCATTAAGAGAGGTATTGCAAATATTTATTTAAGGAGGCATATCATGAATATCCCACGTGGACACAGGCTCTTCCTCGAGAGCATATTATTGCCATCCATCTCAAGAAAAAGAGAAAAAAAACACTCGGCTTATTCCTCTGACAGTCATAGTGACATATAAGTCTAATAAATAAGACCCAGATGCTTAAGGCCATTTTGCAACAATGCCTCTTAGCTTTTACTTGCCCTGAGATCTGGCAACTAGGGTTGTGCATAGATTTGTTTTCAAAAACGATATTTGGCTGGTCTGGCTGGTTAGACTGATTTGGATGCCTGTAACAGCATGGGCTGCACTGCCATTTTCCCAGCTGCAACAAAACAGTGGCTGCCGAAAAACAGCTGCTTTTGGTTTCTTTTGGCTACATGTGGAGTGCAGGGAAGGATACATCCGTTAGAAGGGAAAGGATCCCAGAAAGGCGTTTTCTTAAGCCCTTGCCTTAAATCCAGGTCCCCTTTAAAAACAGAAGTGAAAGGATCACCAAAAAGTGGTATCTTAACTCTGAAGCTTTTAATCCAGGTCTTCATGAAAGTTACAAGGATAAACGATCCCAAGTAAAGGTAAAGGTTTCCTCTGATGTTAAGTACAGTCGTGACCGACTCTGGGGGTTGGTGCTCATCTCCATTTCTAAGCTGAAGAGCCAGCATTGTCCGTAGACACCACCAAGGTCATGTGCCCGGCATGATTGCATGGAGCGCCGTTACCTTCCCGCCGGAGCGGTACCTATTGGTCTACTCACATTGGCATGTTTTCAAACTGCTAGGTTGGCAGAAGCTGGAGCTAACAGCAGGCGCTCACACCGCTCCCAGGGTTTGAACCTGGGACCTTTCGGTCTGCAAGTTCAGCAGCTCAGCGCTTTAACACACTTCACCACAGGGGCTCCTTTAACAATCCCAAAGAGAATGGTATTTTAACTCTAGTACTTTTAATCTAGGTCTTAAGGACAAATGATGCCTAAAATGATGGGAAGGGTAGCCTGGGAAATCCCCCCCCCCCCCCCCGCCATTGCCACCAATGGATTGAATTGAAAAAAAATCTTTCAGCTTCCTGGATCGAAAACAGATTTCTGTCCTCTCATATTCGGGAGTCTCAAAAAAATGGATCGTGGCCTCCACCAAAATCCAGGACACCAAAAAAATCACAGTTTACCTAAATTGCACAATCCTACTGGCAACCTCAATTAGAACTGAATTGATGAGTGGAATAGCAACTTGCTTTATACTGACCACAAGTTCATCTCAATCAATGTGGCCCAAACCTCCTGACAGCAGCTCTCCAAAGGTCTTTCTCATACCTGTGTTGAGATATCAAGGCTGAACCTAAGACTCTTCATGCAAATTCTCTGATCTACCACTGAATGATGGACATTTTCTATTGAAGAGAAAGGAAAGAGTACTTCTAGGGCAGTGGTTCTCAACCTGAGGTCCTCAGAAATCCTAACAGCTGGTAAACTGGGTGGGATTTCTAGGAGTTGTAGGCCAAAAACATCTGGGGACCACAGGTTGAGAACCACTGTTCTAGGGTAACAACAGCCAATGGATTACTGAGAAGTACCCCTAGGGTCACAGCTCTCAACTCCTCCAGAGTTTTTAGACAACCTTATATCTAGCAAAAAGAATGTTATATTGAAGATGGAATCAACTTATTATGATGATGATCATCATCATCATCATCATTTAATTACTTATTAATCACCCTCCATCCAAGATGCTCTAGGCGATTTACAAGATAAAATTGTAAAGGATAAAAATACATACATACAAATATTGATAAAATTAACATATATCAAAAGCTCTAGTAAAGAGCCAGGTCTTAAGTACTAGGGTAAAAGGCCCCAACTCATGCATGGCTCTCATGTAGGACAACAAGGTATTCCATAAGGCAGGGGCAGAAATAGAAAAAGCTCTGCGTCTGGTCCTTTCCAAGTGCACTTCTCTAGGACCCGGTACATAGAGTAAGTCGCGTTGGGATGGTCGTTGCGACCTCCGATGATGGGAGAAGGAGAGACGGTCCCTAAGGTACAATGGGCCCTGGCCGTAAAGAATTTTAAAGGTCAGAACTATCATCTTATATAAACCACGGTAATCAGTTGGAAGCCAATGCAGATGCTGCAGCACTGGTGTTATAAGGCATTTCATGGGTGTCCTTGTGAGTAGCCTGGCTGCCGCATTCTGAACAATACGGAGCTTTCGGGTCGTGGACATCGGAAGGCCAACATACAGGGCATTGCAATAGTCCAGCCTAGACGTGACCGTGGCATGGATGACTGTTGCCAGAGCCTCATCAGATAGATAGGGAGCCAGTTGCCTCGCTTGTAGTAGATGGAAAAAGGCCTGTTTGCTAGCAGCAGCGACCTGAGCTTCCATTGTCAGCTGCGAATCCAAAACGACACCCAGGCTCTTAACGGTAGGCGAAAGAGATAGGGCAGCACCATCGAAGGTGGGTAGCAAATGGGTCAGACCAGTCGAGCGGCCATGCCAGAGAATCTCAGTCTTCTCCGGGTTCACCTTCAGTCTACTAGCACGTAGCCAGTTTGGCAGAGCCTCCAGACATAAGGTGAAATTGTCTGGTATTGACGTTGCTCCAGACTCCACGCACAGAAGGAGTTGGCTGTCGTCCGCATAGCTAGGCCGAAACTCCGAGCCAAACTAGCAAGGGGTTGAAGAGAAGAGGGGAGAGAATTGCACCTTGGGGTACCCCACATAGGAGGGGAGATCTGTCAGAGACTTGATCCATATACTCCACGCATTGGCTCCGGTTTCGCAGAAATGAGTTGAACCAATTGAGGGTCTGACCACGAACTCCGGACATGGCGAGACGGTGAATCATTAGATCATAGTCAACGGTGTCAAACGCTGCGGTAAGGTCGAGAAGTACCAGAAGCGCTGATCCGCCACTATCAGATTGGCGACGGAGTTCATCTGTAATGGCAACCAGGACTGTCTCCGTCCCATGGCCAGGGCGGAAACCTGATTGGAAAGGGTCCAGGCCGGCTGTATAATCCAAAAATTGTTGCAATTGTCCCAGTACAGCCCGCTCTTTCATCTTACCTAAGAATGGAAGGTTAGAGATTGGACGATAATTGGCAATGGTCATGGGATACAAGCTAGGCTTCTTTAGCAAGGGACGAGCCCTTGCCTCTTTTAAGTTGTCCGGGAAGATCCCCTGTTCAAGAGAGCCATTGATTATATTACTCAACGGATCGAGTAGACCTTCCAGGCAGCTCTTCACCAACCAAGAGGGACACGGATCAAGGGAACAGGTGGTTGGTTTTGCAACAGCCAGGATTCTAGCGACATCTTCCCTGTCAAGCGGAGTAAATCGGTCAAAGATAGGCCCACTAAGCGGCCACAAAGTCTTGAGCTCTCTCAAGGTATCAACTGTAGGGGGCAGATCTTGCCGAAGCACGGTGATTTTATCACCGTGGAATGCCACTGCTGTGAGAGCCGTGGTTGCTGGGTTTTGAACTAAGGGAGCCGGAGCGGTCAGAGCACGAACAATTCTGAATACTTGCACTGGGCGCGATCTAGCAGAGGCTATGGAGCAATGGATTCAAACTACAGGGGGAGGGGGAGATTCCACCTAAATATTAGGAAGAAAATTCTGACAGTAAGATTTGGAATATTTTGCCTCATAGTGTGGTGGAGTCTCTTTCTCTGGAAGTTTTTAAACACAGGCTGGTTGACCATCTCTCAGGGCATTTCAATTCTGTGCATCTCTAGGCTGGGACTGACCAATTGTTTCTTATTTTGCATTCACGTAAACACTAAAGCAGTACCTCTGTTGACCTCAATGCTAAAAAGGAACTTCCTCTCAGTGGAATGGATACATGAAGGAGAAAAATGACTTTGTTCTATAATAGCCTCTCGTATTTCTCCATAAAGTGCATTTACTAGGAAGTGTTTAATCTAACTTCTGGTTTTGCGGTAAGAGGAACATTAATACTCAAAGCACATTTCCAGCAGTACTGAATTCTGGAGCTCAGTCATCGCATGTAAAAGGTAATGCTATCTTTAGCATGTAACATTTCCCAGTAACAGGGATGTAATACTTCTATTTTGTAAAATAAAAAGAAGTCCAGTGGTGACATTGTTAAATGAAATGCTTGAAAACAGAAGACTTTGGAATTTGGGGTTTCTCTTGCTTTAGGAAAACCTAGACTGACATATATGTACACGAAGACTGGAATGAAGTCTAAGTATAAAATTTATTTCTGGTTCATATCCTTCCACTATACATAGCCTGAAAGTAGTTATAAACAATACTTTTTAATAAATTGTGCATCAAACAAAATGTGAGGGTGTCACTATCTCAACCACCAATGTGGATCATTTAGATTTTGGAATTCCAGATAAAGGATGCTTAATCTATATTTATGGAAAATCAAGCCCTGCCAGGTGAACTTTCATGAAAGGATTTAAAGTGTAAAGGTAGTAGGAAATATGTGATAGATTCACAGAGCATGCTAGAAAACATGGCACAAAGTGGACATGTCTTGAAAGTTGGGAGAAATAAGATTCACGCGAAAGGAACACCTTTGAATCTGATGCAAGAAGGTATGGTTCTGGCCACCAGTTTGAAAATGGAACAAGGCAATCTTGTAGGCCTTTTGTGGTCCTTTTCCACGAGCAAAATCATTTGTCACCATATATTTGATAGCAAGTGCTCTGGAGAATTCAAGCTGTGCCTTTTGGAGCTCAATAGTAGATAATCTACAGTCATGATTTGAAATCCATATCAATTGATTTCTGACAAGATCAATAGAATACAACTTAATTCCAGTAGTTATCCTTCTTCCTCGCCCACTAAGAGTGTACCATTTGGGTGCCTTTTGTTGTTCATTGACTGTTTTACTTGACAAAGTCTGCAGCTGCTTTGGATTCCAATGGGAATCAATAGAGCTGTCACTGATTCCACAACTGTAATATCCATCAAGGCGACAACATCTTTATTCGGGTTCAGCAGGCTTGTTTAGAACCATTTGGCATTGAGCAGAAGTGGAACCGGAAAGCTGTATACATTAACTAACAAGGGTTCAGCTAGAGAAATACTTGTCCAAAGGAATTAACGAAATCTCATGCTCCCATAAATCCATAAATATGTTCTATTAGTGACAGTGAGAGATACTTGAGGATTTCCGTTTTCATGCATTGCATTCCTCTCAAAATAATGCAGATCATTACATAGTGAATTAGTATTGCCCTGCCTGAGTTGTCCCATTTTGGGGAGGATCCAAAACTTCAACGTCCAGAATCATAGACTCATAGAACCATAGACTCATAGGTAAAGGTAAAGGTTTTCCCCTGACATTAAGTCTAGTAGTGTCCTACTCTGGGGGTTGGTGCTCATCTCCATTTCTAAGCCAAAGAGCCGGCGTTGTCCGTAGACACCTCCAAGGTCATGTGGCCAGCATTACCTTCCCACAGAAGTGGTACCTATTGATCTACTCACATTTGCATGTTTTCGAACTGCTAGTTTGGCAGAAGCTGGGGCTAACAGCGGGCACTCATTCTGCTCCCTGGATTCGAACCTGTGACCTTTTGGTCTGCAAGTTCAGCAATTCAGTGGTTTAACCCGCTGTGCCACCGGGGCTCCAGCATAGACTCATAGAAACATAGAATCATTGTAAAATGAATGCAGTTGTACAATATATTTAGCCCTCTCTGCCAAAGCCTGGCGGTATTTCACCAAACTACAACTCCCAGGATTCCATAGCCTTGAGCCATAGCAGTTAAAGTGATATCAAACTGTATTCATTCTACAAGACAGAGAATAAGGCAGGGTCACCAGTGAGTCCAAAAGGAACTCATTTCCAAAAGTGGGGAAAGTTGGTGGATATCAATGGAATGCCTGCCTTTGAGGAAAAACTCTTTGAAGGCAAACTTTGAAGTGACAATACCACGATAAATATTTTACATTAATATTTATTGAAAAACCGCAAGACAGCAAGTTCGCAAAAAGCGAACCGTGAAATAGCGAGGGCACACTGTACATAAATAAAGTTTTATCATTAATTATTATTATAAGGAAAGTTCAGGGATCTCGAGTTTATAAGCTGGATCTTCAGGAAAGGAAGTTCACTGTAAATATAGCTATCTCTCCATATCTATGGATTTGGCATCCATTGACTCAAACTCCCATAACCTTTTCTGTTTTTATACCCTTGCCCAATATGTTTTTTCCCACCTTTTCATTACCTTCAAGGTTTTTGAAACCTCTGTTCTCAATCTGTTTTAATTTCCAATGAGACGCCTTTGTCCACAAATCAATTTGGAGCTGAAATTAGAAAAGAATTAAATCCATTCTGTCCTTATTATAAATGTTTTCAGAGTTTATCTCTCTGTCTCTACGCACCAACCATATTAACTAAGAAACTTGATAGGCAAAAAAAGGGAAAGGTGATTATTTTTAAAAATAATTATATCCATGCCCTTTGGCCCGCAAGTTCAGTAGAGCTTGCCGTAGGATTCCTATAGACCGAGAGACAAACACACGCCTTTTTAAGACTAATATTCCTTGGCTTAAAGGCATAACCCTTTTATAGGAGCATTAAAAATGGCAGTGTGCTTTCGGGCTGCTAATGCCTCTCTTTTACCAGCAGCTGATGGAAACAAAATCTCTCCCAGCTGCTTTGCGCAGTTCCTTATATGCAGCAGGGAACATCTGGTTTCATTGTTTCACAGCCTTTTTTAATGCAGGGTGCTTGCAATTCTTTATTCTAATTGGGTTTTTACTCCGCTTTCAGGTGGGAGACGTGGTTGTGATTAATAAGTAAGGCAAAATGAATACGTTCCCGATTTACATTCAAACTTCCAAGGCAGCAAGGTTTCCTCCAACGGTGGTTGAAACATTTTTATTTTGCCCTTCTCTCTGCTATAGAATCAAAAAACAAAACCCTCCGCGCTGTCAGTTCAACTCCAATCTAAGTAGGAAACACAATACAAAGAGAAAAGTGAAGGTTTTAGAATGGGACTCAGGCTGGATCTACGATGTCCTATATCCCGGGATCTGATCCCAGATTATCTTCTTATCCCACATTATCTGGCAGCATAGACTTATAAAATCCAGTTCAAAACAGATAATCTGGGACCAGATCCTGGGATATAGGGCAGTGTAGATCCAGTCTCAGGCTTCTCTGTGGATTCATTTTCTTGGAATGGAGGCCAGTGGCTGGTGTTTCCATCTATCTACACGATCATAGATGTGCCTAATGAAAATTCCTAAACTGTGGTCTAACCATAAGGAATGTCACTGGGATTAGTGTCACCCAGTTTGGGAAAGGGAGGCAATCCCTGATGACTGGGACCCCATCTACACTGGCATATAAAATCCAGATTATCTGCTTTGAACTGGATTATATGGCAGTGTAAACTCACATAATCCCGTTCAAAATAATCTTGATTATATGGCAATGTAGATCCAACCTGGGGCTCTATCTACAATGTCATATAAAATCCAGATTATCTTCTTTGAACTAGATTATATATGTCAAAGCTAGACCAAATCCCAGTGTCAGAGTATATTCCAGGCAAGATTTTATAAAGTGAAGTCCAATTGTTGAAGGGATACTTTCACTAACCAGTAGCCCTTTGTGCCGCTCCACTTCTTCAACTTGAGACCCAGTTGATCCCATGGGTTTAGTTGGGCTTCAATAGTTACTTGTATGTGGTCTTTAACCTAGATTTTAAATTGGTAAATAATTCAATTTTATAAAGGTTTTTAATTTTTTATTTTTTTTATTATTATTAATGAAGTTTGACATGGATGTACAGAACTGGGTACCCCTGTTACAAGCTGGTGATTGACCATAATAAAAGTGTCAGCTCACCACAGCCGCTCCTGAATGAACACACGAGACTCTCTGTGATATCACCAGAAACTTTTACTGTAGGAAACATGAACATCAGAAAAGCCAAGAATGGGATACTACGGCCAACCCTCCTTTATATACCCTCCCCCTCATTTGAACAGTCTCTTCCCGCTCAGTAAAACCCCGCGCAAATTCCCCGCCAAGTCCAGCAGCCGTTTCTTCTCCAAGTCCTGAGCCGCAGGTGTCTTATCAATGTCAGTGACCCTGAAACTCAGAGCCACATCCAGGCTCTAGTAGCAGGGTTCTGACATGGCGTCCTCCTCCCCTTCATCCTGGAAGGAAAAGATTAAACACAACTATTGTTCTCCGCCGTCCAGAGTTCCTTTATACTTTTTTAACAGGCTGCAATGGAATACCGGGTGTACCTTTCCTAGGTCCTTGGGTAGCCTCAGCTCATAGGTCACTTCGTTTATTCTTTTTGCTACCCTGAATGGTCCTATATAGCGTGGAGCCAATTTCTTGGATGGGAATCCCAATTTTAGGTTTTTTGTGCTCAGCCAAACCAGATCTCCTTCGCCCAATTTGTCCCCCTCTCGGCGCCTACGATCCGCAAAGAGCTTGTACTTCTTTTGTGTTTCCCGCAATGCCTCTACCACGGTTTGCCACCCTTGCTTGATTTTGGCCGGCCATTCCTCGTCGGTCTGGCCCTCCCCTTCCTTCCACTCGGGTAGCCTGGGGAAAGGTGCCACCTCCTGTCCGTATACTATTTCGAATGGGGCACGACCTGTGGCCGAATGTACGGCCCCGTTAAAAGCCATCTCAGCAAACGGTAGAAGGTCCGCCCAATCATCCTGTCTATAATTGGTGTACATCCTTAAGAATTGGCACAGTGTCTGTTGGGTACGTTCAACCCCCCCGTTGGTCGCGGGATGAAAGGCCGAGCTCAGGTTCCTTTCTGCTCCTAACAGCTGTAAGAATTTTCCCCAAAATTTTGCAGTAAATTGGACTCCCCGGTCGCTAATTATTTTGTCGGGACACCCATGTAGGCGATATACATGCTTCACATACAAATCAGCAAGTTTTTCAGCTGAAGGGAGTTTTGGCAGGGCCACAAAGTGTGCCTGTTTTGAGAATAGGTCCAATATTGTCCAAATGTATCTGTGGCCTCTGCTGGGGGGTAGTTCGCCTACAAAATCCATGGCTACGCATTCCCATGGCCTCATGGGCTCCACCACCTTCTGCAATAGCCCCTGGGGCTTCCCCGGTGGTGTTTTTCCCTCTGCACATAATTCACACTGCGTGACGTACCCCCTGGCGTCTTTCCTCATTCCGGGCCACCAGCATTGTTTGGCCAACAGTTTAATAGTCCTGGTGGGGCCTAGATGACCCGCACCTTTGTTATCATGGTACTTCCTTAACATTTCTCGTCTTAAACATTCAGGAATATACAATTTCTTATTTACAAACACCAAATCCCCACACAATTCTCCCTTTTCTTTGTTAGTTTGTAACCATTTGTCCATTCCATACGCTCGCTTCAACTCTTCCTCCCATATTTCTCCTCCCCCCGTGGAAATGGCAGTACGTTTGTTTTCTTTGGCCGCTTGTGCTCGAGTTAGTACTGCCAGGCCCCATTGCTTATCTAGGAATAGGCTCCCTTCAGATTCCTGAATTCCTCCCCCGTGCTGAGGCATCCGAGAGAGAGCGTCAGCGAGTATGTTATGTTTCCCCTGGAAGAATCTGAGTCTGAAATCAAAACGGCTGAAATATTGGGCCCATCTAATTTGCTTCGCCGATAGTTTACGAGGGGATCTTAGATACTGTAAATTTCTATGATCAGTCCACACCTCAAACGGTGTTCCACTTCCTTCCAGAAAGTGTCTCCAGCACTCTAGTGCTTTTAGAATCGCTAAGGCTTCTCTCTCCCAAATCGGCCAGTTTTTTTCTGTATCGCTAAACTTTTTTGACAGATAGCCACATGGCTTCAGGTTCCCCCCCCTCGTCTTTCTGTAGCAGAACTGCCCCATATGCCCGGTCTGACGCATCGCAATGTAATACAAAGGCTTTAGACATATCCGGGTGCTGTAGGACAGGCTCCTCAGTAAAACGCTTTTTAAGGGCTTCGAAAGCTTCCTGGCATTCTATTGTCCAGGTCAGTTTGGCCCCTGGGGCCTTCACTTTGGCTGTTTCTCCCCTGCCTTTAGTCTTTAACAAATCCGTTAATGGCAAAGTGAGGCGCGCAAAGTCCTTGATAAATGTTCTATAGAAGTTTGCGAACCCTAGGAAGGATTGCAGCTGCTTCCGTGTTTTGGGGGCTTCCCACCCCCTCACGTCTTCTACCTTCGCAGGGTCCATCGCCACTCCCTGGGAGGAAATCCTATACCCCAGAAAGTCTATCTGGTCTTTATTGAACTCGCACTTGGCAAGCTTCGCATACAGTTTTGCTTCTCTCAACTTTTGCAGGACTTCCCTGACTAGTTCTATGTGTTGCTCCTTAGTCCGAGATATTATCAATATGTCATCTAAAAAAACAAAGACTCCCTTGTACAACAATGGATGCAACACTTCGTTGATTAATTGCATGAACGCGGCACCTCCGCCGCACAAACCGAAGGGGAGCACACGATAATTGAATAATCCGAATGCACAGGAGAAGGCCGTCTTCCACCTGTCCTCTGGTTTGATCTGCAATTTATGGTACGCTTCAATTAAGTCCAATTTAGTGAATATCTGTCCCTCCGATAACTGGGCGATCAAGTCCTTCACTAAGGGTAGGGGGTATTTATTTACAGAACTGATTGCATTCAGGCCCCTGTAGTCAATGCAGAGCCTCAGCGTTTGGTCCTTTTTCCGCCTGAACAACACAGGCGCCCCTAAAGGGGAATTTGAAGGCTCTATGAAACCCCTCGCTAGGTTTTTATCAATGTATTTTCTCAGTTCCTCCTTTTCCCTAGCCGACATTGGGTATATTTTTGCCTTGGGAAGCTCTGCTCCTGGGACTAGCTCTATCTTCACTTCAACTCTCCGCTTCGGTGGGAAACTGTCTGCTTCCTTCTCATCAAATACGTCCACAAAATCCCGATACTCTGGGGGTAATTTATCTGCCAGTTCTGCTATCCTGATAGAGTCTTCCTCCCCCCTTTTCCCCGGCTCCCTCTCCACTTCCTGGCTCCCTTCTTCCAACTTCATCCTGAAGATCATGCTCTTATCCTCCCAGTTGATTTGCGGGTTGGCCTGCCCCAGCCATGGCATGCCTAGTATAACATTATAGCTGGCTATTTGTGATATCACAAATGATACCTTTCCTTCCCAACTCCCTATCTTACACTTTACATCTTCGGCACTGTACTTAGCTAATGATCCCGATGCTGTGGATCCGTCCAACTGCGAAAAAGCTATTGGGGATTCTAGGTTCATTCTTTCGCATCCCAATCCCTCGGCTAATTCAGGGGAGATGATGTTCCTGGAACATCCACAATCCACAAATGCTTTGCAGGTTGCTTGTTTGCTGCCACTTTCAAGCTGAATGGGGACCACTATCATGGCTTTGTCCTGACTTACCAACCCCCCCGAGTGGTGCCTCATCGGTGGTTCTTCCTCGGCGCGTTTCCCTGCCACGGCTCTTGGTTTGGGCGGGCCTCCGCCTTCCCCTTTTCTCTGCCAGCACTCGGCAGCCCTGTGGCCCAAACGGCCGCACACGAAGCAGCCCCTCCTGCTGGTGCTCACGTTCCCTGTCGGCTCCGTTCTCCTCCCGGCTGGGGTTGATCCCTCCTTCCGGCTCCCCTCTTTCATCTGCGGCCGCTGCTGTAGCCCTCCTCGGTGCCTCCTCGCCTGGGCCAGCGATGTCTCGATGCGCCCCGCCAGCTGAATCCATCCGCGCAGTGTGTCAGGCTCATCACGATGCACCGCCCAGGAGAGGATCTCCCGCCTGAGACCCTCTTTGAAGAGTTCTATCTTTGTCACTGCAGACCATTCCGGCACCTTTTCAGCGAGGCATTGGAACTCCTCCGCATACTCAGATACCGATCTCTGCCCCTGGGAGACGGTCTTCAACTTCTCCCTCGCCCGGATCTGCTCCAGTGGATCTCGGAAACGGGTCTCCAGGGCCCCCATAAAGCGTCGGAGTGACCCCAGACATGGGTCGCGCCGCGCGTGCAGTTGAACGTACCAGCTGGCCGCTCCCCTCTTCAACACTGCACCAATGGCCCGTACCCGGCTGGATTCCGTTCTAAAAGTGTGAGCATTGTCCTCCATATAGCCCCTCACCGTGGTCAGGAAAAAATCCAGTTCAGAGGACTCTCCCCCAAACTCGATCCTTAGTTCCTCTCGTCTTGGTAGGGGTCCCTGTGGTGGCAATCCCCAATTCTCCGCCCGTCGCAAGCCCCCTTGCGGACCAGTGGGCCCCGCTGCTGCTTCTCTTGGCCCTGTGCCACGCCCGGCATTCGCCAGGGGCACCAGGGTCTCAGTTGGGAGCGTAGCCGGGATTCTCGGAGGCTTTTCCCCTTCGTCGTCACTCTCCTCCACCCGCGTCAGGCTTGTTTGGATCTTGGGCCGGGCACCGGGCTCCTTTCGCATTTCCCTTCCCTTCGGTGCTGGGAGGTCTGCAAAGCCCTGGCTGCTTCCCATGCTCACGTCCCACATTGAGCTAGCCCGAAGTTCCCTTCCTCTCTCCGGCTCTGCCAAAACTGCCAGGCGCTCCATCGCCCTCGACATCACTGCCAGGGTGGTCTCCATCGCCGACATCCTCTCCTCCAGAAACACCATCCTTTGCGGGCCTGGGGAAGGTGAACCTTCCTCTCCTCCGGTGCTATCTCCCCGCACCACTCCGCGCCTCTGGGTTACCCCATTTGGCTGGGCATAAGCGGTGGATGACGCCAGGGCCGCCAGCTGGTGGAACTCAGCGTCCGGCTCGGGAGTGGCCCTTTCCGACCTTCCTCCTCCTGCGCCCAAGAGCTCTTCATCCTCCACTTGCATGTTACACCTCACCGCTACAGCGGGATGGTGTCCGTATTCTTGGCTTAGTGTCAGCTCACCACAGCCGCTCCTGAATGAACACACGAGACTCTCTGTGATATCACCAGAAACTTTTACTGTAGGAAACATGAACATCAGAAAAGCCAAGAATGGGATACTACGGCCAACCCTCCTTTATATACCCTCCCCCTCATTTGAACAGTCTCTTCCCGCTCAGTAAAACCCCGCGCAAATTCCCCGCCAAGTCCAGCAGCCGTTTCTTCTCCAAGTCCTGAGCCGCAGGTGTCTTATCAATGTCAGTGACCCTGAAACTCAGAGCCACATCCAGGCTCTAGTAGCAGGGTTCTGACAAAAAGTTTACTTACTTACTTACTTACTAGATTATATGGCAGTGTAGACTCATATAATCCAAATCAAAGCAGATAATCTGGATTGTGTGCTTTGATTGCTTACTTACTAACTAGAATATATGGCAGTGTAGATTTATATAATCCAGATCAAAGCAGATAATCTGGATTATGTGCTTTGATTACTTACTAACTAGATTATATGGCAGTGTAGTCTCATATAATCCAGATCAAAGCAGATAATCTGGATTATCTTATTTGATAATCTGTTTTATATGTCAGTATAGATCTAGCCAGGAGCCCCGGTGGCAAAGTGTGTTAAAGCACTGAGCTGCTGAACTTGCATGAACTTGCGCTCCATGCAGTCATGCCGGCCATATGACCTTGGAGGTGTCTACGGACAACGCCGGCTCTTCGGCTTAGAAATGGAGATGAGCACCAACCCCCAGAGTCAGACATGACTGGACTTAACATCAGGGAAACCTTTACTTTTACCTATAGATCTAGCCTGAGACTCTGTATGCTGCAGGGAGCTCAGCTGGTGTTCTGATGTCTTCTTTCCACCAGAGCATCTCCACCATGAGTCAGACTGGTGCCACTGGTACCATGAAAAAAAGGCGAAAGATTTATACGATCTGAAGAGAAAGCAGAGTATACTGATACCATGAAAGCAGGAAGAAAGGTCCCAAATGAAAGTCCCTTTCCCCATCCACCAACATCCTAATAGGTGGCTTTCATATGAAAAGTGTTTCAGCATTAGGCCACTGCCGGATTCAGTGCAAAACTCTGGGGAAGAACGTTGATCATGGCAAAAGGTGGGCAGGGCTCCTTGGAAGACAGAAGAAAGGGGAGGAGATAGACGGGAAAGACCCCTCAGCACCCATTCTTACATTGTGACACAAATGAAAATCTAGGGCGAGTGCCACCTCTGGCAGAAACAATCATTTTGGTGTCACCTCCTCTGATGGTGTCACTTGATGCCATCCACAACTTCCATTGAACAGCAATTTGGACCCTGGTCTCCAGAATCGTAGTCAAGTCCTTATTCTATTACCCCACACTGACTCTCGAAGACATTCTCATGTTCATCTGGATCAATACACAAAAATAATCTGATACCATCTTTGAGATGAACTGCATTGCAGACATCCTAGAATTCGGAAGACCCAGCTATGAACGAGAGGATCTCTTGGAGGTTTCTCATTTGTAGGCTTACCATATGCTGAAACCAACTCCAGTTATGGGCAGATTTAGGGCCTCATCACAGTTGAAAATTTTCCCACTTCAATCCACTTTAAATGCTTTGGCTACTTCCTGCAGAATTCTGGTGTTTGAAGTTTAAGGAGGTCCAAAACTTCTCTGGATGACCAGTTTAAAAGCCCCTCTCTAAACTACAAACTCCAGAATTCTTCAGTGGTCAGTCATAGCATTTAAAATGGATTGAAGTGGGAAAATGCTCAGGTGTGATGAGGCCATTACCTTTTCATCTCAGTCTTTCTCAATGAAAAGTAGCTCCTAATAACTTATGAAGTTCTTTGGACCCAACTACCGTATATACTCGAGTATAAGCCGACTCGAATATAAGCCGAGGCACCTAATTTTACCATGAAAAAAACTGGGAAAAGATTGACTCCAGTATAAGCCGAGAGTGATAAATTTCAGAAATAAAAACAGATACCAATAAAATTACATTAATGTAATTTATTGGTATCTGTTTTTATTTCTGAAATTTATCACTCACGGCTTATACAGTAGGTTAAATGTTTTTGAATATTTACATAAAGCTCAAATTTAAGATAAGATTGTCCAACTCTGATCAAATCATTATTCTCATCTTTTTCAATGTAAATGTGCTTATGTATCCTTTTAATAATAATAGAGTAAAATAATACATGTAATAATAATAATAAATACAGGAAAATAATACATGTAATAATAAATAGAGGAAAATAATAAATGCAATAATAATAATAATAATAATAATAATAATAATAAGATCAGAGTGAAATAATAAATGTACAGTAGAGTCTCACTTATCCAAGCTAAACGGGCCAGCATAAACTTGCATAAGTGAATATCTTGGATAATAAGGAGGGATTAAGGAAAAGCCTATTAAACATCAAATTAGGTTATGATTTTACAAATTAAGCACCAAAACATCATGTTATACAACAAATTTGACATGAAAAGTAGTTCAATATGCAGTAATGTTGTGTTGTAATTACTATATTTATGAATTTTGCACCAAAATATCACGATATATTGAGAACATTGACTACAAAAATGGCTTGGATAATCCAGAAGCTTGGATAAGCGAGTCTTGGATAAGTGAGACTCTACTGTATTAATAATAATAATAAAAACAGAGTAAAATAAATGTAATAGTAGCAACAATAATAGAGAAAAATAATACAGCTGCAATCAATCACTCTGACCAGGAGGTCATGAGTTCGAGGCCCGCTCGAAGCCTATGTTTGTTTGTCTTTGTTCTATGTTAAAAGGCATTGAATGTTTGCCTATATGTGTAATGTGATCCGCCCTGAGTCCCCTTCGGGGTGAGAAGGGCGGAATATAAATGCTGTAAATAAATAAATAAATAAAATAATACATGTAATAATACCAATAATAATAGAGAAAAATAATAAATGTACCATATATTCTTGAGTATAAGCTGACCCAAATATAAGCCAACCAGGACCCTCACTCAAGTATAAGCCAAGGGGGGCTTTTTAAGTCCTAAAAAAAGGCTGAAAAACTAGGCTTATACTCGAGTATATACAGTACTTATTATGTGGACTAAGTAAGTATTTCCCTGGGAAATTTTACCCAAATAACAAGAGAGAGATTAACCCAGACAGTCAGGGATCCTCTGTTTTAGCAGTTTTGGAATATGTCAACTTTACTGAAACTGGGGGAGGAGGTATCTCACAACATCTCATTTGCCTTCCTTCTCAATGTTATATCATTTCTAGTGAAATTTTAAAATGGCAAATCCATTTTAAGTTCATGGAGAATGAGCTAGTATCTGATGATTTCTCCATTTATCTCCTGGCCATCACTGCTAGATCCACAGTAGTCGAGAAATTAATGGCGTAACGTCCTCTGTTATGTGTCAAGCTTAATTTTACTTTAAATCAGTTTTAATTATGTCAATGAAGTTTATAGTTTTAATGGAAAGAACCTGTCCTGTGAAACTCTGGAATGTACTATAAAGTGCTGAGAAAGATTTAAAGTCACATTAACCTTGACAACACGGCCAACTTTTGTTTGATTACGTTAATTCCTATAGCCCACATCCTTGAAAACCACATTTTCCAAGTAGGCTGGCAGTTGGTTATATTGGCTCCAATCTGTTAGTCATTATTGTAGTCTTGTTTCTGGGTTTTTATGCTTCCTTCTCTTCCTCTCACTTTGGAGATTCATGTTTCTGCTTCAGTGTGGAAATCTTGATGACCACACAGGTTGCAATGGATCAATGCGGTCAACACAGTTGCACCTATTTATACAGACCAAAATCTCATTGGCTTTTTTTGCCACTGCATCTTGGCAAGATCTTTGGAGAGCAATGTTGAACATTTTTTATGGACAGAGTCACAACAGGCTGTCCACCTTCTTTCTTACCCACAGAATGAGACAAAGGGTAAATTACAATGATGGGGTCCATTGTGTAGGAAAGGGCATGTGTCAGAGGATGTCTGTGTTTTATGACATTGTAGGTAAAGCCCTCAGAACATAGCTTATGTATTCTGGACAATAGAAATGTATGGTATCCTCATCTCTTGTGCATCTTGGAGTATTCTTTTGTTAGAAGACTAAATCCATAGAAAAGGATGCAAAGGACCATTACAGATAGTGATGTGGGCAGAGTTGATTCCCCCATAATTTCATTTGACAGATGAGTTTGAACTGCTGATATACATTATCCATCCTTAGATATATATGGTTAAACTTATCTATGCACCCAAAAAATCTGTACCAGCAGAAGTATTTGTGGGCCTCTCTATATTCTCCAGTGTGATTCCAATATAATAATAATAATAATAATAATAATAATAATAATAATAATAATAATAATAATAATAATAATTGAGGATTTAAAGATCGAATTACAAAGACTCTGGCACAAGCCAGTCAAGGTGGTCCCAGTGGTGATCGGCACACTGGGTGAATTGCCTAAGGACCTTGGCCTGCACTTAAACACAATTGGTACTGACAAAATCACCACTTGCCAGCTTCAGAAGGCCACCTTAACTGGGAACTGCACACATTATTCGCCGATACATCACATAGTCCTAGACACTTGGGAAGTGTCTGACGTGTGATCCAGTACAACATCCAGTAGAGTGTCTGCTGTGGACTCATCTTGTTCTGTTAATAATAATAATAATAATAATAATAATAATAATAATAATAATAATACTTTATTTATATACTGCCCTATCTCCTCAAGGGACTCAGGGCGGTTTCCAACATAGCAGGAAACCATACAACTGCTTAAAACCATACAACAACTAAACATACAGTAGAGTATCACTTATCCAAGCTAAACTGGCTGGCAGAACCTTGGATAAGCGAATATCTTGGATAATAAGGAGGGATTAAGGAAAAGCCTATTAAACATCAAATTAGGTTATGATTTTACAAATGAAGCACCAAAACATCATGTTAGACAACAAATTTGGCAGAAAAAGTAGTTCAATACGCAGTAATGTTATGTTGTAATTACTGTATTTACGAATTTAGCACCAAAATATCATGATATATTGAAAACATTGACTACAAAAATGGCTTGGATAATCCAGAAGCTTGGATAAGCGAAGCTTGGATAAGTGAGACTCTACTGTAATATAATAATGAACATAAGTATGCAAGACATACAAATCAATCAATTCACACATACTTAAGAACTAATGACAGAATATAGCCCAAGTATAGTGAAAATATAGGGTTCATAATCATTTCAGGTATCCACAGAGGATCTTGGAGGCTTTTAAGCAGAGGCTGGATGGCCATTTGTCGGGGGTGCTTTGAATGCGATTTCCTGCTTCTTGGCAGGGGGTTGGACTGGATGGCCCATGAGGGTCTCTTCCAACTCTACTATTCTATAATTCTATGATTCCCCACAGACAAGGGGATTGCACTATATATTAAATGGCTCTCATCCCACCTTGTTGCAGCTAAAATGTTCAAGTGTCATTCCAAAACTCAATTAGTGGATAAGGTTCTGCCATTCCCATCCTCATCCCACACTTTATGTTTGATTTTTCTATCCCTGCCCAGAGCCTCTTCGAAAGGAAGGGAAAGGCAAGGGTGGCAGAGCCAGCAAAAGGGATCTGAACGTGCAGCCTCTCCCTCTTTTCTCTGCGCATCTCCATTTGGAAAACAGATGGTTCTTCGGCACTGACATTTCTTCACAGTTTTGCAAATGAGCTTGCAGTAGCAAAGAGCCCAGATGTATAATCCAGAGCAATGCAATTTCGAGCCAGGATTATAATTAACAGCAGCTCAGTGAAGTTTAATAGGGCAGGTTACAAATATCTAATTTTTTCCTCCTTCTCCGCACCAGCCGGGAATCTATGCCGGGGCTTAGTGAGCATGTTCCCGAACACATTTCTCACTTTATCCCTGGCTACGGACTCTCAGGGGCTGTTTCATGTTTACCTTGCATGATAATTAAAGGATGGAAGTGAAGTCCGAAAGAAAGCCTGACTGACATTTAATATCCCCTAATGTTCTCCTGTTTCCATAAGTGATTGCTGGTCAAAAAGGAGGGTTAGGGGGTCTCTTATCTCCAGCCGGGTCCTGACCTGCAGATCGAGGAGCTGTACTGTTACCTGACCCTCTAGGCCAGGTGTATGCCTGCAGGCCAGAAAGCTAAGAAAGCAGAGGGGATAAAACTCACCGACCCAAATAACCAATCACTCTTAACCATTTCAAGCCCTTTCCATTGCCCTCTAAGATATGGAGTTAGTGAAGCCAACTCTGTGTGTCTAGAACTGCATATCCATCCTTGGCCCTGACTAAAAAGAGCAGGGTATAGAACTAAATGAATTAAAAAGATCATAATATAGCCAAGAGCCTTCCTTATGGTGGCACCCTAGTTGCGCAATGCCTTCCCGTTGAAGGCCGAGTGAGGCCAGCACAGGTATCTTCTCAGCATCAAATCCCCAACCAATACGTTCCAGACTCCAAATTGCAATCCAGAACAGACTCAGAAATGGGATTGGCAGATCAAAAGACACTATCTAGAATAGGGGTCCCCAAACTTTTTAAACAGGGGGCCAGTTCACAATCCTTCAGACCGTTGGAGGGCCGGACTATAGTTGGCCACCGAGCAATAACAACAACAACAACAACAACAACAACAACAACAAAGAGTGTTGGAAGAGACCCTTTGGGCTATTGAGTCCAATCCCCTTCTGCCTTTGTGCACCAAAAGCAAAAGCAAAGCACCCCTAACAGATGGCTACCCAGCCTCAATGTTAATAATAATAATAATAATAATAATAATAATAATAATAATAATAATCATAATAAAAGAGGGTTGGAAGAGACCCTTTGGGCCATTGAGTCCAATCCCCTTCTGCCTTTGTGCACAGAAAGCACAAGCAAAGCACCCCTAACAGATAGCCACCCAGCCTCAATGTTAATAATAATAATAATAATAATAATAATAATAATAATAATAATAATAATAATAATTTGGAAACAATAGGCATTGACAAAATCACGATCTGCCAACTGCAAAAAGCCACCCTACTGGGATCTGCGCACATCATTCGAAAATACATCACACAGTCCTAGATGTTTGGGAAGTGTTCAACTTGTAATTTTGTGATACAAAATCCAGGATATCTATTCTGTTTGCTGTGTCATACAATAATAATAATAATAATAATAATAATGATGATGATGATGATGATGATGATGATGATGATGATGATGATGATGATGATGGTTGGAAGAGAAGAAGAGACCCCTTGGGTCATTTAGCCCAACCCCCTTCTGCCCTTGTGCCGTGGGGGCCGGATAAATGGCTTTGAAGGGCCGCATCCAGCCCCCGGGCCTTAGTTTGGGGACCCCTGATCTAGAAGAACCCTCCACTTTGTGAATTTGTGGAGCACAACAAGATCCTTGGAGAGGTGAGACCGACCACATGCATCCTGGCCCCCTGCCCATCCTGGCTGGTGAGAGAAGCCAGAGGGGGTTTGGCCGAGTGGGTGAAGGTGGTGGTAAATGCCTCCCTTCGGGAGGGCAAGTTTCCAGGGAGCCTAAAAATGGCTGTGATCAACCCGCTGTTGAAAAAGCCATCACTGGATCCCACTCAATTTAGAAACTTTCGGCCTATCTCCTATTTGGGCAAGGTCTTGGAACATGTGGTTGCTTCGCAGCTCCAGGGATTCTTGGTGGACACTGATTGTCTAGATCCTGCACAGTCTGGCTTCAGGCCAGGGCATGGTACCGAGACAGCCTTGGTCGCCTTAGTCGATGATCTTCGCCGGGAACTGGACAGGGGGAGTGTGTCCCTGCTGGTTCTGCTGGACCTCTCAGCGGCCTTCGATACCGTCGATCACGGTATCCTTCTGGGACACCTCGCGGGAATGGGACTTGGAGGTACTGTCCTGCAGTGGCTCCACTCATTCCTGGAGGGTCGGTCCCAGATGGTGTCATTGGGGGATGCCTGCTCGGCCCCACAACCATTGACTTGTGGGGTCCCGCAGGGCTCTGTATCGTCTCCCATGTTGTTTAACATCTACATGAAGCCGCTGGGAGAGATCATCAGGAGTTTTGGGGTCCGGTGTCATCTGTACGCAGATGATGTCAAACTCTGTCACTCCTTCCCACCTGTCACTAAGGAGGCTGTCCAGGTCCTGAACCGGTGCTTGGCTGCTGTTTCGGACTGGATGAGGGCCAACAAATTGAAACTGAATCCAGACAAGACAGAGGTCCTCCTAGTGAGTCGGAAGGTCGAACAGGGTATAGGGTTACAGCCTGTGCTGGATGGGGTCACACTCCCCCTGAAGGCCCAGGTGCGCAGTCTGGGGGTGATCCTAGACTCATCGCTGAGCCTGAAACCCCAGGTCTCAGCGGTGGCTAGGGGAGCCTTCGCACAGTTAAAACTTGTGCGCCAGCTGCGACCGTACCTTGGGAAGCCGGACTTGGCCACGGTGGTCCACGCTCTTGTTACATCCCGTTTAGACTACTGCAACGCACTCTACGTGGGGCTGCCTTTGAAGACTGTTCGGAAGCTTCAATTAGTCCAACGGGAGGCTGCCAGGTTAATAACCGGAGCGGCATTCAGGGAGCCTACCACTCCTCTGTTACGCCAGTTCCACTGGCTGCCAATTAGCTACCGAGCACAATTCAAGGTGTTGGCTTTAGCCTATAAAGTTCTAAACAGTTCTGGCCCAGCTTATCTGTCCGAACGTGTCTCCCACTACGACCCACCTCGAAGCCTAAGATCATCAAGTGAGGCCCTGCTCGCGGTCCCATCAGCCTCACAGCTGCGGCTGGCGGGGACGAGAGACAGGGCCTTTTCAGTAGTGGCTCCCCGCCTATGGAACGCCCTCCCCATTGAAGTCAGGCAGGCTCCCTCCCTCCTGTCTTTCCAAAAGAGAACAAAAACATGGTTATGGGACCAGGCATTTGAGCATGAGTAGCAGCAAAAATGAGATATGAATATATGACCTACTGACAGACCCCACCTGGACATGGAAAGCGTCTTAAATGTATATTTAAATGTATAATTATATTTTAATGTATATTCTTAATTTTATTGTAATTTTTAATCTTGATGGATTTTTAAATTTGATGAAAACTGTTTTTTGATGTGTATGTTTATATTATAAACCGCCCTGAGTCCCCTGATGGGTGAGAAGGCCAGGGTAGAAGTGATGTAATAAATAAATAAACAAACAAACAACGCAGCATCTGTGTGCTTGCTCACCATGCCCTGCCTCATGCACAGAGGAGGAATTGCTTAAAGCTATAGACCAGGGGTCCCCAAACTAAGGCCCGGGGGCCACATGCGGCCCATCCAAGTCATTTATCCGGCCCCCGCTGCGGCAGCTCCCTCCTCCTCCTTCACCCGGTGCGCACCTTCCAAAGCTTTGCTTATTTATAAAGGCATTTTTAATTATTATTTTATTAATTATTAATTATTAAGGGTTGCTTTGCTAGTGCTTTTATTTATTTATTTATTTACAGTATTTATATTCCGCCCTTCTCACCCCGAAGGGGACTCAGGGCGGATCACATTATACACACATAGGGCAAACATTCAATGCCCATAAACACATCAAACAGAGACCAAGACAGATAGACAACCTTCTCCTGAGGGGATGTTCGATTCTGGCCACAGGGGGGAGCAGCTGCTTCATCATCCACTCTGACGGCACTTCCTCATTCCAGGTCGTAAATTAGTTAAACTTGCCTCCCCACTTTATAAATGGTACCTTATTGTGTTGCCTCATGGGCCTTGTAGTCCTGTTCCTAGTGCCATCGTGGCAGATGAAGACGAAAACATGGGGTTTTCGCCGGTTCAACAAGAGCCGGAATCTTTTCACCTGCCGGATGTTGATGTTTGTACCCAAGAACTCAGTAAAACAGACCTTGGGCATTCCTCTCCTCCGTTCCCTAGGAGAGAGTCCTATGCTGCAGACAGAGGAGTGAGGGAACAAAATCGCAGGAGTTTACGAATTGCTGCCAAACAACAGGCTGATTAGACCTGCTTCCCTTGGGAAATTCTAAGGAGTCTTGCATCTGGACAAAGATGGGTTTTGCTTCCCGTTCTCTAGGGAAAAAGGTTGTTGGCGGGAAAACGAGACCCCAATATAGGTGCCTGACACAGGAGAATCTTTGCGGAGTCAACAGAGCAGCTTCAGGAGTGAGATCGTGTGTGGACTTCGCAACCCCAGTTCCTTGCTTCCCGGATCAAGTATTCAAGATTTGCCTTGCCTTGTTTTTAACCACGAATCTCGTTCCAAGAATCACTGTTTGCCTTGTTCCTAGTCACGGACCTTCTTAAAGAATCAAGATTGTATCCAGCCTTGTTGTCAAGCTACCTTGGACTCCTAAGACTCTGGCATTTCCCCACACTATTGCTTGGCAATAGTGTGTGTTTCGGTTTTGGATTAAAACTTTGAACTCTAATATCATTTATTGGACAATACATTTTTGGACTATATTTGACCTTATTTGAAAGGTCTGCCTCTGAACTATATTCTTCACTTGTTTTTATTGCTTTTATATATTTACTTAATAAAGATATTAGATAGAGATTGGCCTCCGTGTATGGTTCTTGGTGCCCCGCTGCCTTGGGTCTGACACTTATTTCCTACTTGATAGACGCAACTATCTTTCGGGTTGCTAGGTCAGCAACGAGCAGGGGCTATTTTTTATTTTTAATTGATGGCTGCTCACCCTGCCACAGGCTGGCCTCGAACTCATGACAGAGTGATTTATTGCAGCTGCTCAACAGCCTGCGCCACAGCCCAGCCCCAGCAGAAGGGGGTTGGACTAAATAGCACAAGGGGTCTCTTCCAACTCTCTTTGTTGTTGTTGTTGTTATTGGCACAAAGACATAGTATATAACACAGGAAATGAGATCTATATGCTGGATTTCGAACCACAAAATCACAAGTCGAATGCTTCCCAAGCATTAAGGACTCTGTGATTATTATTATTATTATTGTTATTATTATTATCATCATCATCATCATCAACAACAACAACAACAATAACAACAACAACATCGAGGCTGGGTAGCCATCTGTCAGGGGTGCTTTGTTTGTGCTTTTGGTGCACAAAGGCAGAAGGGGTTGAACTAAATGGCCCAAGGGATCTCTTCCAACCTCCTTTATTATTTTGATGATGATGATGATGATGATGATGATGGTGATGATGATGATGGTGATGATGATGATTAACATTGAGGCTATATTTGTTCACATTTTGTTTGTTTTTTACTTCAAAATAAGATATATGCAGTGTGCATAGGAATTTGTTCATAGTTTTTTTAAAAAACTATAGTCCAGCCCTCCAACGGTTTGAGAGACCGTGAACTGGCCCCCTGTTTAAAAAGTTTGGGGACCCCTGCTATAGATAATTCAGTCGCTATTGCCTGTTTTTGGCCTAAAATTATTTAACTGCTTGTACTCCCTTGATGTACCTCTGGCGGGAAGGTAATGATGCGCCATGCAGTCATGCCAGCCACATGACCTTGGAGGTGTCTACGGACAACGCCGGCTCTTCGGCTTAGAAATGGAGATGAGCACCAACCATCAGAGTCGGACACAACCAGACTTAACGTCAGGGCAAAACCTCAGAGGGTGGAGTGGTCAGTCCAAAGCTCTAAGAGCTCCTGCCTTTGCTGTGGAGTTCCCCAGGGTGCTATCCCTTTGCCCCTGTTATTGAACATCTACATCCGACCACTTGCTGGACTCGTGTGGAGCTTTGGCCTAGAGTGCTACCAGTATGCAAATGATACCCAGCTACTCTTGCGTCTCGAACCTGGGACAACCACGATTCCTGCGAACTTTAAGCTGTGTTTGGAAGCAGTGATGAGTTGGCTGCGAGCGAGTAGACTAAAAGTGAATCCCGCAAAAACTGAGATACTCTGGCCCGGCCAGCCACCAGAGTTAATCCAGTCACTGCCTGACTTTGATGGGGAAGTTCTGGTTCCATCTGCTACTGTTTAAAGCCTTGGGGTTGTGTTGGACTCATCGCTGACGATGGAGGCCCAGATCACTGCCATAAGTAAGCAGGCCTTTTTTCATCTTCACCAGGCAAGGAAAATGGCATCCTACCTTTCGACAGAAGCATTGGCAACGGTGATCCATGCAACAGTCACCACTAGGTTGGATTATTGTAACGCCTTATACGCCGGCCTTTCGAAGACAAAAACCCAGAAGATCCGAATGCTCCCAAATGCGGTGGCCAGGCTGCTAGTGGGATCATCTATAAGGTCCCATATTACACTGATTCTGAAACAACTGTATTGGCTACCAATAGAACATCGGATCTCTTACAAGATACTGATCCTGACATTTAAAGCTCGATATGGCCAAGGACCATTATATCTTAGGGACCGCCTCATTCCTTTGTTTCATCAGTGGTCACCTCGATCCTCCCAGGAAAATCTCCTATACGTACCGGGCCCTAGGGAGGTACACCTGGAAGCTACAAGGCGTAGAGTCTTTTCGACCGATGCTCCAATTCTGTGGAACTCATTGCCTCCATATCTTAGAGCAATGTCGGAGTTGCAACCTTTTGGAAAAGCGCTCAAGACTTGGCTGTTTGGTTGTGCATTTAAGTAAAACAGATCTAATTTGCCAAATAGTCACTGTTGAATGTTTTTAGGTTGAATGTTTTTATGTTGAATGTTTTTTATATTGTGGAATGATATTTTAAATTGTAAGTTGCTTGGAGCACTCTGGTGGAGAGCGACTAATTAAGAAATAAAGTGAAGTGAAGTGAAGTGAAGTGAAGTGAAGTGAAGCTTATGATGGTGCAGCGGGTTAAACAGTTGAGCTACTGAACATGCTGACTGAAAGGTCAGTGGTTCAAATCCAGAGAGCTGTCAGCTCCAGCTTCTGCCAACCTAGCAATTCGAAAACATACAAATGTGGGTAGATCAATAGATACCACTCCAGCAGGAAGGGTAACGGCACTCCATGCAGTCATGCCAGTGGCCACATGACCTTGGAGGTGACTATGGACAACGCCAGCTCTTTGGCTTAGAAATGGAGATGAGCACCAACCCCCAGAGTTGGACACGGCTAGACATAATGTCAGGGGATAACCTTTACCTTTATCTACTCCTTTTATTTTATCAGTTTTACACTTATTTATTTATCCAATGCTTTTAACACAAAATAAATTATTCCTCAATCACTGTGGATTATCTCCCTTGATATTCTGGGTTATATGGCTGTCTGGAAGAGCCCCAGGTTTCAAACTCCCAGGAATTACTTGAAGATCATCATCATCAACAACAATAACAACAACAACAACAACAACAGAAGCAGCAAGTTGTTCTGACCACCACAGTGTTGGCAGGAAGTAGCATGCAAAGTACTGTCTCCTCTTCTTTTAGCCTACACAGGAGCAAATATGAGAAAAGAATCACATTTTATGAAAACACCATAAAAGTCAACTATTCTCTCACCTTCCTAAGGAAAATAACCCTGCTAGACTTCACAGGAAGAGGCAGTGAAATAACATTATAAACTATATATATTTTGTGACCTATAAACGTAACTCCAGTGTGCTGCTCGCCCACCAGATTATTTTTTCATTGGTTTGGCAACTGAAATTAATTCTGTGTGTGCCTGTGTGGCAGAAGGGGAGAATGACCAAATGAGAAAAAGAATGAGAGCAGAAAAGCATGAGGCATTTTGCTCGTCCGTTGAATTTTGGGACCACCTTCATATCCTATAAATACCACCCAGATCCTCACTAATGATGTCAAAACTTTTGCCAAATATTACACAAATGTTCCTAATGTGCAAAGGGAAAAAAAGTCTAATTCTGCCTGATATTAACCACTAGAGTCTTTGTAATTATTGAATTTTGGGATGTTGGAGGTGTGAAGAAATTGGTCTCCACGATGCCAAGTGCTTCAGGGCAGAGGAAATGTATATACGTATTATTGGACGTATAACATAATAATGGTCTGGTTGGAAGGGAAGAAGGAAGTCGGTTTTATTCCGGCCCTTGGAAACCATCCCAAAGCAATGGCTCATTCAGAACATGGTGAACCTCATTCATAAAGTGGAGAACCTGTGACTTTATACTATGCATGACAAATGCCAGACCCCAGCTTTGGAAATATACCTCCTTGGGTCTATCTACACCGGGCTTGGGCAAACTTTCTAACTCAGGGGCTGCATGGTGGGCCAGAATTGCCTATTCCTGATGTAGAATCCTAGTCCTGGAAGAGACCACCAAGGGCCATCCAGTCCCACCTCATGCCATGCAAGAGGGCACAGTCAAAGCCCTCCCAGTAGACAGCCTCTGCGGAAAAGCCTCCAGAGAAGGAGACTCCACCACACTCCCAGGCAGCCTATGCCACTCTCCAACAGCTTTTATTCTCAGGAACCATTTCAGTTAAATATTTTTCCCTGCTGTTTGAAACCGTTGCTCCCTTATGCCCTCCTTCTCAATGGGACACCCTTTTAAATCTTGAAATGTGGTTCTCACATTTGCTCTCTACCTTCTCTTCTCACAGCTAAACATCCCCCTGGAGGAAAGGAGGAAGGAAAAAGAGTAGGAAGGGAGGGAGGGAGGAAGAGAAGGATGGAAGGAATGGAGGGAGGGAGGGAGGGAGGCAGGCAGGCAGGAAAGGGAGAAGGAAGGAAAGACAAAAGGGAAGGAAGGAAGGAAGGAAGGAAGGAAGGAAGGAAGGAAGGAAGGAAGGAAGGAAGGAAGGAAGGGGGAAAGGAAGAGAGGGGAGGAGGGAGGAAGGAAAGAGAGAAGAAAGGAAGGATAGGATGGTGAGAGAGAGGAGGGCCTGAGAATAGAGCCCAGGGTGCCACATCCAGCCTGGGTTTGCCCATACTTAATCTATACTGTAGAATTTGTCCAGTTATACAATAACTATCATGGCTCAATGCTATGTAATTATAGGACTTATAGGGTTGTTAAGTGTTTTCCGGGCTGTATGGCCATGTTCCGGAAGCATTCTCTCCTGACGTTTCACCCAAATCTATTGCAGGCATCCTTAGAAGTTGTGAGGAATATACCTCCCAACCTCTGAGGATACCTGCAATAGATGTGAGTGCAACATCAGGAGAGAATGCTTCTGGAACATGGTCATACAGTCCGGGAAACACACAACATCCCTGTGATTCCGGCCATGAAAGCCTTCGACAACACATCGGACTTATAGTTTGGTGAGGCACCAGCACACTTTGGCAGAGAAGAATAAAGACTATGTGAAACCTTCAAAAATGGCAATTTCTTAATTTGCAGTTTTTCACTTTCACAAGAGTCTTATGTCTCTAACTCAGAGGAATGTGGAGGACTGATGTCTATTGCTTCCAAGATTAGTGTATGAGGAGTTCATCCCAAATGGCATTCCCCAAACTGAATTTCAGAAGGAAAAACAATACCGGAGAGGAATCATTACCCAAGAAAATTGTGCTATGAAGAAAAGCAGAAAGAAAAACCTCAACATCAAGAAGTGAGCATATAATATAACGCCTCGTGCTGTGGGTGAGTGCATTCTTCTGCCAAGCCATTGGTTCACCTGTCTGATCGGGGACCCATAAAAGTCCATGTTTCTCTAAGGGAAAGCAAATTTACAAGGTGAAGCGTGGTCAGTGGATGGAAAGCTCCTTTTGCATGTTGTGCTGCTCTTAGCTGGCCGTGTCAGCATGGGGTTGTCTGCCAGGATTGTCAGGATGAGCGCATGATTCGTCTTGAAACATAGAGTCAACAAAGGCATAACTGGTTCTAGCTGGACTCTCATCAGAACCAGACACAAGACAGGGTCGAGAAGGGTCATGGCGTGGATAGAAAAATGGACTCCCAAGGAAACAGCACGTTTGGATAAAGCAAGAGAGCTTTGCTCCTTGGGAAACACATTTTTACAGCCTTCCTAGATTAGAAGCAATGTAGGAAAGGGATATCTTCTCATTAAATTGGAATACAAAAGGGATACTAGAAGATGTTTTGTGTTCCTAAGCAAATCTATATATATAAAAGAGTAATAAAATTTCGGACTAGGACAAAACAACAAAACTACACATCCCAGAAACACTAAACTTGGCAGCACAACCCCTCATCCATACCTCTACGTTCATACAACAAAAAGAAAACAAAAATAAAGTCCTAATTAGAGGGAGAAGAATAATTGTTTTTATCCAATTGCTGCCAGTTAGAAGGCTAAGCTCCGCCCACTTGGTCTCCCAGCAACCCACTCAGCCCAGGAGACAGACAGAGTTAGGCCTCACTTAGGCCTCTTCCACACTGCCTATAAAATACAGATTACAGTAGAGTCTCACTTATCCAACACTCACTTATCCAACGTTCTTGATTATCCAACGCATTTTTGTAGTCAATGTTTTCAATATATCGTGATATTTTGGTGCTAAATTCGTAAATACAGTAATTACTACATAGCATAACTGCATATTGAACTACTTTTTCTGCTGAATTTATTGTCTAACATGATGTTCTGGTGCTTAATTTGTAAAATCATAACCTAATTTGATGTTTAATAGGCTTTTCCTTAATGCCTCCTTATTATCCAACATATTCGCTTATCCAACATTCTGCCAGCCCGTTTATGTTGGATAAGTGAGACTCTACTGTATCTGATTTTAACTGGATTATATGGCAGTGTAGACTGAAGGCCCTTCCACACAACTATATAACCCATTTATAATGGACTTAATGTCAGAAGAAAACCTTTACCCTTTACCTTAACTACCACCAATTCCTCGATACTTTATTTCCCATACCACTAGACTTCGCCACAGCAACGCGTGGCCGGGCACAGCTAGTGCAGAATAAATGTGGATCAGTTGTGCCATGGATTCTGTGCAATGCAGGTCATTATTCAAAGTATGCACATCAAAGCGCATATCAGGAGAATTGCTTAAATCCGGTTTCCTAGAGAAAAGTGGATTTATGACACATGTAAAAAAGGCCGGTAGGAAATTGATACATCTACTCCACGGTAAGGACTAAAATACTGGCTTACTCTATTCATTCTAAATTAAAACAAATGAAAGAGTGATCCTATGGACAAGTCTACATAGGGACCACCAAATGCATGGCCCAAACATGAATCAAGGAACATAAAAGGTACTGCAGACTAACTCAACCAGAGATGTCAGTCATAGCAGAGCATTTGATGAACCAACCTGGACACAGCATATTATTTGAGAACACAGAAATGCTGGACCATGTCAGAATACACAGAGAAGCCATTGAAATCCACAAGCATGTGGTCAATTTCAACAGAAAGCAGGAAACCACGAAAATGAACAAAATCTGGCTACCAGTATTTAAAATCTCTGAACAGTAAATAAACAACAACAGTCTGAAAATATAAGAATCACAGACATGAATCAACCAGGGCTAGCTAACACCTCTGAACAAAGGATTCCCCCAGGCAGGAAGAAGCCAGACCTTGAAGCCTGGGTGATTGGTTGCAACATTCACACTGACCTCCAACTGACAGGGGTTCTTCCTTCCACCCTGGACCTTCCATAGATATATAAACTTCCCTTGCTTAGTTTCCAATATGCCTCACAACCTCTGAGGATGCCTGCCTTAGATGTGGGCGAAACATCAGGAGAAAATGCTTCTGGAACATGGCCATACAGCTAGGAAAATTCATAACAACCTAGGAAGAGTGATCGTTCCACTAGGTATGGCGGTGGTGGTGGTTTTAATTTTCCCCAGCCTTTTCTTTTGATTAGTAAAACATGCATACATTAATATATAATTAAATGAATTATATATTAGTAAAATATTAATTAAATGAATGATTGGTTGTATGGTTGGTTTTTCTTTCTTTTTTTAATGAAACTACAGCAAAATCGTCCTTGGGCTCAAAGTGTTCTCCAATCTGCCACAACAACCCAACAACCTTCATCTATACTGGACTGCAACTCCCATCAGAGGACCTCAATCCGGATGTCCATCTCAGCATTCAAACCTATTCCAAGGTTGTGTTTTCTCTTCTCTTTTTCTTTCTCCAGACAGCTGCACTTCATCAAGAGTAAAGTGGAATTTTAGAGGTATTTTATCCTAACAGCATAAAAACACATAAAACACTTTGGAGTCCATCTGGCTAAACAATGTTGCATATAAATGGAACATCGTTATCATCAAACGCTCATTCAGTGGTGGTGTTTCTCTTACGTTGTTTGCTAATTCCTATGAAACGCTTACTATGTTAAATGGTGACTTCCTCCTCTTTCCTCTTCCTTCTATATTTCTTCATCTTTATTACTGGAAACATAAAACTTCATATAATAACATGCCCTATTGAAATCATCAGAATTTCAATGGGAACATACCATAGAATCATTGTGAAGGACCGAGAACATTCCTAGAGAGAACACCTCTCTAAAATCCATGGTCATCCTCTGCAGGAAGCATACTAAAGATGGAATAGCATTGGAGGTCCTCCAAAATTGCTAGAGAATACCACTGGCACTTCTATGTCCTTTAATTCAACTCTACAGTCACCTTCCAGCTGAGGCATGTCACCAGAGGACTTATTTATTTATTTAATACATTTATATCCCGCCCTTCTCACCCCGAAGGGGACTCAGAGTGGCTTACAAATTAAATTTACATACAATATTATATTATTAGCATAGCACAATACTGGTAATAAATTACCATATTGTACTATATCTATATATTGTAATATTATTAATAATATTACATGTAATATATAATATATAATTAATATTATTATATTGTATTACAAAATAATATTATTAATATTATATGCATATACAGTAGAGTCTCACTTATCCAACACTCACTTATCCAACGTTCTGGATTATCCAACGCATTTTTGTAGTCAATGTTTTCAATATATCATGATATTTTGGTGCTCAATTCATAAATACAGTAATTACTACATAGCATTACTCGATATTGAACTACTTTTTCTGCCAAATTTGTTGTCTAACATGATGTTTTGTAAAATCATAACCTAATTTGATGTTTAATAGGCTTTTCCTTAATGCCTCCTTATTATCCAACATATTCACTTATCCAACATTCTGCCAGCCCGTTTATGTTGGATAAGTGAGACTCTACTGTACATTATAATATTATATATTATTGTAAATTATATTGTATATATGTATATATGTACATGTGTACACATATACATACATATACCGTCGAGACACAGAGGCCTTAAAGAGCCACACACACTATTTAGTCCAAACAAAGGTTTATTATAAAGCAAAAATACGCTCAGAGACACTTGCTTTCAGTGTCTCTAGCCAAAACCCAAAGGGTTTGCCCAACTGGGCTTCAAAAAGTAACTGGAAAATAATCTGGATTAAACAGAAAGAAAACCCAGATTTAACAGAAGGAAAACCCAGATTATAACTCAGTCAAAATAAACAGCAAGTAAACAGCACTGTAACAAAAGGGTTCCGAAAGACAGCACTGCACCCAAAGAGTCAGTTGCAAATAGGAGTTGCCAAAACCAGCTGAAGTCCCAGAGTCGCTGTAACAGGAGTCCGAACAAACATTGTTTCCCAGGTGGTCAAACAGAGCCGTAGTTGAGTTAATCCAAGGGTCCAGGAAGGGAGAGAGCCACACTCACGATAAGCCAGTCCAAACGTCGTCACTAGGTGGTCAAACAGAGCTGTTGTCAAATCAATCCAAGAGTCCAGGAAGGGAGAGAGCCACACTCACGATAAGCCAGTCCAAAAGTCATCACTAAGGTGGTCAAACAGAGCTGTTGTCAAATCAATCCAAGAGTCCAGGAAAGGAGAAAGCCACGCTCACGATAAGCCAGTCCAAACGTCGTCACTAGGTGGTCAAACAGAGCTGTTGTCAAATCAATCCAAGAGTCCAGGAAAGGAGAGAGCCACACTCACGATAAGCCAGTCCAGACGTCGTCACTAGGTGGTCAAACAGAGCTGTTGTCAAATCAATCCAAGAGTCCAGGAAAGGAGAAAGCCACACTCACAATAAGCCAGTCCAGACGTCGTCACTAGGTGGTCAAACAGAGCTGTTGTCAAATCAATCCAAGAGTCCAGGAAGGGAGAGAGCCACGCTCACAATAAGCCAGTCCAAATGTCATCACTAGGTGGTCAAACAGAGCTGTTGTCAAATCAATCCAAGAGTCCAGGAAGGGAGAGAGCCACACTCACGATAAGCCAGTCCAGACGTCGTCACTAGGTGGTCAAACAGAGCTGTTGTCAAATCAATCCAAGAGTCCAGGAAAGGAGAAAGCCACACTCACGATAAGCCAGTCCAAACGTCGTCACTAGGTGGTCAAACAGAGCTGTTGTCAAATCAATCCAAGAGTCCAGGAAGGGAGAGAGCCACACTCACGATAAGCCAGTCCAAATGTCATCACTAGGTGGTCAAATAGAGCTGTTGTCAAATCAATCCAAGAGTCCAGGAAAGGAGAAAGCCACGCTCACAATAAGCCAGTCCAAACGTCGAGAATTCTCAGGAACAGAACTCCAGGCTGCAGAACCCAAACCCAAAACCCAACACAAGACCAGGCAGCAACAAAATACACATGATACAAAACCGACACTTTGCCTTCTGCAAAGATTCCCCATTTCAGAGCCTACTTTTAACTTACACATCATTATCCGATGATAAGCTGGCTTCACCCCATCACCATCTCTAGCAGCTGTCCTTGTCTCCACACCCGAACCCCTGTTTCCATCTCTCCAGTTTCTCCATCTCCTGTCAAGAATTAGGGTTAGGGTACCTCCCGTTTGCCAATCCTCATGTCCTGAAAACCCCACAAACGTATCACTAGAAGTTGGCTTTGCACATATATTCCCAATCTCTTGTACCTTAGTCCAATCCATTGTGTTCTCCCCATCCTCATCACTCTCAGACCCATCATTCCCAGAGAAACCCATAAACGATTCATCATCTGTGGGAGCAGTAAATATATCCCGGATGTTCTTCCTCTCTCGTTCTTCATCTGACTCCTGCTTCCGAGTAACCCTCTTTGTGCCTCTATTCCCATCCACCACATTTCCCTCCTCGCTCATCGACTCCCCACCACTTGAAAACCCTTCAAATGTGTCTTCCTCAGAAAGTGCCAAGTATATCCCAGATCTGTTCCCTTTGCTGTTCTTCATCTGACACCTGCTCGCGATAACCCCTTTTCCCCCTACTGGTACTGCTACTACTGCTTGCAACATTACTTACTGACTCAACTACAACATATACATATATATACATATATACATACATACATACATACATACCTAGAAAATGAATACAGAGAATATGGGGAAAGGGAGGATTGGGGGTAAGTGAAATTATGGTTAACGATTCTTTGAATATATACACACAAGGTAAAGGTTTTCCCCTGATGTTAAGTCTAGTCGTATTCGACTCTGGGGGTTGGTGCTCATCTCCATTTCTAAGCCGAAGAGCCAGCATTGTCCATAGACACCTCCTAGGTCATGTGGCCACTGGCATGACTGCATGGAGCGCCGTTACCATCTCACCGGAGTGGTACCTATTGATCTACTCACATTTGTATGTTTTCGAACTGCTAGGTTGGCAGTATATATAGTGTTGGGTTGCTGTGAGTTTTCCAGGCTGTCTGGCTATATCCCAGAAGCATTATCTCCTGACGTTTAACCCACATCTATGGCAGGCATCCCCAAAGGCTGTGAGGTCTGTTGGAAACTAGGCAAGTGGGGTTTATATATCTGTCGAATAATGTCCAGGGTGGGAGAAAGAACTTTGTCTGTTGGAAGCAAGTGTGAATGTTGCAATTGTTCACCTTGATTAGCCTTGAATAGCTTTGCAGCTTCAAAGCTTGGCTGCTTCCTGCCTGGGGGAATCCAGGTCTTAGTTGGTCCTGATTGTTTCCTCTCTGTAATTCCCCTGTTTTCTGAGTGCTGTTCTTTATTTGCTATCCTGAATTTAGACTTTTTTAAAAAAAATACTGGTAGCCAGATTATTTTCAAGATTTTCTCCTTTAAATTGTCCACATACTTGTGGATTTCAGTGGCTTCTCTGTGTCTTCACCCATGCAAGGATGCTTTTAGTTATCTCAGTAGTAAACCCTTCCATGAAGAGTCCAAAATTATAATTTTTTTTCTTATATCTATGCTAAAGCAATATGACCCCTTTGTCTATGTTGATGATGGGGGAAAGATGGTCAGAAAAAGAGGCCCACTCTCACAAGTTTAAGCAGAGGCTTTTAAGCAGAGGCTGGATGGCCATCTGTCGGGGGTGCTTTGAATGCGATTTCCTGCTTCTTGCAGGGGGTTGGACTGGATGGCCCGTGAGGCCTCTTCCAACACTACTATTCTATGATTCTAAGTTTACCCACTGTGTATATGGAAACATCCACTACCCATGCCCTTCCTTCCTTCCTTCCTTCCTTCCTTCCTTCCTTCCTTCCTTCCTTCCTTCCTTCCTTCCTTCCTTCCTTCCTTCCTTCCTTCCTTCCTTCCTGCTCTACCTCTCTGTCTCAGATTTCCTCCAATAAGAACTTTCCAGTCTAGTCTGAAACCATCAGCCCCAGACCATCATAACTTTGCCAGATACTAGTCTTAGTCATAGAGAGCAAAATTATTGGACTCCGGGGAAAAAATAAAATAAAGGAATAAAACAGCCCCCCTCCTTTTCTTCCCTATGCTGTTGTAAAGCCACAATGGACTTTTGGAAGAATCCTCCTGGCTACGTTCTTTCTTCCAGAGTTCCAGAAACTCTGAAAAAAAACCAATGCCATAAAAGCACAAAGATAAATTATTACCTTGCAACTGGTTTAGTGTTTTCATCCACACACATTTTAATGAATCTGTTTGGTACAGATATGAAAAAATAACACTCCCGACCCACAATTGTGTTCACTCTCCTATCGCTGCCTCCTCCAAGATGTTAGCTATGAACAAAATCTGGCTACCAGTACAGTAGACTCTCACTTATCCAACGTTCTGGATTATCCAACGCATTTTTGTAGTCAATGTTTTCAATACATCGTGATATTTTGGTGCTAAATTTGTAAATACAGTAATTACTACATAGCATTACTGCGTATTGAACTACTTTTTCTGTCAAATTTGTTGTATAACATGATGTTTTGGTGCTTAATTTGTAAAATCATAACCTAATTTGAAGTTTAATAGGCTTTTCCTTAATCTCTCCTTATTATCCAACATATTCGCTTATCCAACGTTCTGCCGGCCTGTTTACGTTGGATAAGCGAGACTCTACTGTATTTTAAAAACTCCAAAATCAGAACAGTAAATAAGGAGCATCACCCTGAAAACAGAAGAATTCCAGACATGAATCAATCAGGGGCAGCTAACGACTCTGAACAAAGGATTCCTGCAGGCTAGAATGTGAGACTGGGAAGGCCATTTAATGCTAACAAAGACATTCACACTGGCCTCCAACAGACAAGAGTTCTTTCCCCCACCCAGGAACTTCCACAGATATATAAACCTTCCTTGCTTAGTTTCTCCATACTTCACAACCTCTGAGGATGCCTGCCATAGATGTGGGCGAAACGTCAGGAGAGAATACTTCTGGAACATGGCCATACAGCCTGGAAAACACACAACAACCCTGTTAGCTATTGTTCATACACAAATTTAAAACATTGGCAAACTCTAGTTGTATTTGAGCATGGAAGCAATAGCTGCGATGAACATGTAGAAGCCGTATATTGGATAGTTTGCTAGGCAACAAATGTCTCCTGTAGGAACACAGGAAGCTGCTTTGCACTGAATCTTGGAACCACAGAGTTTCAAGGGACCACAAAGACCATCTACTCTAACCAAATACACTGTTAATGTACTCTTGAAAGATGCCCATCCAACCTCTATTTAAAGAACTTCAAAGATGGAGAATTACCTATATGACAGCCCTTCAGAAATGTAAAAATGGCTTTCACATCCTTCCAAATTCATTCTATCCAGCTTCCATGCCTGTATGTGGTATTGCTTTGGACATTGGACCTTGTAGATCATGATTTGAATCCACTTATGAGGATTTGTTTTAAAAGCTGAAGGAGAAATATATGCAAGAAAATTAAGCAAATTAATCTCACATTTTGATGCAGTTTCTTTGATTAGCCTCCACGATTTTTGCAATTTGAATCTCGCAATTTGACTCTATTTGTGGATGTAAAAACATTTCTTTAAAGCACATTAAATGCACCGGACAAGCATACTCAATTACTCCTTGTTCTTGGGCGAAGATCTTCTTGTACCCTGAAATTTGATTAACATTTTCAAGCAAATACATCCCAGAAGACCAAGACGAAGACTTTGATTGGATGTTTTGCACTCAGTGGTTATTTTTCCACCAACCTATTCGCATAGACTGCTTATAAACTATCCCGATAACCTCTTCACTTCTCTCCATGTCAGTGTTGTTTCTTGCTCCTTCGTGCTTGTAGTGTTTTTATTTATTCCCTGAAAATGCAGCAGAGAATAAAAATGTTGCTGGACCTTCTCGCAGCACCTCTGGCCTTTGGATTGGAGCTGACAAAAATGTCATGAAACTGACAGTAAAATATGCGTAGAAAATCCCCAAGAAAGAGAACAAAACCCTTTCTATTTGTTACTCTTACGGCTCTTAGGAAAATCCAGCTTGTTAGATGAAGACGCCGTCTTTGTTGAGTTCTCAACATCTTTTCTTATGAGTTGCAAATTGAAACAAGACAATTTCAGGAGTGGGAACCATCTATGAATAAACACTAGGATTTCCCAGAGAGACACAAGCTGAGGGAAAATAAAGACCTCTCCAGTTTTTCCTATGACTATTTCACCAGGAATGGAGAGTGGTCATTGCTTGGAAGGGAAGATACAATTTTGTAGCTGATCTAGTAGTAGCAGATTGTTTTTACAGTAGCATGATTTGGTAAACGGTTCGGACCCTGCCTATCTTTGCGACCGTATCTCCCCCCTATGTACTTGCATGAACATTAAAATCTGCTGGGGAGGCTCTTCTTGTGGTCCCACCACCATCACAAGCACGGTTGGTGGGGACGAGGGAGAGGGCCTTCTCGATGGTGGCTCCCGGATTTGGAACGCCCTCCCCAGGGAGATGAGGCAGGCCCCCACCCTGTCCTCCTTCTGGAGGGAATTGAAGATTTGGATGTTTAGACAAGCCTTTCAGAATGTCTAGCCCAATAGTCCGTAATTGTCGCACCTCAGAATAGTTCACCTTGCTATTGACACCAAGCCACACACAGAAGATAGTCTTTTGTAGTTTTATTGAGCAAAAGCAATATATATTTAAGCAGGCAAAAATAGAGTTCCCAAAGTAGTTGTAAAATAGAGTCATTAAATGCAATGGTCCATAGGCAAAAAGCAAGAGTCTATTTCCAAAGATACAATAGTCCACAGGTTACTAGGATTCACGACCAGGAGAATTTCCAAGGCATGAAGACATAATCCATCCATTCTGGCGAAGCGAGAATTTGCTTTGACAGAGGTTTGTCTCCCAACACACAGTTTTAAAAGCAACCCAAAGAGGCATTTCTCTTCCCTTCAGTGGCCTCCCGTTTTCCAGCTAATCTCAGGCTACGCTGAGGCATTCCTTTCCACTGCAAATGATCTGCCCAAGATAGCAATGGAGCTTCTTGAATGTCAAGGCCAAACAACTCATTATCTTGCACCTGAACAGGAGCCTGAGACAAATCAAGCTCATTATTTCCCATGGGAATGTCTCCCTGTTTTTCATCTGTGACAGGCTGGTTCAGGAGTTCATCCACAGGCTGCACTTCTGAACCAGCCTGTGTAACTCCATGATTCCCCATCCCCATGACATCATCCTGGAATTCATCCTGCATCCCATCATCTGCTGACTCCTGAATCTGTAACCCAAAATCCCCTTCCTCATCTTCACTCTGTCTCTGCTGCTTCTGAGTCACATCAGTAATTATGATACAGCACAGCACTTTCATCCCATTATTTTGTTCCTTCGCTACAACTTGCACTGTCCCTTTCCATTCTTCTTGTTTACGGTTGGCCATGTTTTTACGACAGATGACATGTTGGGTTACTGGCACTCTTCTGAGTTCAAATTGTTGTTTTATGTACTACTGGTTTTATCTTGTATTGTACTGTGTGTTTATTTTATGCATTGTTTTCAGCACCTTGTGCCATATGTAAACAGCCCAAGTTCCTTCGGGGAGATGGAGGCGTGGTTCAAAAATAATTATAATTATAATTATTATTATTATAATTATTATTATTGGTTTATTAAGACAACCCTTCTTATAGAGGAAGAAAAACATATATTTTTTATATCCTTGTATCCTTTTTTGTGTGCAAAAAATTGAAATGTTGTTCCAGGATGTCCAAAAATACCTTCTAGAGCAGTGGTTTTCAACCTGGGGTCCCCAGATGTTTTTGGCCTTCAACTCCCAGAAATCCTAACAGCTGGTAAACTGGCTGGGATTTCTGGGAGTTGTAGGCCAAAAACATCTGGGGACCCCAGGTTGAGAACCACTGAGTTAGAGAATGCAATACTTTTCCACAACATCCCACCCCCGGCCTTTGACTTCCTTTTAATTCATTTCCTACTGTTAAATGGCCTACAAAAGCCTGGGACCATCACAAAACATGGCAAAAATGACTATGGGAAATATGGGAGCTTATTTCTGGAAATGTTTGGGGTGTGGAAGAAGAGACACTTCACAATCTTCTGTGAGGCTAATATAATCCCTATCCTAACCCTTTTTTGTGTTAGAATTGACTTGAGAAACTGCAAGTCACTTCTGGTGTGAGAGAATTGACTGTCTGCAAGGATGTTGCCCAGGAGATGCCCAAATTGTTTTGATGTTTTTACCAACCATATCACATTTTCCCTGCATGAAGCTGGAGCTGATAGAGGGAGCTCATCTGTGCTCTCTCCGGGTTGGATTTGAATCAGAAAACTTCAACCCAACCTTAAAGTCACAAGGCTTTAACCCACACAGGCACAATAATATTAGCGGTTGGGTTAATCTATTTACATGCACAAATTATACATTTTTATCTTTGGTGTGCACATGTATGAATTAACTGTTAACAAAGGTTTAAATAGTATGGCTGACTATCACAAAATAAAACATTGGATAATTTAAAGAATTTTTCCACCACTGCTAGTCTACCCCATCACTATCCTCAGGTCCAAAAAATCCAAGTTTGTAGACATGAAGAAAAAAAAATCTTTTTTATGATTTATTTTATTGTTGATTGATTTGTTTTACTGTTGTGTTTTTACATTGTCTGTTTAGCCTGGGCTTGGCCCCATGTAAGCCGCTCCAAGTCCCTTTGGGGAGATGGGGCGGGGTATAAAAATAAAATTATTATTATTATTATTTTATTATGACACAGCAAACAAGATAGATATGCTGGATTTCATATCACAAAACCACAAGTCGAACACTTCCCAAGTGTCTAGGACTGTGTGATGTATTTTCGGATGATGCGTGCAAATCCCAGCAGGGTGGCCTTTTGCAGCTGGCAGATCGTAATTTTGTCAATGTCTATTGTTTCCAAATGCCAGCTGAGATCTTTTGGCACAGCACCCAATGTGCCCATCACCACCGGGACCACCTGCACTGGTTTCTGCCAGAGTCTTTGAAGTTCAATCTTGAGGTCCTGATAGAGGCTGAGTTTTTCCTGTTGTTTTTCCTCAATGCGACTGTCACCTGGGATGGCAACATCAATGATCCAAACCTTTTTCTTTTCCACAACTGTGATGTCTGGTGTGTTGTGTTCCAGAACTTTGTCAGTCTGGATTCGGAAGTCCCACAGTATCTTTGTGTGTTCATTTTCCAATACTTTTGCAGGTTTGTGATCCCACCAGTTCTTTGCTGCTGGGAGGTGGTACTTGAGGCATAAGTTCCAATGAATCATTTGGGCCACATAATTGTGTCTTTGTTTGTAGTCTGTCTGTGCAATTTTCTTACAGCAGCTGAGGATATGATCAATGGTTTTGCCAGCTTCCTTGCACAGTCTGCATTTTGGGTCATCAGCTGATTTTTTGATCTTGGCCTGAATTGCATTTGTCCTGATGGCTTGCTCCTGGGCTGCAAGGATCAGGCCTTCTGTCTCCTTCTTCAGGGTCCCATTCGTGAGCCATAACCAGGTCTTATTATTATTATTATTATTATTATTATTATTATTATTATTATTATTATTAAATGTGTTGATCAGTTTTTCAAAAAACAACAAGACAATCTCTTAATGTTTTGAAATTGAAGATTCATTCCTTTTCTCTTTTGTTTTGTTGACACCACAGTAGGAGCAACAGTAACAGTAGGAAATCAATTATTTTGCTCTTCTCTAGAACTTCAAGATGTTGGCCAGGATACCAAAGCTAGGGGTTTTTTATCCTTGTTGGGCTATCCTTGTGGCATTTCCTTTGGGTTTCTTGTTTCAGCCTGGCATTTCATGTAAGGTTTCTCGTCATTGTAACGCTCCCCGTGTAATAAGATCTTTCGTTCTTTTTAGTGCATACTTGATCTCAGATACGGCTGCTGTGCGGGCTGCCCTTTTCAAAACATCTGAGAAATTTGTGTCATTCTCTTAGACCATCACAAAAAATGAAATATCTCATTTATCTGCTGAGCACTCAGAATGATGTACGTTGGAAAGAATGTCTCATCTGAATTTTCCGCTGGACCATAGGTCAAAAAGAGAGACAAAGGCCTAACAATGGAAAACAAGACGGAAATGTTATAGATCGTGTGGGTCCCCTTCTCCTTGTGTGTCAGAGATTCTTCCCCCAAATGCCACTCTGTCATGCTGGATCTGACATTATCATTAAGCAACATGAGACAGCTCATCTCCACGGCAAATTTCAAGGTACTATTAATGGCCACAGATCTTGGGCGTTAGGCAGCTTATATATACTTGAGTATAAGCTGACCCGAATGTAAGCCGAGGCACCTAATTTTACCACAAAAAACTGGGATAACTTATTGACTCAAGTATAAGCCGAGGGTGGGAAATGGGTAGAAGCTATGGGTAAATTTCAAAATAACAATAGATACCAATAAAATTTCATTAATCAAGGCATCAGTAGGTTAAATGTTTTTGAATATTTACCGTATTTCAAAGAAAAACAATAAACTAGCTATATAAGTGGAAAAGTAGGGGCAACAAAAACAATATGGTATCAACAACAACAACAACAACAACAACAACAACAACAACAACATAATAATAATAATAATAATAATAATAATAATAATAATAATAATAATAATCTTCATTTATCCCATGGGGACTCAGGCCGGCTTCCAACATAGTAACAGAAAAACACTCAATGCTTATATAAACAATGAAGAGCTAGATATAGCTGCCAGATATAGATATAGACACTAATTTCACATATGCATTTCCCCCTGAAACATTTGCAAATCTTCTCTGTGTGTGCGCGCGCGCATTTCCCCTACAATATTTGCAAGCCCTATATATAGGTAGGTAAGAATATATTCATATCTATCCAGACATCTCTCTTTATATAGATATTTGCAGAGACTTGCAAACATATGAGGGTAAATTCATATATAAAAATAATGTATATGTATGGCTACAGATACACAGGTACATGGATCTATATGTATAAAGGATTTGCAAAGACCTTCAAACATATGAGGGGAAATTCATATATAAAATTAATGTATATAGATACACATATAAAGGTACATAGAGATTGCAAAAGCTTACAAAGGGTTAATGCCTATATATCTGTAGGAGAGTTTAACAAATATTTCAGGGGAAAATGCTTTCATAAGATTCATGAATATATATTTTTCTTCTTCCTGACTTGCAAGGGTGTCTTTCTCTTATCAAAACATTCCCTTGATTAAGAGTGATGGAGGCTTTGCAAAAGAAAACATACTGATAAGGTAGAAGAAAGAAATAGATCACATATTGCAAGCAATAGCCTGCAGGCTCTGTTGCTGGCCTTGACCCGATTATAAGCCGAGGGAGGCTTTTTTAGCTCATAAATAAGGGCTGAAAAACTCGGCTTATCTTTGAGTATATACGGTAATTCCTTTTACATCTTAGTGGTTTGAATGTAATCAAAGTCCATGCATGTTAATTGTCTTTTACTTTATTTTACAGAATTATGGGAATTAGTGAAGAGGGGTGAGATACTAGATATTGAGCCTTTTGTGCCAAAAAGCCACCACACCCTGTATTTCCTTTCTTTAACCCTCTTCTATGATATAAGTAAAGAAACAAGATTTGATTTTGTCTCGTAAAGTTGACTAGACCTGTGTGATCAATGAAAAATAGTTGCAATACACATTACGAAATTAGGGTAATTTCTGTCCATCACTTGTTGTAGGCATTTTTGAGAAGTTTCAGGTCAATGCAAGCACTCTGGACAGTTCTAAGCAGAACTCAGACCAAAGACTCAAAATCTCTCAAATGTTGCTTCAACACCAGGGAGCTTTAAGACATATCTATTGTGTGTATATTAATGTTTTCCATATATATGTATGTAGTGCCAGAGACCTAACTCCTATTGAAATACCAAACAATACTGGAAGGAGCTGAAAAGAACGGATTACCTGAGGAAGGTGTACCCACAACAAACACCGAAACAAGGAAATACTACTCGGGATACCTTGTAGTAACCTCTTAGGAACTCTTCTCCAACACCACTACAACCTTTTGGGTAACAAACGGTCCTCCAAGAAAGAAACTTAAGATTGAATTTTTGAACTATCAGACAGATCTTGTCAATATATTGGACTTCAGAATTGCCTTTACTAAAAGTAGACTGATGTCTCCCACTTTAAATGTATGTAATACAGATATTTACTTGTAATAGAGACAAGATGTGTATTTGAATGTTTTATATAAAAGAGATTGACTACATAATAGGTGATGCAGATATTTCATCTAATCGGGATCTTGTTAACAGCTTGTTTATCTTAACTTCTGTTTTACCACAGGTTGTATGTTGTATCTTTATGTGTTAAATGTTTTGATACGGCCAATGGGCTAATCAATAAAATGTGTTGTATTGACTACAAAATAGCATATTTGATGTTCCAGTAATTAACAATAACATACTATTGTCCATGTACTCTGCAACAGAAGACCATGGAAGCTCTGATAGTGCTATGGTGCAGTTTACTTCCACATCATGCAATAATCCTTGCTTTCTTTACCATCCATTAGCTCTGGCAACATTAAGGGCCGACGCTTTTGGGGCTGCAGTCTTTTTTTTCTCTAAATCCTTAGACTGAGGTCAGACTGGTCATAAGTTCCTTGGTATTAGGACTTCAGGAGGAAAGACATCATCTGAAAGGACTTTAGTTATGGTTGAAGACAAACGTGGTTCTCTGAATTTCTTGGATAGTCAATGGAGTCCAAATCCAAGATGATCTACTGGTCTTTCTAACTAGATCAGACTCATTAAATTAATTTGATTCACATCGCCATTTAACGATTTATTGAATTGAACAATAGTAGGGGAGAGCCAGTGTGGTGAAGTGGTTTGAGTGGCAAACTATGACTTTGGAGACCAGGGCTAGAATATCCACATAGCTTTATTATTATTATTATTATTATTATTATTATTATTATTATTATTATTATTATTATTATTATTTAGCCCCTGGTGGTGCAATGTGCTAAAGTGCTGAGCTGCTGAACTTGCAAAGCAAAAGGTCGCAGGTTCGAATCCAGGGAGCGGAGTGGGTGCCCGCTGTTAGCCCCAGCTTCTGCCAACCTAGCAGTTCAAAAACATGCAAATGTGAGTAGATCAATAGGTACTGCTCTAGCAGGAAGGTAACGGCACTCCATGCAGTCATGCCAGCCACATGACCTTGGAGGTGTCTATGGACAACGCCGGCTCTTCGTCTTAGAAATAGAGATGAGCACCAACCCCCAGAGTTGGACATAACTAGACTTAATGTCAGGGGAAAACCTTTACCTTTACCAATAATAATAATAATCATCATCATCATCATAATTTATTTATATACCACCCTATCTCCTCCAGAAGACTCAGCATCATTTCCAACATAAGCAAAACATTCAATTGCTAATAGGAAACCATACAACAAAATTAACATCATTCTCGCTATGGATAGGCACTAGGCTTGATCGATCCATGAAAAATTTGATTCTAAACTCGTTTCAAAACTAGAGGGGGCAGTTTTTCGTTTTTGTTGCTAATAACGAATTTGGCCCCCAAAATTTTTCGAAATTAACGAAAATTCGTTATTTTCTAAATTAATTCGTTAATGGCGGACGCGCATGCGCGGTGGCCCAAAAACAGCCCGAAGGGGGGGGGACTTAGGGGGCTCTCCCGCCCTCATTTTTTGAGTGATCTTCTTCAAACTTGGTACAGTGGTAGAACACATTTAACACTGATAGCTCACCAAAATGTGGAACGTTTCCCTTATCCTCTGATTTTTGGCAAATTTTCATAGCTTTTATAATAAACCATTTTTTAATAATTGCAGAAATCTGTTCCTGGTTTGAAAGTCTTATTTCCTGTTAAATTGGGTTGTCTTTACTGTGAAAGTCATTGCTCTACTTTAGAAACTTTGTTTTTGTGGCTGAAACTTTGTTAAATTGGTGTAGTCCCTGCATATGTGTGTGTGTAAAGGTATCCCTTGACGTTAAGTTCAGTCATGTCTGACTCTGGGGGTTGTGCTCACCTCCATTTCTAAGCCCAAGAGCCAGTGTTGTCCATAGACACCTCCAAGGTCATGTGGTCGGCATGACTACATGGAGTGCCATTACCTTCCCGCCACAGCGGTACCTATTCATCTACTCACATTGGCATGTTTTCAAGCTGCTAGGTTGGCAGAAGCTGGAGCTAACAGCGGGCGCTCACTCTGCTCCCGGGATTTGAACCTGGGACCTTTCAGTCTGCAAGTTCAGCAGCTCAATGGTCTTTGCCTTGGCTGCCTTCCAGATCAGGCTTATAACCAGCCTATTATGGGCCACAAATTAAAGAAAATTCAATCCCATTTAAGCACAACATGAACAGTTTTGATGCCAAAACCATAAACTCTGTTTATTAAACTCTACGATCCAAACTTTAGAACAACTTGCAAACAATTGAAGGTTAGACCACAGTAATAATAACCAATTCTATTCCTTTCCAAAATTTAAACATAAAATAGTATCTTTCTTTCCAATAGCATATAAACTTTTCCTTTGTTTACAAAACAAAATTCTAGACAGTAGCCATTTAGAAGATATTTCTATATTTTCCCTGCAAAGGATAGGGCTGCATCCCTCTGGAGACACACATGATAACCCGGACATGATATAAGGCACTTATATACGTTAAATAAACATGATGTCATTGCATATATAAAAGAAGCATGATATTAGGCAATTATAGTTGCAAATAATATAATTAAACATGTAAAAATTATACATCCATACATAAAAGAAACATGTAAAGTAACTGCATATATAAAACACAATATAAAATATGATATAAGGCAATTACAGATGTAAAAGGAACGTGATATTACATATGTAAAAAACATGATTATATGTATAAAAAAGCATGATACAAGGTGTCAGGATCTAGGCTGCTGGGCACCAATAACCATACACTGAGGCCAGATTCTATCTAATATCTTTATTAAAGGAATATATAAAGTCAATAAAAACAAGTGTAGAATAAAGTTCAGAAGCAGACCTTTCAAATGAGGCCAAATATAGTCCAGCAGATTATTGTCCAATATGAAATATTAGAGTCCAAAAATTATAATCCAATAACCGCAACACACGCTTTGCCAAGCAAAGCGTTGGGAAAACAGCAAAAGTCTTGAATCCAATGAAGCTTGACACAAGGCTGAAAGTTACTTGGAACGTGGCTGGAGCTGTGGCTAAAGGCAAAGCAACTTGAAGCATGGAACAAGATCTGTGGTAAATCCGTGAGACGAGGACAAGGCTTGGAACTAGATTCAGGAGGCAAGGAACAGGATTCGAAGTCCACACACACATGACCTCTCTCCAGGAGCTGACGAATTGACTCCGCAAGGAATCCTTCGCGCAATTTCCCTATATTGGGTCTCGTTTCCCCAAACAACAATCACTTTCCCTAGAGAACAGGGAGCGAAGGAAACCAGCTTGCAGGTGCAAGACTCCCCGTATTTTCTCAGGGGAAATACTTCTAATCAGTGGCATATTTGGCAGCAAGGCGAGCACTACTTCTAAATTTTTCTCTCGATCCTCTATCAGTCGTGTAAGCCTGTTTTCTCCCATAAGGGGGAGAGTTCCCACCAAGGTCAGGTTTAATTGGTTCTTGGACTAGAACTTCAGGCAGCTGCCAAGGCTCTGACTCCGACCGGAAATCTGGGGAAAACTCCATATTTTCCTCCTCATCTGCCACAATACTGTCAGGAATAGGACTGCAGGGCCCATGAGTCATCACACTAGGCAACTGACACATCTAAAAGAAACACAATATAACCTAGGTACAACAAATGTGAAAGAAGGCAACAATATACATAAAAAAACATTTCTGGACTCACAAATGTAGTCTAAGAGAATTGGGCTTCCATTCTCCAAACCTGAAACAAAGTGGGAGGAAATGTAAAGAGTGTTAATGATGCTCGAAATCAAATGTTGTTCTTTTACAAAGTCAAACTAAAACTAAGAATAAATGCTTCGGTCTTCTCCTGATCTTCTTATCTCCTCACCTTGCGTCCAGCCGAGTTACGTCCGCACTTGCGATACAGCGACCTCTTCCCTTGGCTCAGTGGGCAGTATTTTAAAGTATGGGCCTTTTCGCCCGTGGCACCGCAGAGCGGACAGGTGTATTTGCGCAAGATGGGGCACTCCACGGTGCCGTCCATCCCCTTCAGCCGGTGGGACGAATAGACCTGCTTGGATTCCCCGTTGTGTTTGCAGAAATTGCAAATCTCCTTGTTTTGGGAAGCCTGGCCATTGGCACTACCTTTGGAGCTCTTGCTGCTGGAACTGCTTCCATTAACCCATTGTGATGCTGTTTCAAAGTTGTCCTCGTTGAGGACTAGCTGCATGTCGTACTCCATTGTGTCCCAACTCTGAGATGGAAATGGGACCTTCTTGCGTTCCGCGATGATCTCCGTAACCACTTTCGCAAGGCTCAGATAGCCCTTCCATCTGTCAAACTCCCTGAACATGGAAGGGGCATAATGTGGCACGTGCATGGCTGATCTGGAGAGCATGGTGCCAATTCTACCCTGGTGTGGACACACACTGAATGCCACATATTGGAGGCGGAGTCTTTGTTTTATATATAAGGGGAGGGGTTCCAAACCTTTCACATTGGACCCTCCCATCTATTTTTACCCTCCTTTGCCCTAGATTTAACCCCCACATGTCTAGACAATCACAGCTTTTCAAGGAAGAGTTTGGTTTTTCCAATTTTTTCACTTCGGAGGTAATGCCACAGTTTCTCCCTTGAGGCAGTGTTTCTCGACTTGTGGGTCCCCAGATGTTTTGGCCTTCAACTCCCAGAAATCCTAACAGCTGGTAAAATGGCTGGGATTTCTGGGACTTGTAGGTAAAAACACCTGGAGATCCACAGGTTGAGAAACACTGCCTTAAGGGAACGTTAGCAGTTGTGGTTCTGTTTGTCCATCCAAGAATGAGTTGAATTTCTGCCTTGGATGAAATAGCAACATTGCACATCCAACGTTTGCCAAAGTCCTGAAGGACGGATCCAGTAATGATGAAGCCTGCAAGAGTGTTATATTGCTTTTGCATGGCAGAATAGCATTGGACTGGATGGTCTCTTCTAGCTTTATGATTCTATGATGTTTGGCGCCATGATTCTATGATTCTATCATTTTAGGATTCTAGGACTTTTGGGATGATTCTGTTACTTGGTTCTTTGAGTCTATGACTTTAGGGACCATGTTTCTATTATTCCATGACTTCTGTGACCATATTTCTATGACTTTTGTGACCATTCATGGGCCATCTGGCTAGTATTCCGGGACGGTAAATGATATATCGGTTACAGCATCAGATATTTCTGGATACAGTAGAGTCTCGCTTATCCAACATTAACGGGCCAGCAGAACGTTGGATAAGCAAATATGTTGGATGATAAGGAGACATTAAGGAAAAGCCTTTTGAACAGCAAATTAGGTTATTTTACAAATTAAGCCCCAAAAAATCTTGTTTAACAGCAAATTAGACAGATAAGGTAGTTCAATACGCAGTAATATTACGTAGTAATTACGAATTTAGCAACAAAATATCACAATATATTGAAAACATTGACTACAAAAATAAGTTGGATAATCCAGAACATTGGATAAGCGAGTGTTGGATAAGTGAGACTCTACTGTATATTGTTTTTGCATGGCAGAATGGCGTTGGACTGGATGGTCTCTTCTAGCTTTATGATTATATGATGTTTGGTGCCATGTTTCTATGATTCTATCATTTTGTTGTCGAGCAATTTAGAACAGTATAGGATACCGCTAACTGTTTCTTTGAGTGGTGTTCTGTGGAAACACAACCCGCCCATCCTCCCCCGCTGATTTCATGAAAATAAAAGAAAAGAAAGAATAAGCCACATCCGGCAAGGCCCACACACTGAAATACTAGGCCGGCCATCGTTGGCCGGCAAGCTTCCCTGACTGGAAGAAATAGAGGCCGCCGCCCCAAAGAAGGGTTCTGTGCAAGATTGCACCAAGGGGTAAAGAACGACAGCCGCGAGAGAAGACAGAGGCGGTGCATCGTGGGAAACACGTCGACCACGTAGGCCGACAAGGCCCACACGTTGAAATACTAGGCGTGCCACCGTTGGCCGGCACGCTTCCCTGTGAGGAAGAAAGAGGGGCCGCCGCCCCAAAGGAGGCTTCTGTGCAAAATCGCATAAAGGGGTAAAGAACGACAGCCGGCGAGAGAAGAGAGAGGCGGTGCATCGTGGGAAACCCGACCACGTAGGCCGAGAGGCAGCAAAAAGAAAAGAAAAGAAAAGAAAAGAAAAGAAAGAAAAAAGCCACAGGCGACAAGGCCCATACATTAAGCCGGGCCGGCCACTGTTTGCCGGCACGCATCCCTGAGAGAGAGAGAGAGAAAAAAAAACAGAGGACACCGCCCCAAAGGAGGCTTCTGTGCAAAATAGCATAAAGGGCTAAAGAACGACAGCCGGCGAGAGAAGAGAGAGGCGGTACATCGGGGAAACTCGGCCACGTAGGCCGAGAGGCAGCAAAGACCAAAGAAAAGACAGAAAAAGCCACCGCCAAAAAGGCCCACACTTTAAAATACTAGGCCGGCCACCGTTGGCCGGCACGCTTCCCAGAGAAAGAGAGAGAAGAAAAAAAAAAGGAAATGTGGGCCCAAGCCCCTCAGACCCGGGGGGCCGGCCACCGTTGGCCGGCCCCACGCCCACACACCGCAACCCACGGGGAAGGGCAGGCTTTCTTCACGTCTGCTTGCAAAATGTGGGCCCAAGCCCCTCAGACCCGGGGGGCCGGCCACCGTTGGCCGGCCCCACGCCCACACGCCGCAACCCACGGGGAAGGGCAGGCTTTCTTCACGTCTGCTTGCAAAATGTGGACCCAAGCCCCTCAGACCCGGGGGGCCGGCCACCGTTGGCCGGCCCCACGCCCACACCGCTGAACCCACAGGGGGAAGGGCATGCTTTCTTCACGTCTGCTTGCAAAATGTGGGCCCAAGCCCCTCAGACCCGGGGGGCCGGCCACCGTTGGCCGGCCCCACGCCCACACCGCTGAACCCACAGGGGGAAGGGCATGCTTTCTTCACGTCTGCTTTCAAAATGTGGACCCAAGCCCATCAGACCCGGGGGGCCGGCCACCGTTGGCCGGCCCCACGCCCACACACCACAACCCATGACACAAAGATACACTCCATAACAGCAAACCGTCTAGCCTCTGGAAAAATCTAGCCATTTCTGTAGTCAATGATTCCATTATATTGTGATATTTTGCAGCTAAATTCATAAAGTAAGCAATAGCAACATATCATTTCAGCATATAGAACGACTTCTTATGTCTCCTTGGTTGTATAACATGCATTTATGGTGCTTTATTTGGAAAATAATAACCTGATATGATGTGTTATATGCTTTTCTTCAACAAGTCCAATCCAAGAAATTTGCTTATTTCAGCACTGGTAGGCCCGTTCGGCTTTGAACAGTGAGACTCTTCTGTGTTCATGTTGGGTCAATAAGACATAAGATATAACTGAAGTCACAGTCAGCATACAGCATTACCAGCTTAAAAAACAGTGGTGTAAAAACACGGCTCTAGTCCGAGGACTGAAGAGGAGGTAGTTTGACAGTTAAAAAACTATACAGTGCGAAATACTATTGGCCTGTCAACCTATTCTTAAATAGGCTACAAACGACCACACAGACCTATAATGCTTTTTGGAGGAGGAAGGTTTTAAGGCTCTGATGTTAGGCACATGTTTCCATGCAGTTCCACTGCAGGGAAGACTAGTGTGTTCTTCAGGGGTTATTAAAGTTCTCCTGCAGATGACCTGGATAGAGGGAAATGACTTCAGTTGGTATACAGTTTAAGTAAACTTGAGGAAGTACAATTATGAAAGATATAGTGTGTAATGGAGTAGAAAGTAATTCAAAGTAGAAACAAAGCAGAAATGTTGATTCCAAAGGAAACATGAAGGCATTATTAAGTAATTGTTTTTAATAGCAAAAGAGTTTCTGAGTGGATTGATTCTCTACTTCTTACTCTGCGTAAGATTATCATCACATACTCTCGACTACACCCGCACAAGGCAATGGTACAGTAAAAGAAGACAATTTTGAGAAGTGGTAAAGGCCAAGGTGTCCCACTTCTTTCAGTGATTCCGCGTGCGCGGCCAGAGGGCGAGGGGAAACAACGGCGGCCGTTCTGCCGCCACATCGTTGAGTACACTTCCTTTTAAGGTGAATGGGACACTGTCCCACAGTCTGTGATCACTCCACCCTCGTTATTACCAACAGACCAGCAAGAAACAGTTTCCACGAGACGGAACTTGCGCCCACTCCTTGAAAGCAGCCGCAAAGGCACACGCCCTGACGGGCAATCGGCAACGTCCGTGTGCGCGGACAGTGGGCAAGGGGAACCAAAGGCGGACGTTCCGCAGCAACAGCGTCAATCACAACCTCTCAGGGTGATGGGAGACTGTACCACTGTCTTTGATCGTTCCACCCTCTTCTATCGTTTTACCCAAAGGCCAGCAAAAGGCAGTTCCCACTCTGGGTAACCTGCGCCCACACATTGCAAGCAGCCGCAAAGGCACACGCCCTGAAGGGGGTAGGGCATATACCTCTAGAGTCTGGCGTCACGTTGTCCGAGAGGCAGCAAAAAAAAAAAAAAGGTATGGAAAAAAACAAAGGGCAGCAAAGACCCCACCCTGAGCCAGCCGGCCACAGTTGGCCGGCATGCATCCCGGAGAATTCGGCACGGCCCTCCCACAAAGTTTTTTGTTTTTGCGACTTAAGCCTCTACCCACAGCAACACCCCACCACCCCAGGGGAAGGCCATGTACCTCTTCTATCGTCCTGCCAACAAGCCAGCAAAAGGCAGTTCCCACTCTGGGTAACCTGCGCCCACACATTGCAAGCAGCCGCAAAGGAACACGCCCTGAAGGGGGTAGGGCATATACCTCTAGAGTCTGGCGTCACGTAGTCCGAGAGGCAGCAAAAAGAAAAGAAAAGTAAGGGAAAAAAACAAAGGGCAGCAAAGACCCCACCCTGAGCCAGCCGGCCACAGTTGGCCGGCATGCATCCCGGAGAATTCGGCACGGCCCTCCCACAAAGTTTTTTGTTTTTGCGACTTAAGCCTCTACCCACAGCAACACCCCACCACCCCAGGGGAAGGCCGTGTACCTCTTCTATCGTCCTGCCAACAAGCCAGCAAAAGGCAGTTCCCACTCTGGGTAACCTGCGCCCACACATTGCAAGCAGCCGCAAAGGAACACGCCCTGAAGGGGGAACGGCACCCTCTGCGTGCCAGGTCAAAGGGGGAGGGGACCCAAAAGCGGCCGTTTAACGACCACAGCATAGACCACGGCATATAAAGGAGAAGGGACACTAGACAACCATTTGGAGAAATGCTGGCAAAGGCGGAGGAGTACCACTGTCTTTGATGATTCCCCCCTCCGAGTTATAAAGGCACCCTCCGCGTAAGCGGGCAGAGGGCTAGGGGACCCAAAGGCGGCCGTCCCATGACCACTGCGGCAACCACACCCGCTCTAGACAATGGGACACTGAAAGATGACAATTTAGAGAAGTTCTGTCCCAAGTCGAGGTGTAGTAATTCCAGTGGATAAAGACATCCTCAAAGGTTCAGATGGACAGATAGTATACCTCTGTAAAGTGAGAGTCTGGCGTATTCCTACACCTGAAATGATTATCTGAAGTATCCACATCAAATATAACAGTGCTCTTTCTGTACAGGAGCTGCGAGGATCTGTAGAAGACCAAACAGTCATGGCTCGTGATGGTAATATTTCCCCCCCCCCCCCAAATAAAAAGGGAATTGAATGAAATCCGAACAGAACACAAAGAGGAAGCATTATCTACCTTGGCTTTTATGGTCTAATTTTCCACAGAATATCGTTCAACCTCTACAGAGCCAGTATTACATGAGAGAAAACGTTTTGTAACTTCCGAATACAGAGATGGGCCAAAAGTATATTAAGTTCAACAGGGACAAATGAAAGATAGTACTTCTCTCCGCGATGGTTGTTCGGGAGTGGAACTGTCTCCCCCGGACTGTGTTGGAGGCCCCTTCTTTTGAAGCTTTTAAGCATAGGCTCGATGGCCATCTGTCGGGGATGCTTTGAATGAAACTTCCTGCGTCTGTCTTGGGGGAGAACTCGATGGCCCATGAGTTCTATTCCAACTCTACTTTTCTATGATTCCATGATTACATGATTCGTGAAACGGCCCCTTGAGATGGATGAACCCAAAAACGTCAGTGGGGCAACGTTGAGTGATGAAAAAGAGGAGAAAGGAAGGGAAAAGAGAGAGGAAAGCATTGTAGGATAGAGGAGAGAGTTGTTGGACAGAGTCCAAAGGGGCCACCCCCCCGCCCGGACGCCCAAAAAATTGGCCAAAGTTACTCTGAAGCAGAGTTGGTTAAAGGAGGAGAACTGTTGCTCTAGGAGCAGTCGGCCTCAAAATCCAAATCTGGGAAATTCAACACAGGAAGGTTGGCCTTCAGGAAAACAAGTTTCTCAACTGTTTGAGGGTCCAGCAAGCTGCGGTGGGGCGTGACTACATCTCCCGCTATGCTGAAGACCCTTTCGCTCTGGACGCTGGTGGGAGGACAGCTGAGGAACTGGCGGGCTACGTGCGACAGATCCGGCCACATGTGTTCGCGTGAAGCCCAATAGGACAATGGATCACAAGAAATTATCTCAGGAGGCTCCTCAAAGTACCTGTTGACCGAGCATTCGGCCGAGTCTACCTTTTGAGCAGAAGCCAGCAAAGAGGATTCTTCAGAGCAGGCAAGTATGGCCACCGTCTCTGCAAAGAAAACGTTTCCTGTTCGCGGCTGGAGATCCGTATCCCTACGGCAACCCCCTACCGGCTCCGCGGGACTTTCCGTCTCGCCACTAGCGCTAGTGCTTGGGGTGACAGGCAGTTCTGGAAGAGGGGCCGCTGTGGCCGTTTCCTCCACCCTGGCAGCAAAGACCTCCCTCACAAGGTCAACAAGTTGGGCCTTCCACATGGTAAAGTCTTTTGGGCAGACGTTGTACTTTAGCCGTGGATCACACAAGGCCGCCAGCATATGGACCTTGCTGGAAAGAAGTGGCTCTAGCCGTTTCCGTACAGCAAAGGACAACCTCCTCACCACCTCCTGGACCGGCGGTGTCAGCGGTCCAGCCAGGGAGTCCATTGTTCGACCGGCCCCAAGCCTTTCTAGGTGCCTCCTTAGCCTCAAGACCATGGGCACTGCCTGGCTCAGAAGAGCTTTTGATTCCGAAAGTGTCTCAGTGGCATGTTTGAATGGCTTTAGTACGTCTACTAGCTGGGAGATGGTGTCCCACTCTTGCTTAGTTGGAACAAGCTTGCTAACAGGCGCAACCAAAGTGAGGGAGATGCCGTGTACCGCCTTCTGCTGCTCGACCATGCGTTCCAGCATTTTTAAGGTTGAATTCCACCGAGTCGAGACGTCCTGGAGCAGCTTGTGCTGCGGGAGGCCTTCAAGGCTCTGCCTGTCTCTCAGCTGCCGGGCTGCCTTGATGCTCCGGTGGAAGTAGCCCGCGATCTTTCTACAGCGCTCGATCAGCAGGGAGATGTTTGTGTTGCTGCCCGACTGCTCTTCCTGGCTCTTTAAACCTTCCTTGACGGTATTGTGAAGCAAGTGGGCCATGCAGGACACATTCTGAAACCCGGCACTTTCAACCGCTTTGATCATATTTTTCCCTGCGTCCGTCACCATAAAGCCCCTCCTCATTTCTTCCGGCCTACACTGCATCCATTCCCCCATCATGTTTTCCAGATAGTTGCAGATGGTCTCTGCCTTGTGATCACGATCAACTACCTCCAATGCGAGGAGTGCCCAACGATGGGATGTATCCATAGTGCCTTCCTTCTCCCACCAATGTGCCGTGAGAGAGAGGTAGGAGTGGCCTCCTCCCAAGCTTGACCAAATATCAGAGGTAAAATGGATGTGTCCTCCCATGGCGGTACGCAACATCTGGATAATGCGTTCCTTACAGCCCTCGTACAAGCCGGGGATTACTTTTCTGGAAAAGGTGTGACGGGAGGGGATTTTGTAGCGGGGGCACAGTCGTTTCATAAGGCGTACAAAGCCTTCTTGTTCTACCAGGCGGAAGGGATGGTGATCTAGGGCAATCATCTCTCCCACAGTTTGGGTTATCTGCTGGGGTGTGAGCAATGTTTCCCCCGTTTTCTTTCTGGGTAATGGAATGGCCCAATCCTCCATGGTGGACTGTGTCCGCCTTCCACTATCTTCACCTGGTGAACTTTGCGTGCTAAGGCTGCCACTGGAAGGGCTTGCAGTTCCCCCTCCAAGCGAAATGGAGGGATGGTGTCGCTTCATGTGAGAGCTCAACCCCGAGGTCGCAAGATGTCTCGTGTCTCTGCCTCTGCTGATGTTTGCCCCACAGTGTCTACAAACTGCCAAAGTAGCACTCTGAGAGTGGACATGGAAATGGTCCCAAATAAATGACCTTGGCCTCCCCACAGCCACTGTGGCGACGCCCTCAGAGATGGGAGTCGTGGGCACCCTTTCAGCAGCATGAGAAAGTCTACGTTTTGATGGTAGTACCTCCTCTACCTCCTCCTCACTGTCAGTAGCTGGTGGAGGGGTGGGGTTATCTATATCCTCACTATCCACCACCTGTAGTTCCAGGACGGCAACACCTGTATGTTCCAATGATCGTCCAGTTGTCTCAGCTCCATGCGACAGCCGGCTCCGGGTGGATGCCTGTGAACTGTCTGCATTAGAACAGCCTGGTTCTTCATCAAGTCCACCCACGCCCATAGTTCGGCGTTCCAGACGTATGGGACCCACCTTAACTTTTTTGGCCCCCCACAGTGTCCTGGCCGTGGCTTGACCACTACCAGGACTTGCTCCCCCAGACCCGCGTACAGCTGAGCGCTTCATGACAAGGGGAGTGTTTTCAGGTAACAGAAGGGATGATGGTAAGGTGTTGTGTTACTGGTGGGAAATATTTGTTGAATCTTGATTGGCAACGTGTTATATTCTGGCCAATATACTGTTGCAAAAGCGTAGTCTATAACATTTAGTTAGTTTTATTTATTTACAAGGGGATACCTGTACTTTCCAGTTCTACAGGAAAGTATGGGATATGCAACTCTTTCCCAAAGTTGGCTTGGGAAAATCAGGAAGGCAAGCTTTTATTTCCCCCGAAGGAGTTGTATTTTGAACAGCAAAGTATGGGATATGCAACTCTTTCCCAAAGCGTCCCTGGCAGACACACACACAGGCAGCCCTGGAGGTGTTTGAGACTGGGGAAGGCAAGGCACAAAGGCAAGCTTTTATTTCCCCCGAAGGAGTTGTATTTTGAACAGCAAAGTATGGGATATGCAACTCTTTCCCAAAGCGTCCCTGGCAGACACACACACAGGCAGCCCTGGAGGTGTTTGAGACTGGGGAAGGCAAGGCACAAAGGCAAGCTTTTATTTCCCCCGAAGGAGTTGTATTTTGAACAGCAAAGTATGGGATATGCAACTCTTTCCCAAAGCGTCCCTGGCAGACACACACACAGGCAGCCCTGGAGGTGTTTGAGACTGGGGAAGGCAAGGCACAAAGGCAAGCTTTTATTTCCCCCGAAGGAGTTGTATTTTGAACAGCAAAGTATGGGATATGCAACTCTTTCCCAAAGCGTCCCTGGCAGACACACACACAGGCAGCCCTGGAGGTGTTTGAGACTGGGGAAGGCAAGGCACAAAGGCAAGCTTTTATTTCCCCCGAAGGAGTTGTATTTTGAACAGCAAAGTATGGGATATGCAACTCTTTCCCAAAGCGTCCCTGGCAGACACACACACAGGCAGCCCTGGAGGTGTTTGAGACTGGGGAAGGCAAGGCACAAAGGCAAGCTTTTATTTCCCCCGAAGGAGTTGTATTTTGAACAGCAAAGTATGGGATATGCAACTCTTTCCCAAAGCGTCCCTGGCAGACACACACACAGGCAGCCCTGGAGGTGTTTGAGACTGGGGAAGGCAAGGCACAAAGGCAAGCTTTTATTTCCCCCGAAGGAGTTGTATTTTGAACAGCAAAGTATGGGATATGCAACTCTTTCCCAAAGCGTCCCTGGCAGACACACACACAGGCAGCCCTGGAGGTGTTTGAGACTGGGGAAGGCAAGGCACAAAGGCAAGCTTTTATTTCCCCCGAAGGAGTTGTATTTTGAACAGCAAAGTATGGGATATGCAACTCTTTCCCAAAGCGTCCCTGGCAGACACACACACAGGCAGCCCTGGAGGTGTTTGAGACTGGGGAAGGCAAGGCACAAAGGCAAGCTTTTATTTCCCCCGAAGGAGTTGTATTTTGAACAGCAAAGTATGGGATATGCAACTCTTTCCCAAAGCGTCCCTGGCAGACACACACAAAGGCAGCCCTGGAGGTGTTTGAGACTGGGGAAGGCAAGGCACAAAGGCAAGCTTTTATTTCCCCCGAAGGAGTTGTATTTTGAACAGCAAAGTATGGGATATGCAACTCTTTCCCAAAGCGTCCCTGGCAGACACACACACAGGCAGCCCTGGAGGTGTTTGAGACTGGGGAAGGCAAGGCACAAAGGCAAGCTTTTATTTCCCCCGAAGGAGTTGTATTTTGAACAGCAAAGTATGGGATATGCAACTCTTTCCCAAAGCGTCCCTGGCAGACACACACACAGGCAGCCCTGGAGGTGTTTGAGACTGGGAAAGGCACAAAGGGAACCTTTTCTTTCCCCCAAAGGAGTTGTATTTTGAACAGGAAAAACACCCACAGGACAGCCCTTTGCAACAACAAAAGAAATAGAAAGACCTAAGACCCACACCACCAAACTCAGCCACAGACCACCCCACCTTTTCTCCTGTCCTGGTCTTCACACAGCCATGCTGTGACGCAGCAATGTTTCCTGCCTGCCTGCACCAAAATCTAATCTACCCTTCCACCCTCTCCAAAATTCCCAGTGCGACTGAGCCACGAGGCGTGTGCACGCTGTTTTCATTAAGCACGTCCTACCAGCCCCTCCCCCTGGTTAAACGTGCTCTCTGATTGGCTACAAGGTGCAAACAACACACTAGATTGCCCCAGTGGACTTAAAAAAGTTTGGATGATTTGACAAAGCATTTTTTAAAAACGAAAAAAAAGGCGCCATTACGGAAAACGGCCAATCGCGGTTCGAAACCGCGATATCCAGGCGTGTGGACAACCAAGATTCAATATTGCTTCAAAAAAACCGAAAATAACGAATCAATAACGGTAAACGGGGAAAACGAATTATTTGAGCAAGCCTAATAGGCACTGATGATCTTGAGCAAGTCCAATTCTCTCAGCAGCAAAGGCAAACTGTGAAAGGATTAACATAGTACTGCCATAGGCTAGAAATGTCTTGAAGGCACACAAAAATAGTTCTGGTTTGGGTTAAGCTAAGTAATAGGATCTTAGCCAATATATGGTACATTAGAAGTTGCCCTATACCAGTCAATGTTACACATAGTATGCCTATCTATTGAATTAATAGTAAATCTTGCGCTATGCCTTAAATCCACCCTTTTTCCCAATCAGACTAGGCCGACTGAATCAAAGACACTTCCAAAATGCTGATTTACAAAATTTCCCTTGATTCAGTGGGTCTACTTTAGAGGTGCCTAACAATATGATGCAGGCCTTCACCTCTCTCAATGTCAATGCAATCATAACGCCTAAAAGTGAAAAAGAAGAACAAGGAACAACATGAAGGCTTTTCTTTTCCACCTCCTCAGTCTGCTCCCCAGTTCCTCATTATAGAATAGCTGTATAACTATTCTGATGGAAATATAAAAGTGGAAGCTTGCGTGTCTCATAAACTCAATGAACCATTACATAGGTGACAATAATCTTGATAGAAATTTGGAATATTTAATTAGCACAAAAATGTACTTAGTCAGGGAGTTCAATTTCCACTGTGGGCACTCCTCAAAATAATAGCTGGAGGTTTTATGTGTCCATGAAACATCTTAGAAGTCATTTCAGAAAAGAAACAGACAATATTTCAAGCATTAATTGACAGTCAAGACTCAGCTAATAAAAGTTTTTAAGCAAAGTTAACCTAGGTGTCCTGGATTCCAAAAGGTGACTTTTCTGAACATGAGGTCAAAGAATGATTTTGTGGTTTATTGCTTTGATGGTTGAGTCATTAAGGACATAATTGCACAGGAGAAAGAAGCCAGCATCAAGACCGCAGCTCCTCCCATCGCACTTCAAGGCTCACGCTCAAGACAACCAGGAAGATTTCATTTCCTAACGTTCTCCGTGTCCTCATGAAACAGTCTGGTAAACCTTCAAAGACTCACTGAAGTGAAGATAAGAAAAATCAATGAAGGTTAACAAGACCATTGGTGGAAGATCATGTCCTTCCACATTCTTCTTTCTCTTGTCAATGGAATGAGAGCCTGATTATGCATCACTTATATAAATTATGCAAATTGAACAGGTATACTTTGTTTTGTCATGTTTGCATCATTTTCTTTCAGCAGTCATCATTGCATGTGTGTCTGCTTTTTATTTCTAGAGAACACAGGAATTTATCACACGAGCCCGCTGTCCCACTGAAAATGCACTAGTTTAATTATGGAATTATACTGGTTTTGCATTAATGGATTGCAATAATGATTTTATGTTTGAAATTTATATTTTGTAATTTATAATGTACTAGCTGTGCCCAGCCACGCGTTGCTGTGGCGTTGTCTGGTGGTGTTGGTGAGAAATGGTTGAGGTAGTGGTGGTATTGAATGTCTGTTGTATGGTTGTCTTTATGTTTAGTATGCATTTGGTTGTTTGTGTACTGTGAAAGTGGTGAGGGTAGAGGGGGTCTATGTCCCTGTGTAGTATTGTATAATATTTATACGTTGTCCATGTGTTGTGAATGCTTGGATTGTGTCCTGCTGCATAGTAGAAAGGGTTGCGCTGGATGGCCCTTAGGGGTCTCTCCAAACTCTTGTGCCTGTCCCCTGGGCTGAGTAGGTTGCTAGGAGACCAAGTGGGCGGAACTTAGCCTTCTAACTGGCAGCAATTGGATAAAAACAATTATTCCTCTCCCTCTAATTAGGACTTTATTTTTCTTTTCTTTTTGTTGTATCAACCTAGAGCCAGGGATGATGGGTTGTATTGTCAAATGTCGAGGTTGGGGGGCCTGTAGTTTTGTTGTTTTGTCCGCTGCCCTGATGCCATCACTCTTTTATATATATAGATTTTAATAGTGTAACTGTTTTATGCACTGTTTTATATTGATTTGTATGGGCATTGAATTGCTGCCATTATTGTAAGCCGCCCTGAGTCCCTCCGGGTGAGAAGAGCGGGATATAAATGTGAGAAATAATTAATTAATTAATCAATCAATTAATTGATTGATGGAGCCCCCAATGGTGCAGTGGCTTAAAGCCTCGTGCCGGCAGGACTGGTGACTTGAAGGATGGGTTGCTAACCTGAGAGTTGCTGTTTCAAATCCAACTTAGGGCACAGATGAGCTCCCTCTATCAGCTCCAGCTCCATGCAGGGACATGAGAGAAGCCTCCCACAAGGATGGTAAAGACATCAAAACATCCGGGCTTCCCCCTGGGCAACGTCCTTGCAGACAGCCAATTCTCTCACATCAGAAGTGACTTGCAGTTTCTCAAGTCGCTCCTGACACACACAAAAATTAATCTTGATCACATTTGCTCCACATTAGCACTTAAACACTGCTTTGGTGATCCATGTTTGAACTTGTTTGTCATAATGGCCAATCTCTCTGTTTTCTGGCCCTTGCATGCCCAACTCTGCACATGTATGCCTATTGATTTTTTATGATTCCATTATTTTATGATTTTAAAACTTTTATTAGCCTAAATTCCACAATAACAACAAATATCCCAGGAAGGAAGGGAGGGCCAGGGGGAGGAAGAAAGGTCGGTCTGGGCAGTGGTACATTAACAGCAGCTGCTTTTTATGACTGCATTGGTTTTACAGTGTGGATGCACCCATGGCCAATACATGAATATGTTTCCCAAGTCGAACACATTGCATTACACTGGAAAATATCTTAACAGTGAATGGAGAAGGGGATGTGTCTGTGATTGATTTCCTGCCTGATATTCTGTACAAAGACAACAAATGCAGGCAGTTAAATATACATTTTATGGGCCGCTATCGCTAAATGTTATTCGCTCTTGTTTCTGTTCCCAACAAGGCCCATGAAAACAACGCCTCCAAAGTGGAGAGTGTTATGTTAAAGGGGGAAAGGAGGGTGTTTCCACTTTCGCGCGCGCGCACACACACACACACACACATCTCATGCATGATTGATCAGCATACTGTTTCCCGGTCCAAGAATAACACAGCATGGCAGTCAAATATACATTTTATGGGCTTTTGTCTGTTTTGCAATAACCCCAAAAGCATTCTTTAATTAAAATTTAAAACCGTAACTGATTAATTTTCTGTGTAAACAGTTTCTGTAAACATGGAATGTCAGCAGTTTAAGGGCACATGGGTATAAATTTTAACTTCCTCTCCCTATAGCTCTGGGATAGAGTGCAGAGGGAGAACAAGAAAGGAAGGAGACAATAATATTGGAAGGGACAAAGAAAGTTCAAGGAGGCATTGAACTGAAGTGAAAAGTTCAAGGCATTACAATTTTTGGATAGGCTTTTGCTAGCGACCAAAGAAGGGGATAGAACTGTTTTTTTCTTTCTCTCTCTACTTCTTTAGAAGAGAATGTGGGTAATATTTGGGTACTTCAACCAATTAGGATGGAAAATAGTCCTACAGAAGGTACTGAGTTGCAGGCCTTCTTGGATCAAGCAGACAGTCTGGTCTTTCTTGGTCTGCATATAGATCCATTTTCTGGACCAAAGGACCATGACGTTGACATGAGAAAAGACTTCTAATGCTAGGAGTTAAGATGATAAAGATGCATTTCTTTGTCCCATTGGACCTCTCAGAAGCATTCAATACCAATGAATATTTTATTCCAACATAGGTCACTATCTTCAATCATTTCATTTCCAGAGCTAATTCAAGATGTTGCCTTGGATGATCTAAACATTTAGGAAGTCTTAAACATTTCAGGATATATTCCTTTTTCCATAGGAATATGTACATGGTTTATTTTTCATGGGAACCATTTTTATTTTATCTCCAAAAACTAAACTGGCTAAAATCTATAGCGTGACATCATTTTCGACATCACTTTAACTGCTCCTGGTGGCACAGTGGGTTACACTGCTGAGCTGATGAACTTGCTGACCAAAAAGTCAGCAGTTTGAATCCAGGGAGCGGGGTGAGCTCCCGCTGTTAGCCCCAGCTTCTTCAACCTAGCAGTTTGAAAACATGCAAATGTAAGTAGATCAAGAGGTACCGCTTCAGCAGGATGTTAACAGCGCTCCATGCAGTCATGCCGACCACATGACCTTGGAGGTGTCTACGGACAACACTGGCTCTTCAGCTTAGAAATGGAGATGAGCACCAACCCTCAGAGTCGGACACGACTGGACTTAAAGTCAGGTGAAATCCTTTACCTTTACCTTAACTGCCATGACTTAATCCTCATGGAATCATAGTGCCAAACATAGCTTTTCACCATTTAGGACATACTTTTGGGACATACTTTGTCATACACCTTTCAAATCCGGAATAATATATACTGTCCAAGCATCCAAAATGGACAATCTCAGTCAAAGTACTGCATTCAGATTTAGTTTCCCATAGGCAAATGTGGGACTTGCTCATTTTTTCTCCACATTTCATCCAGAATAGGGAAAAGCAAAATGAAGATGTTGCTTTCTTGAATATGACTGCAGAGACCAGCTAACAGTAGGATGTTTTGGCAAAGGAAAATCAGAAAGGCAATGGCTCCCCACCGCCTGGCAAAGTAGGAATGAAAAGAGATTTATTGTCACTGTTGCAAAGGTGATTTATTTGGGGGAAAGAGATGAAACAAGAGACCTTATTCAGAACTGGTGGCCACCGAGATTTTTGGAAACGTTCCTGGGCCGCATTGCAGACAACCAATGCACCAACCGAGCTTCTCAAAGCCAGTCCAGATCTTCACAAAAGCACAAGAGGCATTTCCCACCCTGCGGTTACTTTGGAATAAATGTTCTTTTAAAGACAGATGAAAAGGAATATTGGCTAGGCACCCACTCTCCTCCAACACACAAAAGGAACTAAAAATCCCATTGTGGTTTTGTTGTAGAGCAGAAAAGCCAACCTTCATGAATGGAAATGCAGCTAGCAGGGAAGCAAATGAGATGGAAACTGGACCTTGGAGGTAGTGGAGAGGATTGTGCTTAGAAAACAACAACACTGCCCTGTAAACAAGACTTTGAAACCTTTGTACACGTACATCTGAAGGATTTTTAAATGAAAAATTCTAGTCTGCATCTCTATGCAATTCCACAGTATAGGTTCCAGATTGGTCATGGTCAAGGCAAAGTGCGATTCATTTGAGCTTGCAAAAACTAACCTCTGTAGTATAGAATCTTGTTAGGTACTTTTAATACGATTATGAAATAAGGATGGAAAAATATCCCATTTTTAAAAACAAATGACACTATGTAACAAAATTTGAAAAATGTTCAGTTCCTGGTTTAAAAATAATGTTTCTTGTATAATTGTGCGGTCCTTGATTTGAAAGTAGTTGTTCTACTCCAGGAACTTTGTTTTTGTGGTTGCCACAAACTATGTTGAACTGGTTGAAACTCGATTCGATTCGATATTCATTGAAAAGCTATAGCAAAATGTGTTTTAGAATGTCCTGCAAAAAAACCCCACAAAGTTTTTGTAGCTTAATAAACTTTTCCCATGGTTTTATGATAGAACCAATTAGGAAATGTAAGTTATAACCTAGCAACACCAATGTGTTACATGGTGTTATAAGAATCCTGGGTTGATGAAATTCTGTGCAGAGCACATCATATTTAAGCAGGAATATATATATATATTCTGTATGGAGATAATGCTGTTTTCTGTGCAGAAAAATTCTGGGAAATGTAGTTTAGGGCAGGGCCTTTTGAATTCTCTGACATAGGACTCCTTGCCTTCCCAAACTACCTTTTCCAGATTTCTGTGCTTTCTCAGTCTCTTTCCCAGTGAACTCTGTTTCCTCCCAGCTGCTTCCCTCTCCTCATGGTGAGAGGCCATTCATTTAAAGACGAAAGGGAGCCTTCTTGGCTTTGCTTTGCTTCCTTGCACTGAACATGAAACTGAGTTTGGGAGGCCTCCAAGATTTACAAAATGCAAACAAAAAAGTATTGAGTAAGTTTCAATGTTTAAGTTTTTGCCACGTCCACGTGTTGGATACCGCATCGTAAGTACCAATTTAACGAATTTGATACGACTTACGACGACTAATGAAATAATTGCACACCCCTAGTGAATACATAGGAGCCCCGGTGGCGAAGTGTGTTAAAGCGCTGAGCTGTTGAACTTGCAGACCGAAAGGTCCCAGGTTCAAATCCAGGGAGTGGAGTGAGCGCCTGCTGTTAACTCCAGCTTCTGCCAACCTAGCAGTTCAAAAACATGCAAATGTGAGTAGATCAATAGGTACCGCTCCGACGGGAAGGTAACGGCGTTCCATGCTGTCATGCTGGCCACATGACCTTGTAGGTGTCTCTTCGGCTTAGTAATGGAGATGAGCACCAACCCCCAGAGTCAGACATGACTGGACTTAACGTCAGGGGAAACCTTTACCTTACTAGTGAATACATAAAGATCATAGATACAAATCAATCATGAATGTGTTTGGTGGTTACCAAACCCCACTGTCTTGTAGAATTCTGGTAGCTTAAGTCCAAACTTCCAGGAAGACCAAAGTTTGGGAAGCACTGTGTTAGATCATACGTTCATGGTGATCATGAAGTCCAGCCCACATGTTCTCCAGAATAGACATTCCCCGTACTTCCTACATTAGCAACAACTGAGTCATCTCCAACTTGATGGTTCCTCCAGCAAAGCGACTGAGATTTTTTTTATTAAAAAAATGTCAGCTGTCATCTCACTCAGTTTCATGCTTTCACAGCTCGGAATAAAAAAAAATGGCATGAAAACAGAGATGTTAATTGACTGGAGGTATGATTGGCAAACAGGAGGCAGGTCTATTAGCAGAGCCCAGGAAGCAAAATGGGGTGTTATTATCATGTTATACCAACTCTACCTCCCCTGGATGGCTTCATCCCACCAATGCCATTGAATTAAACTTCTTTTTACAGTCAAGAGGTGGAAGGTTAAGCCTAAAGGCTGGGATGATATTTTCCCTGCCTTTGATGGCATGTTAAAATGAAGAATGTCTCATTTCATGGCAGAACACCGAGCCTGCAAACACGACGTACATGCGGTTACTATTTGAAGACTCTGGCATTTTCTATGAATAGCATAAAACAGGCAGCGGATAAGTTGTCGCGCTTTGACAGGGTTGTCCTCCCCTCCCCACACGCCGTTTCCCTCCTCCTTTCCCTTCTTCTTCTGTGACTTCAAGTCAGATGTAGACTTATGGTGATACCATGCATTTTCATAGTTTTTACTCAGGCGAGGAATACTCAGAGGTAGCTTCCTCAGTTCTTCTTTCTTTTAAGTAACAGACACACACACACACTTCCCACTCTGACTACTGAAGACAAGAAACACTGCCAGATCTATGGGATTGAAAGACTGGTTTGAAATAATCGACTCACGGAATACATGGTTTCTGATTCAAAACAGAAAAGGAATTCTATTCCTAAAAATGAATCATATTAATTAAAATTTAGTGACGTCGTTGTTGCTATGTTAGTGAGATGCATAGAAAGGGATTGTTGCATTGCTGCAAGGAACTAACACATATTTCGATAATATCCTGCATAGAAATTGAAGGCAGTTTTGTCAACAGTGAAGGTGCATCTACACTCTATGATTAATGAATGTTGACACCCTTTTAGGTGTCATGGCTATAGGATCCTTGGAGATGTAATTTTACAAGGTCTTTATCCTTCTTGGCTGAAAAGTGCTGATACTTTAGTAAACTACAAATCCCATGATTCCACAGCATTGAGCCACGACAGTTAAAGTGGGGGTGCTCAATGCAATGGGATCCTAGGAGATGTAATTCTACAAGGTCTTTATCCTTCTTAGCTGAAAAGTGCTAATACTTTGGCAAACTACAAATCCCATGATTCCATAGCATTGAGCTATGACAGTGGTCAAACTGCCCCTATCCAGAGCTTCCCATCTCTAACGGTCCATTAAGACTAAAATTGGCAAAAGATTCCCTCTATCCATGGGTTGCACCATGCTAACTGGGTGTTGCTGGAAGTTGTAGTCCAAATGTAACTTTATGAAGGTCTGAAGTCAGCTTATGCATAATATAAACACTTAAATGTACAGTAGAGTCTCACTTATCCAACATAAATGGGCCGGCAGAATGTTGGATAAGCGAATATGTTGGATAATAAGGAGGCATTAAGGAAAAGCCTATTAAACATCAAATTAGGTTATGATTTTACAAATGAAGCACCAAAACATCATGTTAGACAACAAATTTGGCAGAAAAAGTAGTTCAATACGTAGTAATGCTATGTAGTAATTACTGTATTTATGGATTTAGTACCAAAATATCACGATATATTGAAAACATTGACTCCAAAAATGCGTTGGATAATCCAGAATGTTGGATAAGCGAGACTCTTCTGTATTTGAGGATCCTTTAAGCATCAGAAGGTTTTGAAGGAAAATAAATAGCAATTTACTAGAAGAGGTAAGAAATAGGAAAGTCAAATCACAGTATCTGTAATCCCATTTTCATCTCAGTGGCAATTGTCCGGAATTGTCCCTAAATATGGGCCAAAGCAGGCTATATAAGATATTTTCTTTCTTCCCCTGTTGTTCTTTTACCTCTCATGACCTGGGTGCATTTTGTTTTATTTTCCTTTGTGTTCTGACATCCCCGTCCCCTCCTTTCATAACTTGTGCAGTAGCTAGTGTTGATAAAAGCACATTTTGTTCAAAAGTTAAGAGGTCAGCTTCAGGTTGATCACAGATGCTTTTAAACTGTTTTACTGGCCTGAAATTATTAGATTCATGCAGCTTTCCAGCATCGCCAGTACACCATAAAATAAGTGTTTTACGCTACATTGATATTGCTGGCAATGCACAAAATGAGACTGTGGGTTTGCAAAAAAGGCATGTCTCAAATGGAAGATTACATCCTAATACCTACATTTCCCCATAAGACAGGGGCAAAGACAGAAACAGGATTATAATCTATTGGTAATTCATGTGACAACATTAGTTTTGGCCCCCAAACCAGCTTTTGACTTATATGTTGTCAATTTATACATGAACATATATGGTAGTTCACCTTCCTTGTACCAACATGAGAACTACAGCAAAAGTCTTTTCTAGTCATTATTTGCGTTTCTAAGATCATGCTACACAGTTATCTGAAGGAATACATACATTAAATGCATGCACAAAATGTAATCACCAATGGAAGGATATGCAAACATGAATCATTTGGAGGAAATCCCTTTTCAGCTGTAAACATTGGCCAATGTGATTTATGTAAGTCAATAAATGAGGATAAACACATACAGTAATAAAGATGAACTTTTAGCCTGACAGTTCCAATTCTCCTGTGGCAAAAACCTGGAAGACACTTATGATGGAAAAAAAAGGAAAAACCATGTCTAGAATCCTGTCACGTGTACAAATTCCCCTGTGGAAACTTTTGCAATTTTTTTTGTCTACTAAAGAATGTTTTTAGAAGGAACCCCAGTGGCAAAGTGTGTTAAAGCACGGAGCTGCTGAACTTGCAGATCGAAAGGTCCCAGGTTCAAATCCCAGGAGCGGAGTGAGCGCTTGCTGTTGCTCCAGCTTCTGCCAACCTAGCAGTTCGAAAACATGCCAATGTGAGTAGATCAATAGGTACCGCTCCGGTGGGAAGGTAACGGCGCTTCATGCAGTCATGCCTGTGGCCACATGACCTTGGAGGTGTCTACAGACAACGCCGGCTCTTCGGCTTAGAAATGGAGATGAGCACCAACCCCCAGAGTCAGACATGACTGGACTTAGCATCTGGGGAAACCTTTACCTTTACCTTTACTAAAGAATGTTTACATTTAATTCAAAATTGCCAAGGCAGAGTTGGGCATGCAATGCCATTGCCTATGAACATATGGCTGGTATATCTTGCAATTCAATGTTCAATGACACATTAATTCATATGCACATTAGGATGTACATTCCATTGTACATTTGGAGACTTAGGTTGGTTCTCCACTAACCGTTTCTCCCGGAGCCGATTTGGTTTGACGAAGGCTGGACTGGGCAACGAATCGACTGCCCCCCAGTGCAGATACAGGAGGGAGGGTTGACTGTCCAGTGGTGTCAAATTTGTTTTGGCACCACTAGACAGCTGCCCTTACTGCCTCCTACTTTCATCTTTGTCACTTTGGCCAGTGGACACAATATGAGTTGTGCCATTCCCTCATCATTTGGAGTGATGTCAGCTGTGATGCCATAATGATGAGCAGAAGTTGTTGTGGCTCAGCAGCAGAACCAGAGTGAAGATGAGGAAGGGGATTTCTGGTTTCAGATGCAGGAGCCAGAGGATGGGATGCAAGATGAATTCCAGGATGATGTCATGGGGCTGAGAAATCATGGAGTTATACAGGCTGGTTCAGAAGGGCAAGAAGTGCAGCCTGTGGATGAACTCCTGAACCAGCCTGTCATAGGTTCAGCCAAGGAGACGTTCCCATGGGAAATAATGAGCTGGATTTGTCTCAGGCTCCTATTCAGGTGCAAGATAATGAATTAGTTGACCTTGACAATCAAGGAGCACCATTGCTATCTAGAGCAGATCGTTTGCAATGGAAAGGAACGCCTAGGCGCAGCCTGAGATTATCTGGAAAATGGGAGGCCTCTGAAGGGAAGAGAAATGCATTTTTGGGTTGCTTTTAAAAGTGTGTGTTTAGAGACAATTCTTTGTCAAAGCAAATTCTCGCTTCATCAGAGTGGATGTGTCTTCATGCCTTGGAAATTCTCCTGTTCTTGAATCCTTGCAACCAGTGGACTAATGTTTATTTGGAAATGGACTCATGCTTTTTGCCTAAAGACAATTGGATTTACTGACCTTTTTTTTGCAACTACTTTGGGATCTTTATTTCTGCCTGCTTTGAATATATATATTCTGCTTTAGCTTAATAAAATTTCAAAAGACTATTGTTATGTGTGACTTGGTATCAACAGCAAGGTGAACACTTCTGAGGTGCAACAGAAGGGAGCGGGGAAAAGGAATTATCCTCCTCTCCACTGGGGTTTTTGCAAGGATCCATTTTTCATTTTGTCACTCCAGCTGCATTATTTCAGGCAACGAGTGGTCAAAATCACCCAGGTTGCACCCACTGGCCAACGTGACAAAGAGAATGGAAGGGGATGATGAGTGCTATCCAGTGTTCTCAGGCCACTGAGACCAGAGAACATGGGTTAGTCAAGTAAACAGTTGTGGCTGGTTCCACCTTCGAGCTGGCCCATCTGTTTACATGGGACCAAAGTTTCTGTTTGGTCTGGATTCTGGGGGGAATTCAGCACAATATGCAACTTTGGTTAATGTGGTAACATTGTGTTAAGATAGCTTTGGTTCACATTAACCTGGAGTAGTTACATGCATCTGTTACGGAGCTGATTCACTGACCCTTTGTGTTAAAAGGAACCTCTTTATTGTTAGAAGTGTTCAACTTACTCAGAGAATGGTTAAATGGACATTTTTCATGATTTTTTAGCATAGCTTTGACTAGATGGCCCTTGTGGTCCCTGCCAACTCTATGTTTTGTTTTCTTGATGTTGTCATTCCACTGCAGAATGACTGTATAACTGCCTGAGGACATTTATGCTAGGCAATCACAACATAGGATCTCAGCTTCAAACTGACAGATTCATCTCTCTTAAATGGCAAACTGTGCAAACCTTGGTTCCCCCTTTGTGCTATATTTTCATAGCAGCATATGTTGATTTTCAGCTCAGTCCAGGAGAGGATCTCTTTGTTTCCCTTTCCCTTTTGCAAAACAGTTGGATGGGAGGGGAAGATATAGCAAGCTTGTACCTTTTGACCATTTTTGGAAAGTGATGAGGAAGAGCTATGTGGATCTGGAGGAAGGAAGGGGAACATCCCTAAAGTTTTTGCTGCAGTCAGGAAAAATTGCAATGGCTATCATTCCAACTATCCAAAGAAAGGGGATTTTTTGGTTATTGTTTGTAAAGTCTGAAGTTTCACAGCTGAGAAAAACATCAGAAAATGACCTGAAAAAAACATGTATGGACAAGAAATACTTCCTATAATATAGCAATTACTGCCATTGGAAGAACTTTGGGTCAGTTAACAGGAGGGAAGGGGAAGATGAAGACTTCTGTTCAGCATGGTTTGTTTGTATTTTTAGTGTTTTACAAAAAGGTATTTGAGTACGGAATCAGCATTTCAGAGTGAATGAGAGAGTGAGGTTTATGAATAATGGAATATTTCAAATCCATCTGGTTCCTGAGACATTTTCTCTTTTGGAAAAAAAATTGCTGCAGCCAATTATATAGCATGCTTGAGTGATAACTGGTTCTATCTTCTTCAGGCTTAATTTCTGCAGCGATTGTTGCTACCAACCTGAGAGGTTAGTGGCCATATGGAGGCCCAATATGGCATTTCGTATTACACTTGTAATACAGTAGGAAGTGGATTCCAAAAATCATAAATCTGCAATGTACTAGATGTTGCAAAAGTAGAGAGGGGCTGAGGTGGGGCACAGACACAAAAGGAGAAAATGGTTTTGGGGAATTTGGCAACAGGGACCATTTATTTTTAAAAAATGGTGTCAGTGCCATTATATAGAATGTGCTTTTTATAGAAGCCTTAATTTGCATTCAGCTGAGAACATGAAACATAGAGGCGTTTGAGAGGTGAGCATTTTTAAAAGCAGAAGGATAGCTCCAAAATGACTTCCAATCACATTGTTCAGCTCTTATGTAGAAGAATAGGTCTGTCTCAAATGAAGGTCCTGAAGAAACTTCTGGCTGCTCTTGTTTCTCATCCACTGGCTTCACCAGCCAAGTTTTTGGGGGAGCTGGCAAGCATTATTTTGCAACCACAAATATGCTCCATTCTCTGCAACATTCAATTCCTACTTTTGGGGGGATCACTCTGTTTTCTTTCCCTCACAAGCTAATATTCTTCTGACTTAAGGAAAAGGTAAAGGTTTTCCCTGACGTTGAGTCCGGTTGTGTCCGACTCTGGGGGTTGGTGCTCATCTCCATTTCTAAGCCGAAGAGCCAGCGTTGTCCGTAGACACCTCCAAGGTCGTGTGGCCGGCATGACTGCATGGAATGCCGTTACCTTCCCGCTGGAGTGGTATCTATTGATCTACTCACATTTGCATTTTTTCGAACTGCTAGGTTGGCAGAAGCTGGAGCTAACAGCGGGCGCTCACTCCGCTCTCTGGATTTGAACCTGGGACCTTTCAGTCTGCAAGTTCAACAGCTCAGTGCTTTAACACACTTTGCCACTGAGGCTGCTTCTTCTGACTTAAGTGGTGTATAATTGTTGATTTGGGGGAGGCTTTTGCAAGGCTCACTTCGAAAAAGGCACAAGAGTGGCTTCTCAAACAGGCAGGGGGAAATCTCTCTTTCAAGATCCCAACCACTGCCACCATTAAATGTGGGACACCCTATCCAAAGCCCCTTACATTTAGGTTAAGAGAATCTTCTTCTTAATATCCCACACCTTTGCCACACCTTTTTAATATGGGATCTCTCGAATCCCACTATGGCAGGGAGCAATCCTTCTTTCAGGATCCCAGCCACTGCCAGCTATAAACACTTGAGTCTGTGCGTGTGCATGTATGAGAGGATGTGACACTGAGGGGAAGTATGTGAGACAAATCTTCCGCTGACTCTAAGTAGAGCAATTCACCACTCAGGAACACCGTCTTTATTAAAAACAAAGGATTATTTATTTATGGTTTCTTTAGTCCAAAAAGCGTAACTTGTTGCAAAGGTTTACTTCTTCAGTTTCATTTGTACATGCTATAGATAATATCTTTCATTCTTTAACATCAACCACTTGACTGAAACTTTGTCTCAACAGTATTCCTTTTCCTCAGCTCTACCTCACTGGAAATCTAAACCTAACTGACTTCAGACAACTTATTTCTAGCTCTCTCGCTAGAACCTGAACATAACTGAACTCCAGACGTCTTCTTCCTAGCTCACTGGCTAGAGAACTACAATAACTGAACTCTTTTTAAAACATTCCCTCCTTTTTCATCCAGCTAGCTCCGCCCCTTTCTTGCTAGCTTTGAAATACAGTAGAGTCTCATTTATCCAACACTCGCTTATCCAACGTTCTGGATTATCCAATGCATTTTTGTAGTCAATGTTTTCAATATATCATGATATTTTAGTACTAAATTCGTAAATACAGTAATTACTACTTAGCATTACTGCATATTGAATAATAATAATAATAATAAAACTTTATTTATACCCCGCCACCATCTCCCCAACGGGGACTCGGGGCGGCTTACATGGGGCCATGCCCAAGACAGTACAATATAACAAAATATAAAAACAACATATCAAAATACAATTAAACAATACAAGAATAACAATGCACAGTACAGAACAAAAGCAAAAGCAACATAACATAACAAGGGCGGGCCGCATGGACACAAAGTTAAAACTCGGGGTAAGAAGAGATAAGAATAAAACCATGGGGAACAGGGACATGAGATAGTGAAACAGTCTAGAGGATAGATGTTGGGGGGAGTAACAAAGGAGGTATATGACAGTTACTCTCCGAAAGCACACCGGAAGAGCCATGTTTTTAAATCTTTCCTAAAGGCTAAAAGAGTGGGGGCTTGCCTGATCTCAATGGGCAGTGAGTTCCACAAACGGGGGGCCACAGCAGAAAAGGCCCTCTCCCTTGTTCCCACAAGGCGGGCCTGAGATAAAGGCAGTGGCGACAGGAGGGCCTCCCCTGATGATCGAAGGGCTCGGGCAGGTTTATGGTAGGAGATACGGTCACGAAGGTAGGTGGGTCCCAAACCGTTTAGGGCTTTATAAATGATGGTCTGCACCTTGAATTGGGACCGGAAAATGAACGGCAGCCAGTGGAGCTCCTTAAACAAGGGAGTAGATCTCTCCCTGTAACTCGCTCCCGTTATTAATCTGGCAGCCGAGCGTTGGACCAATTGTAATTTCCGGGCCGTCTTCAAGGGAAGCCCCACGTAGAGCGCATTACAGTAGTCCAGTCTAGAGGTAACTAAGGCGTGCACCACCGTGTTCAAGTCAGACTTCACGAGGTATGGTCGCAGTTGGCGCACAAGTTTGAGTTGTGCAAAAGCCCTCCTGGCCACCGCCGACACCTGAGCCTCAAGCGTCAACACTGAATCCAGGAGGACCCCCAAACTGCGGACCTGTGATTTCAGGGGGAGTGCAACCCCGTCCAGCACAGGTTGCCACCCAATACCCCGATCCGACGAGCGACTGACCAGGAGGGCCTCTGTCTTGTCAGGATTGATCCTCAGCTTGTTCCTCCTCATCCAGTCCGCCACAGCGGCCAAGCACTGGTTCAGCACCCGAGGGGCTTCCTTGGAGTTAGATGGAAACGAGTAGTGGATCTGTGTGTCATCTGCGTAGAGATGGCAACACCCTCCAAAACTCCGGATGACCTCTCCCAGCAGTTTCATGTAGATGTTGAAAAGCATGGGGGATAAAATAGACCCTTGCGGGACCCCACAGGTCAAAGGCCAGGGGTCCGAGCAGGTGTCCCCCAGCTTCACCATCTGGGAACGGCCCTCCAGGAAGGACCGGAGCCACTGCAGAACAGTGCCACCAAGCCCCATCCCGGAGAGCCTCCCCAGAAGGATACCATGGTCGATGGTATCGAAAGCCGCTGAGATGTCCAAGAGAACCAGCAGGGTCACACTCCCCCTGTCCAGTTCCCTGCGGAGGTCATCCACCAAGGTGACCAAAGCCGTCTCGGTACTGTGCCCAGGCCTGAAGCCAGACTGCGAGCGGTCCAGAAAATCAGTGTCATCGAGGAACTCCTGGAGCTGCGTGGCAACCACCCGCTCCACAACCTTGCCCAAAAATGGGAGGTTGGAAATTGGTCTGTAGTTGTTACATACAGATGGGTCTAACGAGGACTTTTTTAGTAGCAGTTTTACTACCGCCTGCTTAAAGCAGGATGGAACTGACCCCTGGCCCAAGGAGGCATTTATTATAGCCACAAACCAATCCAACAACCCCTCTTTGGCCAGCTTGACCAGCCAAGAGGGACAAGGATCCAGAGCGCAAGTGGTCGCCCTCACAGACCCAAGAATCCCCTCCACGTCATCAGGAAGAACAAGCCGGAAGGAATCCCACAAAATCGGACAGACAGGTACCTCGGTTACCTCCACTGGAACTACAATTAAACTGGAGTCCAACTCACGGCGTATCTGAGCAACTTTGCCTGCAAAATGGTGCGCGAAATTGCTGCACCTGGCTGCCAAGTCATCGGGGAGCCCCTGGGCCTCAGGAGGCCGCAGGAGCTCTCCCACAACTCGGAACAGCTCAGATGGCCTGTTGGCCGCAGACGCTATGCGAGCGGTCGTGAAAGCTTTCCTGGCTGCTCGCAAAGCCACGGAGTAAGCCTTAATAGCGGCTTTAGCCCGTGCTTGGTCGGACACGTCCTGAGATTTCCTCCAGATGCACTCTAGTCCCCTCCTCGCACGCTTCATCACAGCCAGCTCCTCAGTGAACCAAGGGGTCGACGTGGCTCTACACAGCGAGAGGGGACGTTCGGGAGCGATCATGTCCAATGCCCTTGTCAGCTCACTATTATAGCAATCAGCCAGGACATCGACAAGATCGCCAGTCTCCAGAACAGGAAGATTCCCAAGAGACCTCAGGAGTCCATCTGGATCCATCAGCCTCCTGGGTCGGACCATCTTAGTGGGTCCACCACCCCTGCGGAGGTTAGAAGTCACGGCGAAACTTACACAGATCAGATGATGGTCAGACCATAACAATGGAAGAATATTTTGCTCTTCCACTCTGACTATCCCACCGTCGACAATAAAAACAAGGTCCAGCGTGTGTCCTGCCTGATGTGTGGGCCCAGATATAACTTGAGACAGCCCCATGGTCGTCATGGCAACCATGAAATCCTGAGCTGCACCTGTCAATGTGGTCTCGGCATGAATGTTAAAGTCTCCCAAAACTATAAGTTGTTGGGAGGCCAGGGCCACATTAGAGACCACTTCTGCTAGCTCGGACAGGGAGACTGCTGGGTTGCGGGGTGGACAGTACACCAGCAGAATCCCCACGCTGTCTCGGGCTCCCACCCTCAGGAAGACACACTCGAACCTCGAAGTTTGCGGAACGGCGCATCTGATCAGGGCAATGGACTGCCGAAAGATCACCGCGACTCCTCCTCCCCGCCCCCCAGCCCTGGCCTGCTGATGCACCCCAAAACCCGGTGGACACAGCTGGGTGAGATTCACCCCACCCAGCCCGTCCAACCACGTCTCGGTGATGCATGCCAGATCCGCCCCCTCATCCAGGATTAAATCCTGAATAACAGCTGTCTTACCATTGACAGATCTGGCGTTCAGAAGCAGAACCTTGAGGCCGGGGGGTCTGTCCTGAAGACTACCACACCTATTCCTCTCCAGGGTCGCAAAAACTCTGTTGCGCTTCTCCCTGGGTCGCAAGTGACCGCTCTTCCTCCTCCTCCTCGCCCACACTACCTCGATAGTGCCCCACCCGTGGGAACCCTCTTCCTCCTGGGGGATTGACTGATTAAGATTGCCTTTTAGGGGGGTTAGTCAGCTGTCCTGAAATGTGGGGCCCACAGAAGTGTCAGCTCACCACAGCCGCTCCTGAATGAACACACGAGACTCTCTGTGGTATCACCAGGAACTTTTACTGTAGGAAACATGAACATCTGAAAAGCCAAGAATGGGAAGCTCCGGCCAACCCTCCTTTATATACCCTCCCCCTCATTTGAACAGTCTCTTCCCGCTCAGTAAAACCCCGCGCAAATTCCCCGCCAAGTCCAGCAGCCGTTTCTCCTCCGAGTCCTGGGACGCAGGTGTCTTATCAATGTCAGTGACCCTGAAACTCAGAGCCACATCCAGGCTCTAGTAGCAGGGTTCTGACATGGCGTCCTCCTCCCCTTCGTCCTGGAAGGAAAAGATTAAACACAACTATTGTTCTCCGCTGTCCAGAGTTCCTTTATACTTTTTTAACAGGCTGCAATGGAATACCGGGTGTACCTTTCCTAGGTCCTTTGGTAGCCTCAGCTCATAGGTCACTTCGTTTATTCTTTTTGCTACCCTGAATGGCCCTATATAGCGTGGAGCCAATTTCTTGGATGGGAACCCCAATTTCAGGTTTTTTGTGCTCAGCCAAACCAGATCTCCTTCGCCCAATTTGTCCCCCTCTCGGCGCCTACGATCCGCAAAGAGCTTGTACTTCTTTTGTGTTTCCCGCAATGCCTCTACCACGGTTTGCCACCCTTGCTTGATTTTGGCCGGCCATTCCTCGTCGGTCTGGCCCTCCCCTTCCTTCCACTCGGGTAGCCTGGGGAAAGGTGCCACCTCCTGTCCGTATACTATTTCGAATGGGGCACGACCTGTGGCCGAATGTACGGCCCCGTTAAAAGCCATCTCAGCAAACGGAAGAAGGTCCGCCCAATCATCCTGTCTATAATTGGTGTACATCCTTAAGAATTGGCACAGTGTCTGTTGGGTACGTTCGACCCCCCCGTTGGTCGCGGGATGAAAGGCCGAGCTCAGGTTCCTTTCTGCTCCTAACAGCTGTAAGAATTTTCCCCAAAATTTTGCAGTAAATTGGACTCCCCGGTCACTAATTATCTTGTCGGGACACCCATGTAGGCGATATACATGCTTCACATACAAATCAGCAAGTTTTTCAGCTGAAGGGAGTTTTGGCAGGGCCACAAAGTGTGCCTGTTTTGAGAATAGGTCCAATATTGTCCAAATGTATCTGTGGCCTCTGCTGGGGGGTAGTTCGCCTACAAAATCCATGGCTACGCATTCCCATGGCCTCATGGGCTCCACCACCTTCTGCAATAGCCCCTGGGGCTTCCCCGGTGGTGTTTTTCCCTCTGCACATAATTCACACTGCGTGATGTACCCCCTGGCGTCTTTCCTCATTCCGGGCCACCAGCATTGTTTGGCCAACAGTTTAATAGTCCTGGTGGGGCCTAGATGACCCGCACCCTTGTTATCATGGTACTTCCTTAACATTTCTCGTCTTAAACATTCAGGAATATACAATTTCTTATTTACAAACACCAAATCCCCACACAATTCTCCCTTTTCTTTGTTAGTTTGTAACCATTTGTCCATTCCATACGCTCGCTTCAACTCTTCCTCCCATATTTCTCCTCCCCCCGTGGAAATGGCAGTACGTTTGTTTTCTTTGGCCGCTTGTGCTCGAGTTAGTACTGCCAGGCCCCATTGCTTATCAAGAAAAATACTCCCTTCAGATTCCTGAATTCCTCCCCCGTGCTGAGGCATCCGAGAGAGAGCGTCAGCGAGTATGTTATGTTTCCCCTGGAAGAATCTGAGTCTGAAATCAAAACGGCTGAAATATTGGGCCCATCTAATTTGCTTCGCTGATAGTTTACGAGGGGATCTTAGATACTGTAAATTTCTATGGTCAGTCCACACCTCAAACGGTGTTCCACTTCCTTCCAGAAAGTGTCTCCAGCACTCTAGTGCTTTTAGAATCGCTAAGGCTTCTCTCTCCCAAATCGGCCAGTTTTTTTCTGTATCGCTAAACTTTTTTGACAGATAGCCACATGGCTTCAGGTTCCCCCCCTCGTCTTTCTGTAGCAGAACTGCCCCATATGCCCGGTCTGACGCATCGCAATGTAATACAAAGGCTTTAGACATATCAGGGTGCTGTAGGACAGGCTCCTCAGTAAAACGCTTTTTAAGGGCTTCGAAAGCTTCCTGGCATTCTATTGTCCAGGTCAGTTTGGCCCCTGGGGCCTTCACTTTGGCTGTTTCTCCCCTGCCTTTAGTCTTTAACAAATCCGTTAATGGCAAAGTGAGGCGCGCAAAGTCCTTGATAAATGTTCTATAGAAGTTTGCGAACCCTAGGAAGGATTGCAGCTGCTTCCGTGTTTTGGGGGCTTCCCACCCCCTCACGTCTTCTACCTTCGCAGGGTCCATCGCCACTCCCTGGGAGGAAATCCTATACCCCAGAAAGTCTATCTGGTCTTTATTGAACTCGCACTTGGCAAGCTTCGCATACAGTTTTGCTTCTCTCAACTTTTGCAGGACTTCCCTGACTAGTTCTATGTGTTGCCCCTTAGTCCGAGATACTAACAATATGTCATCTAAAAAAACAAAGACTCCCTTGTACAACAATGGATGCAACACTTCGTTGATTAATTGCATGAACGCGGCGCCTCCGCCGCACAAACCGAAAGGGAGCACACGATAATTGAATAATCCGAATGCACAGGAGAAGGCCGTCTTCCACCTGTCCTCTGGTTTAATCTGCAATTTATGGTACGCTTCAATTAAGTCCAATTTAGTGAATATCTGTCCCTCCGATAACTGGGCGATCAAGTCCTTCACTAAAGGTAGGGGGTATTTATTTACAGAACTGATTGCATTCAGGCCCCTGTAGTCAATGCAGAGCCTCAGCGTTTGGTCCTTTTTGCGCCTGAACAACACAGGCGCCCCTAGAGGGGAATTTGAAGGCTCTATGAAACCCCTCGCTAGGTTTTTATCAATGTATTTTCTCAGTTCCTCCTTTTCCCTAGCCGACATTGGGTATATTTTTGCCTTAGGAAGCTCTGCTCCTGGGACTAGCTCTATCTTCACTTCAACTCTCCGCTTCGGTGGGAAACTGTCTGCTTCCTTCTCATCAAATACGTCCACAAAATCCCGATACTCTGGGGGTAATTTATCTGCCAGTTCTGCTATCCTGATAGAGTCTTCCTCCCCCCTTTTCCCCGGCTCCCTCTCCACTTCCTGGCTCCCTTCTTCCAACTTCATCCTGAAGATCATGCTCTTATCCTCCCAGTTGATTTGCGGGTTGGCCTGCCCCAGCCATGGCATGCCTAGTATAACATTATAGCTGGCTATTTGTGATATCACAAATGACACCTTTCCTTCCCAACTCCCTATCTTACACTTTACATCTTCGGCACTGTACTTAGCTAATGATCCCGATGCTGTGGATCCGTCCAACTGCGAAAAAGCTATTGGGGATTCTAGGTTCGTTCTTTCGCATCCCAATCCCTCAGCTAATTCAGGGGAGATGATGTTCCTGGAACATCCACAATCCACAAATGCTTTGCAGGTTGCTTGTTTGCTGCCACTTTCCAGCTGAATGGGGACCACTATCATGGCTTTGTCCTGACTTACCAACCCCCCCGAGTGGTGCCTCATCGGTGGTTCTTCCTCGGCGCGTTTCCCTGCCACGGCTCTTGGTTTGGGCGGGCCTCCGCCTTCCCCTTTTCTCTGCCAGCACTCGGCAGCCCTGTGGCCCAAACGGCCGCACACGAAGCAGCCCCTCCTGCTGGTGCTCACGTTCCCTGTCGGCTCCGTTCTCCTCCCGGCTGGGGTTGATCCCTCCTTCCGGCTCCCCTCTTTCATCTGCGGCCGCTGCTGTAGCCCTCCTCGGTGCCTCCTCGCCTGGGCCAGCGATGTCTCGATGCGCCCCGCCAGCTGAATCCATCCGCGCAGTGTGTCAGGCTCATCACGATGCACCGCCCAGGAGAGGATCTCCCGCCTGAGCCCCTCTTTGAAGAGTTCTATCTTTGTCACTGCAGACCATTCCGGCACCTTTTCAGCGAGGCATTGGAACTCCTCCGCATACTCAGATACCGACCTCTGCCCCTGGGAGACGGTCTTCAACTTCTCCCTCGCCCGGATCTGCTCCAGTGGATCTCGGAAACGGGTCTCCAGGGCCCCCATAAAGCGTCGGAGTGACCCCAGACATGGGTCGCGCCGCGCGTGTAGTTGAACGTACCAGCTGGCCGCTCCCCTCTTCAACACTGCACCAATGGCCCGTACCCGGCTGGATTCCGTTCTAAAAGTGTGAGCATTGTCCTCCATATAGCCCCTCACCGTGGTCAGGAAAAAATCCAGTTCAGAGGACTCTCCCCCAAACTCGATCCTTAGTTCCTCTCGTCTCGGTAGGGGTCCCTGTGGTGGCAATCCCCAATTCTCCGCCCGTCGCAAGCCCCCTTGCGGGCCAGTGGGCCCCGCTGCTGCTTCCCTTTGTCCTGTGCCACGCCCGGCATTCGCCAGGGGCACCAGGGTCTCAGTTGGGAGCGTAGCCGGGATTCTCGGAGGCTTTTCCCCTTCGTCGTCACTCTCCTCCACCCGCGTCAGGCTCGTTTGGATCTTGGGCCGGGCACCGGGCTCCTTTCGCATTTCCCTTCCCTTCGGTGCTGGGAGGTCTGCAAAGCCCTGGCTGCTTCCCATGCTCACGTCCCACATTGAGCTAGCCCGAAGTTCCCTTCCTCGCTCCGGCTCCGCCAAAACCGCCAGGCGCTCCATCGCCCTCGACATCACTGCCAGGGTGGTCTCCATCGCCGACATCCTCTCCTCCAGAAACACCATCTTTTGCGGGCCTGGGGAAGGTGAACCTTCCTCTCCTCCGGTGCTATCTCCCCGCACCACTCCGCGCCTCTGGGTTACCCCATTTGGCTGGGCATAAGCGGTGGATGACGCCAGGGCCGCCAGCTGGTGGAACTCAGCGTCCGGCTCGGGAGTGGCCCTTTCCGACCTTCCTCCTCCGGCGCCCAAGAGCTCTTCATCCTCCACTTGCATGTTACACCTCACCGCTACAGCGGGATGGTGTCCGTATTCTTGGCTTAGTGTCAGCTCACCACAGCCGCTCCTGAATGAACACACGAGACTCTCTGTGGTATCACCAGGAACTTTTACTGTAGGAAACATGAACATCTGAAAAGCCAAGAATGGGAAGCTCCGGCCAACCCTCCTTTATATACCCTCCCCCTCATTTGAACAGTCTCTTCCCGCTCAGTAAAACCCCGCGCAAATTCCCCGCCAAGTCCAGCAGCCGTTTCTCCTCCGAGTCCTGGGACGCAGGTGTCTTATCAATGTCAGTGACCCTGAAACTCAGAGCCACATCCAGGCTCTAGTAGCAGGGTTCTGACATTTGTTTTGTATTTGTATTTGTTTGATTAAGGAAGGAACCCATCTCCATTAGTGGTAAAGAGACGGAGTCATCTGACATGACGTCATCTGACATTGAAAGGGGGCTAAATAAGGGTAATGTCTGTGGGCAGGGTTGGGAGGTGGAACAGGCATAGCTTAAAATTGGGGAGGGAGTCTCGAAGTGGAACTCTGAAAGGGGGGCCAACACCGGCGAGCGTTCGACCCCGTTATTTGAGGTTATTAAATCTTGTGTGTCGGAGATCAGCCCGCTGACCAAGGGGCGAATCAAAGGATCTACTAATACTCTTCTAAGAGTGATGCCCCGCAGTTGTAATTTGGGCCCAAATGAGAACAGTTCCTCCACTAACAATTTGTCTTCCAATCCAATAAGGAGACGTAAGGAGCGGTTCCAGGAATGGTAATCTCTACGAAGCCAGTCAATAGTCTCGATCTTCACTTCCGACCGGCTTACAGATAGAATTTGCGATAGAGATATCTGGACCGCTCGCTTAGATGACCATCTGCCTCTGTTCAGTATTGAGTCTGAAACTTCCACTGCCACCCTATTAGTTCGTAACAGATGTTGGGGATTGCAGGGAATGTCCAGTGATTGTCCAAACAATTCAGAGGATGACACCTTGTTAGTCCTCTGAGAGACTCTGTTGATCTCCTTCCAACCATCCCTCCCCTGTCTCTCTCCCCCAGATAGCAACCCCATTCCCTCACTAGTCACTTCAGCATCTAACCCATTAGCTACCTTCTGCTCCTCCAGCCTCTTCCTTCTTTGGCCTTCCAGAGCACTAAATTCCTCTTCCATGTTAGCGAAATTGACTGGTATAGTTGTTCTACTGTCTATAGGAGACGGATTTTCCACAATCAGGGAAATTCCTTTAAAAACAAGATCAATTTTCTTGTTCAGTGTCTCAATCTGAAGTAAGACAGTACTGAACGATTTCCCCAAAAGGTCACATAGGTAAGAAAGATCATTCTTCCTCCGAGTTTCCTGCATACTCATAGTCTATTACCTTCTCAATGACCTTCTTATAGTAAACCAGTCAGATCTTTCTTTCCTATAGTAAACCACTCAAATCAACAAATTCAGAGTTGACATCCCATTCCTGATCCTCTTGCACACTAATATGTCAACCTACATACACAAACCATCTATCACATTCCAAAACCATCAGATTCAACCATCAATTAAACTCGAGGTACTCTCTAATCCTATGTGATTACTTCCTATGACCTTTAATACCAGACTCTCACATCCACTTCCTATCACAATCGGATCTGTATCCCCTATTAGATTAAATTAAAATAAGACTTTCTTACTCCCATCCTTAATACACAACCATTTAAAAAAAAGGCAAAGTGGCAAGCTGTAGCACTGATGGATTCTGGAAGGTGCTGCTCCACACAGGACTGCCCGGTTCACACGTAGCCTCTGATGATCAAGAAGAGAAAGGCTGGCCGAGAAGAAAGCTGGTGGGGCCACCCGGTTCAGCACGGTCTCCAATGCCTAAGAAAGGCTAGGGGAGGCCGCCCGGTCCGGCGCGACCTCCGATGGCCTGGCTCTCTTTATGACAACCAAGGAGTAGGTTGGAGGTTAAGGAGGCCACCCGGTTCGGCGCGGCCTCCACAGGCCTAGTCTTTGTAAAGGTCGAAAAGAAGGATGAAAGAAGCCACCCGGTCCGGCGTGGCCTCTAAGGCTGAGGAAGGCCGATGAAGAAGCTAAGAGAGGGCTGTGGGAGGTCGCCTGGTTCGGCGCGGCCTCCGGAGGCCTTGTTCTCTTAGATGGCCGAGAAGGGGGCTGGGGGTAGGTCGCCCAGTCCGGCGCGGCCTCCACGAACCTGGCTATCTTTGTGAGAGCTTGCTGGAAGCTGTAGTCGTCCCCGGCGTATGCATACGTGCGGCGGCCAAGGGAGTTAAGGGCGGCCGCCCAGTTCGGCGCGGCCTCCACAGGCCTAGATTCTCTTGGAGGCCGATGTAAAGGCTACAGGAAGCTGCCCGGTCCGGCGCGGCTTCCAAGGGCCTCGTTGTTTTTCTGACGGCCGGGGGGAGGGCTGGGGGAGGCCGCCCGGTACGGCGCGACCTCCAAGCCGGGAAGGAAGCTGACGGGGAAGTTGAAGGTGGTTGCCCGAAGGCCGAGGCGGGAGCAGAAAAATCCTCAAAGGCCAGTAAGAATGCTCAGGGAGGCAGCCCGGTTCGGCGCTGCCTCCAAGGTTGAGGGAGAAACTGGGGGGAGACCACCCGGTTCGGCGTGGCCTCAAATGTCCCAATGCTCACCCCATGCTCACCGCTACCGCTACCGTCGGAGTTCTCGGGCGGAGCAGATGGAATGGCGGTCGGGCTTCTCCTCTCCTTCTCCTTCTTGATTTTCTGCAGCTCCTGTCGGCTGCTCCTTCAGCCCTTACGGTAAGACCAAGTCCAAAAAGATAGCCAGCAGCCTCACCCCTCTAACAACAGCCGGTTAGGGTTTCGGAGGGGCCGTGTAACAAAGATATGTGGCGGGTTTTTTTCTCCTTGTCGGCGGAGCTAATCACGGAGGCTGTTACCACACCGCCATCTTGCCACAATAGTTCACACATATTGAACCACTTTTTTGTCAAATTTGTTGTATAACACTATGTTTTGGTGCTTAATTTGTAAAATCATAACCTAATTTGATGTTTAATAAGCTTTTCCTTAATCCCTCCTTATTATCCAACATATTCGCTTATCCAACATTCTGCTGGCCTGTTTATGTTGGATAAGTGAGACTCTACTGTAGTTACATTTCTGCAGAAGCAGCTATGTTACCATGATGACTCACAGCCAATCAGCAGTAGCTAACTTCTGCCCACCTTTATCACTGAATCAACATTAAATAACATAGACAAAAATCCCCAATAAAATAATGATTTCCATTACACTTTGTATCTTAGTTTTGGTGACTCTTCATTACTATTTGCAGACACCGTATTGCTTCGTCTTGAGCTCTCTCACACATTTTTCTTTTCACATACTGCCAGTGAACTTTACAAGACATTCAATGACTTCATGTTGATATTACTTAAGGAAATTGAATCTTGCAGTGATCCCCATTAAAGGCCATGTGCAGTGGCAGATTATGACATTCAAGTCTATAGGCAACTCGAAGTTTTATGCTGAATCATAGAATTGGAAGAGACCCCAAAGGCCATGCAGTCCAATCGCCTTCTGCCAGGCAGGAAAAGCAGAAAGTACCCCTGACAGATGGTCATCCAGCCTCTGTTTAAAAGCCTCCAAGGAAGGGCTTCCACCGGACTCCAAGGTAGTGAGTTCCACAGCTCTCGTGGCCAGGAAATTCTTCCTAATGTTCAGGTGGAATCTCCTTTCCTGTCATTTGAACCCATGGCTCCATTGAATCCTAGTCTCCAGGGCACTAGAAAGGAAGCCTCCTCCCTCTTCCTTATGACAGGATTTCCAATATTTATAAATAGCTCTCATGTCTCTTCTCAGCCTTCTCTTCTGAGGCTAAACAGACCCAGCTCTTTAAGACACTGCGCAGAGGGATTCATGCTCTCCAGATCATTTTCGTTGCCTTTGTCTGAAGTTCAAAAGAATTGCTCAAGGCATTCACCCTACATTTGAGAGGATGGAGATATGGTTAAACACTTTAGGTAGATCCCTAACCCCACAGAGCATTGGTCACAGTGCCAATATGAAGTAAATGTGCATCTACACAGTAGATTTAATGAAAATCGACACCACTTTAACTCCCATGGCTCAATGCGGAAATTTGTGGTTCGGCGAGGACCAGATCTCTAGCAGAGGAGGCTAAAGACCTTGTAAAACTAAAACTACCAGAATCCCACAGAGACATTTTAAAAACAGCTGAAAACGTGATCAGAAGAATAGGTTGATAAGGATGTTCACAATTCAGGATTCTATACAAAATTCACATTTCTGTGGTTGTTTCACATAGAAAGCAGCATTTTCTGTGCAGAAAATGATATTTCTGCCCACAATTAGTATACCCCATGAACAGACAATCTGTCTCATATACAGAAAATTCTGTTTTCTGTGCACAACAACCACATGTCAATTTTGTATGGAATAAATCCCGAATTGAAAATAGATTTCAAAACCTATGTGAAGACTTTTGTTCAGGTGCTAAAATGACTTTTTGCTTTCTTCAAAAAGAAACCTAGGAAAAAATTACTGTATATACTCATGTATAAGCATAGTTTTTCAGCCCTTTTTTTAAGACTGAAAAAGTCCCCTCGGCTTATACTCGGATGAGGGTCCTGCTTGGCTTATATTTGGGTCAGCTTATACTCAAGAATATATGGTACATTTATTATTTTTCTCTATTATTATTGGTATTATTACATTTATTTTACTCCATTTTTATTATTATTAATAATACATTTATTATTTTACTCTGATCTTCTTCTTCTTCTTCTTCTTCTTATTATTATTATTATTATTATTATTGCATTTACAGTAGAGTCTCACTTATCCAAGCCTCGCTTATCCAAGCCTCTGGATTATCCAAGCCATTTTTGTAGTCAATGTTTTCAATATATCATGATATTTTGGTGCTAAATTCATAAATACAATAGTTACAACATAAGATTACTGTGTATTGAACTACTTTTTTGTCAAATTTGTTGCATAACATGATGTGCTTAATTTGTAAAATCATAACCTAATTTGATGTTTAATAGGCTTTTCCTTAATCCCTCCTTATTATCCAAGATATTCGGTTATCCAAGCTTCTGCCAGCCCGTTTAGCTTGGAAAAGTGAGACTTTACTGTATTATTTTCCTCTATTTATTATTACATGTAATATTTTCCTGTATTTATTATTATTATTACATGTATTATTTTACTCTATTATTATTAAAAGGCTATATAAGCACATTTACATTGAAGAAGATGAGAATAATGATTTTATCAGAGTTGGACATATTGCGCCAAATTGCTATGTGTCTGTGTGTAAAGAAATCCTTGCAAAGTTGCTTGCAAAAGATCTCTGCAAAAAGGGAGCTGAGCTTTTGTAGAGGCAAGCCACGCCTCAAACAATGTATCGGTTTGCTGGCAGATGGCTGGGTTTGTCAGTTGGGAATCTGGGCTTGCAGGGAGAGCACAGAAAAGACAGGCTCTCTAGCTACGGTCAAGTAGCAGTTTAAATATGCTATGCTGGGTATATTGAATGCTGATTGATTAGTTATTGATCCTATGCAACTACAAGGACATTGTACGATTGCTGAACTGTTTATTTGACTTCAACTCAACAAGTAAAGTTTTCTTTGTTCTTTTAATTCCTCTGCCTGGTCTGAGTCTTTTGCACATGGTGTTAACTAGACGCTGCTGGTTCCGCTATACACACTCACTAATAGGACAGTCTTATCTTAAATTTGAGCTTTATGTAAATATTCAAAAACATTTAACCTACTGATGCCTCAATTTATGTAATTTTATTGCTATCTATTTTTATTTGTGAAATTTACCCCCCGCGGCTTATACTGGAGTCAATGTTTTCCCAGTTTTTTGTGGTAAAATTAGGTGCCTCGGCTTATATTTGAGTCGGCTTATACTTGAGTATATACGGTATATTCCTACCCACATCTTCTTATTGTCATCTTAATTCCTGTCCTGAAAGCAAATGCCAAAAAGGACCATGCACCGTCAAAGGGAAGACATTTAAACACCAATAATGTCATTAATGGAAGATTGTTTTTAAAGTGAATAGTCCCAGTCTTCTCTCCATTCCTGCCCACAAGTCTTGGATGAAGTCCAACCGAGACCCGCCTCCTATATAAAACGCCTGACAGATGGGGTATACAACTCACCTTTCCCTGCCATCTCGTTTGTGTTTTGACAATCTGGCATCTCCACTGCAGTAAATGTATGCAGAGCCAGGCAATTCCCTGGCTCCTCTTCTCTCCTCCTCCCCTCCTCCTCCTCTTGAGGAAGCTAGTGAGGCATCACCGAAATCTGATGCATGAACAACACTGAGCCTAAGGAGAAAATGAGTACGTTTTAAACAAGTCCTCTGGAAAAGAATTAGCAATGAAACTGAAAAGAGCCATATGCCAATAAGGGGGAACAGCAACTCAAAGTGATACGCTGCAATAATAATATAATTGAGTTAGGATGAAATCATGCTAGGACAAAAGTAAAGCGAGAACCAAATGGGAGCAAGCCGAGATGGTGATGATGGAGCTGCCTTTTAGAGATGGATCCGAGGACTTGCGATGGTCTCCCGTTTATGCTTCTATACTGGACTTCCCAATGATCTTTTGGTCCACTGGAGGGTTTCAGAACAACAGAACTTCTGTGAACTGCAAGAAATCATTAAGCAATGACCTGGAAATAAAGAAATAGGGTTAAACTAGGGTCACTTAACTGTTCAACTGTAGTGAGATACCTACCAAAGACATAGTTCAGTGGAAGTTGGGATCATTTCCAAATCTCCTTCCCAATTGCTCAGGATGAGTATCTAGGATGAAATGCTGTCCTTTATTTCTACAGGTTGGTATATTCCTGACAAGGGTGCCCAAATAATACAGAGAAGGGATTCCCCAAAATACAAAGGCAACAGGCCACTATAACCAGAAATATAATCTAATAATATAAATTATAAGACAGTATTTCCTATATATGCTATAGTCATAGAACATTCAATGTACAGACAAGAATTACAGAGATTCAAAATATATTAAATGCTTCAAAATACATGTCTCTAAATCAAAATCTTCCTTACATAGGAAAGACAAGAAATTCCTAAAGCAGAATCCAGAAAAATACAATCAGTGTTTTACAAACACACATACACTCATAGAGGGGCCCCTGGTGGCACAGTGTGTTAAAACACTGAGCTGCTGAGCTTGCGGACCAAAAGGTCCCAGGTTCAAATCCCGGGAGCAGAATAAGTGCCCGCTGTTAGCCCCAGCTCCTGCCAACCTAACAGTTCGAAAACATGCAAATGTGGGTAGATCAATAGGTACTCCATGCAGTCATGCCAGCCACATGACCTGAAGATGTCTATGGACAATGCCGGCTCTTTGGCTTATAAATAGAGTTGAGCACCAACTCCCAGACTGAATGTCAGGGGAAAACCTTTACCTTTACACTCGTAGAAAGCAAAAGTTTCCCATCGTATCTCTCCTCACTTTCAGAATGGACAGAATGACAACCTACACAATGTCCAAAAGGGGAAATTGTGGATGCCCCAAAGTATATTCTGGCTGATTATATATATATGTAAAAATTTCCCCTGACGTTAAGTCCAGTCGTGTCAGACTCCGGGGGTTGGTGCTCATCTACATTTCTAAGCCGAAGAGCCAGCGTTGTCCATAGACACCTCCAAGTTCATGTGGCTGGCATGACTGCATGGAGCACTGTCACATCCCCCCCCAGAGAGGTACCTATTGATCTACTCACATTTGCATGTTTTCAAACTGCTAGGTTGGCAGGAGCTGGGAGCTGGAGCTAACAGAGGGCGCTCACTCCGCTCCCGGGATTTGAACCTGCGACCTTTTGGTCTGCAAGTTCAGCAGCTCAGTGCTTTTAACACACTGTGCCACCGGGAGATAGATTGATAGATAGATAGATAGATAGATAGATAGATAGATAGATAGATAGATAGATATATCTGTCATGTGATGCAAAACATTTTCAAGTCACTAGACCAATGTTTCAATTAAAATGTCAGTTTTAAAGCATTATTTTTTAACTATTAAAACATCGGAAATATACACAGTGGGGCCCTGGTATCCACTGTAGTTTGGTTCCAGGACCAAAATCAGTGGCTGCTTAAGTCAATAACTTTTGTATACAATGGCACATGAATAGATGGTGTCCCTTATACAAAATGGCAACATTTTGGAATTTCAAAAAAATATTTTCAAGTTATGAATGGAGGGAACCATGCATAAAAAATACATGGATATGATATTCTAAAAAAAATGTGTTTAATTAAGAAGATCTTTATTTCCTCATCAGAAAAGGTTGGGAGGCTGTGGAATGAAATAATGTCCTCCCTTGAAGCTCCAAAAACTCGGCCAAGTTCATATGCGGAGATATTCTGGACCCAAGACACAGAAAATGAATTATTTTAATTTAAGAGCTTACAGACAACCTGGGTGGGTTGCAGAACCCTCTGTCCTCTTTCACAAAGTAAACAAAGGCTGCTACTAAGCTAGAGGTATATTATGTAAAAGGGAAAAAAATAATTATGTTGGCCCTTCAGAATGATGGTGCAACATGGAAATTAATGCAAAGTTGATGGAATAATGAATTAATTGAAACATGCATGAGAATGGAAAGTGCTAGGTTCCTACAAGAGAGGAGGAGGCTGGGAACTTTTCCAAGCCAGAAAGAGCTATATAGCTCAATGAGCCAGAGCTTGTCAAAGTTCTTTCAGAATGCTTTGAAGAAGCACGTCCGTTTTGTGTTATAAAGAGGCTAGTAATTTGCATGGATTAGGATTGTTAACATTTATCAATTGCTGGCGTTTAGAGAACTCCCAAATTCTTGATAATAATGTCTCTTTGTAGTGAAGGATTGATGGCAGGAGTGGAGAAAAAGAAAATCCAATGAATTCAAAAGCTGCAGATGAGAGAAAGTCAAGCCGTTCTGATTTAAACCAAGATACCATTAGTGATTCCCATAAATCAAATCATTTTTATAGCAAGGATGCCGTTGAATTACCATCTGGACTTTTTAACCCTGGTATCTCTTTCCGAACCTTCTTGTAGTATTGAAAGTAGACTTAACCCTTCCTTTCATCTCTGTGACTCCGAGGGGATGGCAGTTCTCGTTTGGGAGAAATTATCTACGCTTTGTTTTGAAATATAAGAGAGTGAGCGAGCAAGTAAGCAAGGAATGCAATGTCACAATTGAAACCAAGGGTGGGAAGGATGAGGGGCTCCAGAAAGGAGAAAGAGATTGTCATAAAAATAAAATAAAATATGTTCTGCCTTGAGGAAAACAGTGGGGAGCAAAGAATTAAAATCAAGGGGGTGGGAGTAGAAAGAAAGGAGGATGGTTATAATATAACTAGCTTTGCCCGGCCACGCGTTGCTGTGGCTTATGCTTTCAGAGTGTTGTTCTTTATTTACTGTCCTGATTTTAGAGATTATATTGTTCTATATTATTATATCACAGTAATTATTACATATATATAATCTTATATTATCTGCTTAGAACTGATATGAGGCCCCTTCTACACAGCTGTATAAAATGCACACGGAAGTGGATTATATGGCAGTTTGGGATCAAGATAATCCAGTTCAAAGCAGATAATGTAAGATTATAAATGGGTAATATAGCTGTGTGGAAGGGCCTTGAGTCTACACTGCCATATACTGTAATCCAGTTCAAATCTGATAATCTGTATTTTATAGGCAGTGTGGAAGAGGCCTAAGTGAGGCCTAACTCTTCCTGTCCCCTGGGCTGAATGGGTTGCTAGGAGACCATGTGGGTGGAGTTTAGCCTTCTAACCGGCAGCAATTGGATACAAACAATTATTCCTCTCCCTCTAATTAGGACTTTATTTTTCTTTTCTTTTTGTTGTATGAACGTAGAGGCATGGATGAGGGGTTGTGCTGCCAAGTCTAGTGTTTCTGGGATGTGCAGTTTTGTTGTTTTGTCCTAGGCCGAAATTTCATTACACTTTTATATATATATAGTTTGGAGGGCAGAGGACAGGATTCAAAGACACTGTAAGAAATGAAGACCCTGAAATCAAAGTTTTGACTAGACATTTCACAGTGAATATTTCAACATTTTTCCGAGTGAGAGTGAGGATTAGGACATCCATAGGGATACCAAGGCACTTGTTTATAAAGCTATTGTCGTCCCAACCATGCTCTACGCCTGCAAAACGTGGACTGTCTAAAGACATCACACTCAATTCCTGGAACGATTGCATCAGCTTTGCCTCCGAATAATCCTGCAAATCTCTTGGGAAGACAGGCGGACAAATGTCAGCATGATGGAAGAACCAAATGCTCTCTACGTGGGGCTGCCCCTGAAGACGGCCCGAAAACTCCAACTGGTTCAAAGATCGGCAGCCAGATTTCTAACTGGAGCCGGCTATAGGGAGCACACAATGCCCCTATTAAAGCAGCTCCACTGGCTGCCAATAAACTGCCGGGCCCAATTCAAGGTGCAGGTTTTGACCTATAAAGCCCTATATGGCTCGGGCCCTACCTATCTCTGTGATTGCATCTCCTCCTATGAGCCAGTGCGGACCTTGAGATCATCCGGGGAGGCTCTTCTTGCGCTCCCACCACTGTCTCAAGTGCAGCTGGTGGGGACGAGGGAACAAGCCTTCTCGGCAGTGGCCCCCCGGCTCTGGAATGCATTGCCAAAAGAGATCAGGCAATCCCCTACATTATCCAGTTTCCGTAAGGAACTGAAGACCTGGTGGTGTCGGCAGATTTTTGAATAATTACATTGGACTTCCGCCGATTTCTGGGCCTGAATATATTGCACAAGATTTCCCTAGCCTAAAATGATACATTTTAATATATTGGGTTGATGGTTCCCGTCCCCTTAATCTGGTCATGTAAGTGTTATTTATTGTTATAATTGTATTATTTTACTTTGTTTAATAATGTGTTATTACGTTGTTATGTAATGTTTATGTTGCTTTTATGACTGTAAACCGCCCTGAGTCCCATCCGGGAGATAGGGCGGTATATAAATAAGGTTATTATTATTATTATTATTATTATTATTATTATTATTATTATTATTATTATAACGACCAATAGCATTGAAGCGATGCTCCTACACCATCAACTCTGCTGGACTGGTCACGTTGTCCGAATGCCTGCTCACCATCTATCAAAATAGTTACTATACTCACAACTCAAAAATGGAAAATGGAATGATGGTGGACAGGAAAAGAGATTTAAAGATGGGCTTAAAACCAAACTTAAAAACTGTGGCATAGGCATTGAGAACTGGGAAGCCCTGGCCCTTGAACACTCTAGCTGGAGGTCAGCTGTGACCAGCAGTGCTGTGTAATTTGAAGAGGCACCAATGGAGGGCTTAAGGGAGAAACGTGCCAAGAGGAAGGCATGTCAAGTCAACCTTGACCAGAACTGCCTTCCATTTGGAAACCAATGTCTTAACTGTGGAAGAACATGTGGGTCAAGAACAGGGCTCCACAGTCACCTATGTACCCACTGTCAGAACACTACACCTGGAAGACAATCCTTGGACAACGTGGGATCACCTAAGTAAAGTAGTTTTCAGCTTTCGTATCCTCACTTTTGGACTGGATCCATCTCCCAATTTTGCATCCCTTCTTGGGTGTCTTCCTCTAATTTCTTTGCCATCTTTCCTCATGTCTTTCCATTCATGTTTTTGGTGTTGTTCTCAGGACGCTAACCTTTGGCAGGTAGGCACATTTACCTCTTGTCTATTGGGGGGGGGGGGAATCTATTCAAAGTAATGAAATAATGTCCTTCATATTTTCTGTGGATCTTGTCAGGGAAGAGAAAAGAGAATCCTGTGATCAGAATCCAGTTAGTTGTATGTATTAAGCTCCAAGCCAGATGTGATTGGACATTTTCCACCCATTAGAAATATCTGCAGTTAGGTGAAGGTTGAGAAAGTCGAGTTGTGCATACAACATCACTGGGCATGTGCAGTGTGCATATATATTTCACATGTGGAGTGCAAGCACATTCTACTGCACTTTCTGTTGCACAAAACCACAATTCGGTAACAAGATAATATTATGCAACTGCATCTTAATTCCATGAACACAAAGTCTCCTTTGGGGAGATGAAGTGGGGTATGAATAAATAAATATAATAATAATAAAGCTATATTCTCTCTCTTTCCAGTTAGGGATCTAGATCCATGTGTGTATTTAGGACTTGGCCTCACTTCTCTTATAGGACATTTTACACGTCCCTAAAAACCTGGAAAAAGGTTAATTTTTGGCATTGAAATCCCCACAATTTCCCTGTTGGCATGTTTTATGGGGATTTCTGAGAACTGCAGTCCAAAAGGTTAACTTTTCCAAGACAGCTTAAAGAGCTCTGCTGTTTATTTTGAAAAACAAAAACATGCATATTAAATACTTAACTGTCATCCAAATGGGTCTGCTTTTGTTTGGTCTTTATCTTCCAACATATTCAATGGAATGTGGATTTTTTTTCCCTTGCCTTTCTCTTTTTATCACTCAGTCTTCTTATTAGAGATGACCTAAAATTTTCACATCCAGTTTGATGCCAAAATCTCCCCCTCTTTTTTTTCTTTGTCGTCTATTGGCAACACGACAGCCATTTCCTATGTTTCGCTTTCCGGAATGTAGCCAAGGCAGCACTTGGTGCTTTCATTGAAATGGGTTTCGGCCTTCCGTTCCTCCTCGCCGTGTGTCAGGATTATCTGCAAACGAAGGTCGCAACCCACTTCCCGTGACTCTGGACACAGGATGAGGAAATGAAGAGGAGCGGAGTGACTGATTTGGTTCGGGAGGTCATCTCGAGTCAGCTTGAAGGTGAGGGGCAAGCTCTCCAAAGGAAATGCAACCATCCACAAACCCCCAAGCTGTGTTGCAAGAGATCTTTGTGGGGGAATTTTTTCCCTCTCTTCTCTCACTTTAAAACAAGTAAACAAAACAAACAGCACCTTCCTCCCATTTCCATTTTTCCAGGAAAAAAAACCCCAACACAGAGAGAAATGAAGGCCGCCTGACAATGACACTATAGAATGGGAAGCACTTTTCAAAACAGCTGACAAAACAAACAGGACAACCATGGGTCAATGCTAAACGCTTCTGAAATATCTATCATTATTGTCAGAAATGAACGGGAGGGAGCTGTCGGGAAGAATCCGGCCCTGTCTTCTGGCTGGCCCCAAAGGGCACCAGGACTAAGCTGTCCCCTCCATCCTTGGCCTTCCTCTTGAAGACTTCCAACCCTCCGGCACAAAGCAAGAAGTGTTAAAGGTTAAATGTCTGACCTGCTGCCAGGCATAAGTCCCTTCCATCCAAGGGGGTCCTCAACTTTCCTCATCCGGTAACGGGGAGGACGAGGAAATCTGGCCAAGAGCCAGAGGGCATGACTTTTGGAGCACTTGGCAGAGCCTTCTTCCCTCTCAAGTTTCAGATTTGCTGAGAATCTGTGTGCAAAGCAGATACTGTTCCATCGCTTCAGCTGCATGCCCAGCCCCACTGTCTGCTTTGGAGGATGAAGATCAGATTTGATCTTCATAGTCAGAATGATTGAGCTTTACCACTATGTTGGAACTACTGCACTTCTGAAAGTTTGGCACAGGGATGGCCTTTCACTCCCAGGCGCACACATTGAAACACATGGAGAGGGTATATATCTTTGGGAGTCACAAGAAGAGTAAAATCTCTCTTGAAGATATGATGAAGAGGGACAAAACCTGCATTCTTATTGAATTTAGAAACCATTTTGTTCTCTCTTCAAACAAAGCTGTATGGCTGTATAGTACTTTGCAAGTGAATATGCATCGCCTGGGAGAATTCAGCTCTGTCTCCTCCTGCATATATCTATTTTAAAAGGTAAAGGTTTCTCCCTGATGTTAAGTCCAGTCATGTCCGACTTTGAGGGTTGGTGCTCATCTCCATTTCTAAGCCGAAGAGCCAGCGCTGTCCGTAGACACCTCCAAGGTCATGTGGACGGCATGGCTGCATGGAACACCGTTATCTTCCAACCGGAGCGGTACCTATTGATCTACTCACATTTGCATGTTTTTGAACTGCTAGGTTGGCAGAAGCTGGAGCTAACAGCGGGCGCTCACTCCACTCCCCGGATTTGAACCTGGGACCTTTTGGTCCGCAAGTTCAGCAGCTCAGCGCTTTAACACACTGAGCCACCGGAGGCTCCTGCATATTTCCATAGCCTGTTGGAAAGAACAAGTCTACCTTAGCATGCCATGCAGAAGGAGAAGAAAATTTACCTGTCATGACACTAGCATGGCAAAGCAACAGGGAGGAACTTTCTTGAGTCACAGTCCTCAAACTTTTTAAGCCGAGGCCTGGTTCACGGTCCATCAGACTGTTGGGGAGCTGCCTATAGTTTGAAAAAAAAAATGAATGAATTTACATGCACACTGCACATATCTTATTTATAGTGCAATAATATGAAACAAGAATACAATATTTAAAATGAAGAACAATTTTAACCAAAATCAACTTGCTAGTATTTTAATGGGAAGCACGGGCCTGCTTTTGGATGACGAGAGAGTCAAGTTAATGAGGATTGAAGGCCAGGCCTTCTTTGTCCACCTGCCTTAGGGTTGTTTGTTGTTTATTCCTTCAGTCACTTCTGACTCTTTGTGACCTCATGGACCAGCCCACGCCAGAGCTCTCTGTCTGCTGTCACCATCCCCAGCTCCTTCAAGCCCAAGCTAGTCACTTCAAGGATACCATCCATCCATCTCGCCCTTGGTCGGCCTCTCTTCCTGTTTCCTTCCATTTTCCCCAGCATCATGATCTTTTCCAAGTTTTCCTGTCTTCTCATGATGTGGCCAAAATCCTTCAGCTTTGCCTCTAATATCCTTCCCTCCAGTGAGCAGTCAGACTTTCTTTCCTGGAGGATGGACTGGTTGGATCTTCTTGTGGTCCAAGTTACTCTCAGGATTTTCCTCCAACAACACAGCTCAAAAGCGTCTCTCTTCCTTCGCTCAGCCTTCCTTATGGTCCAGCTCCTTCTTCCATCCATAGGTTACTATGGGGAATACCATTGCTTTAACTATGCGGACCTTCGTTGCCAGTGTGATGTCTCTACTCTTCACTGTTTTATTGATATTGGTCATTGCTCTCCTCCCAAGAAGTAAACGTCTTCTGATTTCCTGGCTGCAGTCTGTGTCCCTAGGGTTAGCAGTTGAGATTAATCTCTGAAGTTTCCAGGTCAAGACCTGACTCTAAGAGGGTTTTTAGCTATATCAAAAATTGCTATAAATTACAGTTAAAGTGGTGTCAAACTGCATTCATTTTAAGTGTAGATTTTTACTATAATGTCCCCTCATAAGTATCAGGAGCAAACTTTGGTGATCAATTTCATGCAGATTTAGTCTACTGTGATATAGGTGCAGTCTAACACCATTTTCAATGCACAATATGTAAAAGCTCATCCTACCATTTTGCTCATTAAAAGGTCTCGAACTTTGGAAAGGCCAAGGATCTCCAAAACATCATTGGTTACCACATACGCCCCCAAGATCTCAAATTGCGTAACTTTGATGCTATTGCGTACCTATGGACAGTGGGTTATAAGTTCCTACTTTGATTTATACTTTGATTTTCAGGGGAAGAATCTGCATCTTAGCACAGATATAAAATAAGGGGAGGAGGAAATTCAATAGTTTAAATAGAAATAAAAACAATCAAATAAACCATATTTGTTTTGAAGTAGAAAAGCAGCTTCAGAACAGCTTTGCAAAGCATGCCCAGCAAATAGGGGGTGGCAATTAATTCCCTTGGATTTGACAGTCTTGACAAAAATAGCCTCTTCACACTTCTTGAGACTCCTTTGGAGAAGAAATGTACTCCACCTTGAGAATTCACACATTTGTGAGACATTGTGGGGGCGTCTGGGAGAAAGTGCCACAGAAGAATGTGCACTTCATTTCTCCCAAGAACTTTGTGGCTTTAAATTTGAACAGTCAAGATGTGCAACTCTGGGAAGAAAGTGCACACAAAGAGGCAGCTTATTCAGTGGAAAATATGTTTAAATTAAGTAAAACACGCATGCATTTTCATGCAATCCACCACGCACTAGCAGAACATTTCATAACCTGTTTTGAAATGTGCAGTGGGGAGGAACCACTGGGATTCACAGAAATATAATGGTGCTCCATGCAGTCATGCCGGCCACATGACCTTGGAGGTGTCTATGGACAATGCTGGCTCTTCGGCTTAGAAGCACCAACCCCCGGAGTCGGTCACGAATGGACTTAACGTCAGGGGAAAACCTTGCAAAATCATAACCTAATTTGATGTTTAATAGACTTTTCCTTAATCCTTATGATTCAAGATATTCGCTTATACAAGGTTCTGCCGGCCCGTTTAGCTTTTCAAACACCCTGTATAATGAACTGGGAAACTTGATGGAACCACAACTTATTTGTTAATATTTATTTTATGTTAAAACTAACTTAGATATCTGCAGCTAAGAATAATTTGAGTAGATAATGAAGATGTGCACTGAGAAGATTAAGTTGAAGGTGTTGGAAGAATATCAGTACTTACTATATATGACAAGTTTATATTTATTGTAGATAGATTGTTTACTGTTTATGTATAGATCTGTTTATTGTGTAATTAATAAAAACAAATTAAGGGGGAAATGGTGTTAGATTGCATCTTTATCACAGCAGATTAGATCTGTATAATATCAGTCAGCAAATCAGGAAAAGGATTGCTCTAAAGTTTTGCTCCTGATATATCCAATGGAACATTTTAGTCGCAATCTAGGGGCATATCTACAATGTAAAAATGTTTTACTCTCTATCTCTCTCTTTTTAAAATTTATTGAGCTTGTTGTTTGGATGCTTTGACTAGAACTCAGGTGGCTTGAATTGTTGAAGAGTTTTCTCATCCTTGGCTAATGTTAGTCTGTATTGCATTATGCCTGGGAAAGAGGTCTATCTGAATGAATTTCCATTTCACATGCCAATCGCAACTACATTGCAACTACCCGAGCTAGCCCGGGTCGGAGTAAGCTCCCAACCATTAATAGTCTAGCTTGCTGTTGACCTATGCAGCCGAAAGACAGTTGCATCTGTCAAGTAGGAAATTTAGGTACTGCTTTAACTAATTTATGGTGCCATAAAATCTCCAGCAGTGTGTGGAAGAATGAGGAAGTACTCCATCAAGGACTCGGTGTCACAAGTGGACGGTGAAGTGGCAGTTCCCCCTGGAATTGAGCATACCCTCAGGAAGCTGGAAGCCAGAATGTTAAATTTCCTCTGTGTCTGTCTATATGTGTCTATCTATATATGTTGTATGTCTAATGGCATTAAATATTTGCCATATATTATGTGCATTGTGATCCACCCTGAGTCCCCTTCGAGGTGAAAAGGGCAGAATAGAAATACAGTAAATAAATAATAAAACATCTCTGTGATAGAGCGGCTGCTAAGCCTCATTCTCATTGATTTGAAAACTCATTCGGAGACTATTTGTTTTTTACAACCTGCTATTCTTCCAATTCACATTCAAATAACACCCAGAATGATGTATAAAGACAGTCAACAACAACAATCCTCTGCCTACCATGATCACTTCATCTCCTTCTCCCTTCTTTTCCTCCCGCAGATGCTGGAAATTATTATGAACGAGTCTTTATTCAAACAGCCAGGCAGAAAGAAAGAAACTGCCTTCATAAAGAGGGAAATCCAGCTAATTTAGTGGGAAATCCAATAGTTTCCAAGCGAACACTTGGTTCAGCCACAAATCTTCAAGTTTACAGAGCTGTTAAGGTGAGAAAAGTATCTGCAAAGCCAAGTAATTTCACATTTGGTGGTTTCCTATGGTCAGACTGATAACCATAATATCCCATAGAAATCCATGGAGGGCACTTATGGGACTGCAATATACATTAAATTTAACCTCGGTAATGAAAGGAAGGAACTCTAGTCTATACAGACACACCACTGCAACCAATCAGGATTGATTCTACCCGCAATTTCAAGTTATTTCCATGAACGTCCTAAAAGCCATGAGCAGAGGAGAAAAACTTATCATTTCTTGTTGTGTTTTTGAAGTGACAACAAATGGAAGAGCTTCCTTCCTTCCTTCTTTCCTTCCTTCCTTCCTTCCTTCCTTCCTTCCTTCCTTCCTTCCTTCCTTCCTTCCTTCCTTCCTTCCTTCTTTCTTTCTTTCTTTCTTTCTTTCTTTCTTTCTTTCTTTCTTTCTTTCTTTCTTTCTTTCTTTCTTCCTTGGACTCCCAATGACATGAAGAAGAAGGGAATAAGAAGAAAAGATTGTACAGGTTGAATCCCTTATCCAGAATGCTTCAAGCAAGAAATGTTTTGGAATTTGGGTTCTTGTTCGGGTTTTGGAATACAGTAGAGTCTCACTTATCCAACGTTCTGGCTTATCCAACACATTTTTGTAGTCAATGTTTTCAATACATCATGATATTTTGGTGCTAAATTCGTAAATACAGTAATTACTACATAGCATTACTGCGGTTTGAACTACTTTTTCTGTCAAATTTGTTGTATAACATGATGTTTTGGTGCTTAATTTGTAAAATCATAACCTAATTTCATGTTTAAAAGGCTTTTCCTTAATCCCTCCTTATTATTCAACATATTCGCTTATCCAACATTCTGCCAACCCATTTATGTTGGATAAGTGTGACTCTACTGCACCTGTATTTGCAAAGGCATGCATAAGGAAACAGCTTAGCGATGGACTCAAGTCTATGCATGACATTCATTTATGGTCCGTATATACGGTGTGCATGAAACAAAACCTGTGACCATCAGAAAGAAAAGGTGTCCTGTATCTCAGCCACTCAGGTGGGCAATTTCTGAAGAACAATAGCACAGCATGAAGCAATTTCGATTTTAAGGATTAAGCCTTCTAACCAACTCCCACGTCCTTCTAGCCATTATTCACACTGACTGAGAGATTCTGGGAGTTGAGTATACTGAGTATATTACATTTATCAGATTAATCCGGAGAGGGACTTTTACAAGGTGAGCACAGTCAATGAGAAAACTCTATCCCATGTTCTCTGCAACTGGATCAGAGAATGAGAAAAAGTCTTCCCCAGTGGCACAGCGGGCTAAACCGCTGAGTTGTTGAACTTTCTGACTCAAAGGTCAGTGGTTCGAATCTAAGGATGTGCTCTCGCTATCAGCCCAGCTTCTGCCAACCTAGCAGTTCGAAACCATTCCAATGTGAGTAGGTACTACTCCAGCAGGAAGGTAACGGCATTCCATGCAGTCATTTATTTATTTATTTTATTTACAGTATTTATATTCCACCCTTCTCACCCCGTAGGGGACTCAGGCGGATTACAATGAACACATTCAATGCCAACAGACAAACAACATTCAGTTTTAGACAGACACAGAGGCATTTTAACATCTTTCCAGCTTCACGATTCCGGCCACAGGGGGAGCTGTTGCTTCACCGTCTATTGGTGGCTGGTCTTCCTAATTCTTTTCCTCATGAGCAGTTTTATGGTGTTGTAGATTAGTTAAATTAGCCTTCTGCATAAAGCGTACCTAAATTTTCCCTACTTGACAGATGCAACTGTCTTTCGGGGCTGCTAGGTCAACAGCAAGCCGAGGCTATTTTTTTTTTAATGGTCGGAGGCTTAACCCGACCCGGGCTTCGAACTCATGACCTCTCGGTCAGTAGTGATTTATAGCAGCTGGTTACTAGCAAGCTGCGCCACAGCCCGGCCCCATCCACATGACCTAGAAGGTGTCTATGGACACCACTGGCTCTTCGGCTTAGAAATGGAGATGAGCACCAACCAACAGAGTCGGATACGACTAGACTTAATGTCAGGGGAAACCTTTACCTTTACTTAGTATATTTTAAAACCCTGGCTATAGTATCACATACAGAGAGATAGTGTGGACCAAAACCATTTAAGGCTTTAAAGGTCATCATTAACGCTTTGAATTCTTTCCAATATGGCGGGCAATGAAGCCATTTCAGAATTGGAATTGCATAATCTCAGCAACTGTGTTAACCATGTTAACGTTTTAATTTTTACGGTGGTAGTAGTTATCTCAGAGCCTCCGGTGGTGCAGCAGATTTAACCACTGAGCTGCTGAATTTGCTGACTGAATGGTCGGCGGTTCGAATTTGAGGAGCGGGATGAGCTCCCACTATCAGCCCTAGCTTCTGCCAACCTAACAGTTTAAAAACATGCAAATGTGAGTAGATCAATAGGTACCACTCTGGCAGGAAAGTAATGGCATTCCATGCAGTCATTCTGGCCACATGACCTAAGAGGTGTCTTCGGACAATGCCGGCTCTTTGGCTTAGAAATGGAGATGAGCACCAACCCCCAGAGTCGGACACGACTAGACGTAATGTCAAGGGGAAACCTTTACCTTAGTAGTTATCTCTATTTTTATTTCATCTTCGTTCCAGAAACTGGGACTCAAGGCAGTTGGAGGATCCAGTAGTTGAAAGCGCTTTGAACTTTAAATAAACAGATAAATGAATACAAATGAGAGAGAGAGAGAGAAACATGCTTGCGACTCAGTTTGCAGTAAGAACACTTTGCAATGCCTTCAGAATAAGATCTTTTTTTAAAAAAAAATAAGCAGAGCACTCCACTGAGTGACAGAATGCTGGCTGTCATAATGTGCCAGTTAACATGTCCAATATGAGGCGATCGTTTAGTGTCTCCGGGGATTAGAAGACAGAAACATGACAAAGAACAAAGAACTGGGATCAATAATGCTTGGGGGAAATAAGACGGAGAAGGTTATTTACTCTGCATTGATCCGTAGCTGTGCCACATAAACTTGGTCTGTTTTTCTTTTTTGTTAACCTTTAAGCTGGAGTACACTCACAAGCAACTGGGGAGCCAACTAACAGGTGTAGATTAAGGATCGAAGGAGGTCACGGTACCTCTGTCACCACCAGGCACCCATGTAGCAAGATCCCTGAAGAAATTTAAACATCAATAGCTATAATAAGGGCAAATTTATCAAGCTTGGCCTACTTTTTGCTGGGAGCCGCGCAGTGTCCAGTCAGTTTGCCCTCGCTAAAGCTCAATTGATTCGGACATTCTTTTACTTGCGTTGATTATCAATTGTGACACAGCAAATTTGTTAGCTTCCAAGCACTGAACTAGTGGTGGCTGTTGGGAGTCCAAGAAAGAGACGCTTCCGGAGTGGCTTAGCTTTTCTATATTGGCAGGGAAAAGAGGAGAGCCAAGGGGGAGAGGGTGGTGTACGTGTATTTTTTGTGAAAAAGTGGGGGAGGATATTCCACGTGAGTTTTGAAATTCAGAATGCCCTTTCATGTCAAGTGGCATTACTAGAGGGGTTTTCAATTTCTCTTGAATGTTAGTTGGTTGGAGATTGGCAAGTACTTTGATTGAACATCTTGGTAGAGTCCTAAACTGATGCATGAAGGCAAATGATCATGGGATGGGGAAAGCATTTATTTGGCTGAGTCATTTCTACATGGTGTTTCCTCTCTGACCATGGCAAAGGTGGGGAGGAGTCCAAACTGTCAGAGTATTTGCAACGCAGCAGTAGTTGGATTGAAGCAGTGGAGCCCAGAACGAAGAGACACTCAGAGACGTTGGTAAAACTATTTACAAAGTTTTACTGTATGCAGCAGTAATCAACACAAACAGACTTGCAGACGACAGATGAACTCAGGACTGTTCTGTTCTCCAACAGAACTTGACTCAAACTCTAGGCAGACAGAACTCAACTGAACTGACGCAATCAGTAAGCACAAACACTTGTGTCTGGATACTACCTAGTTCCAGCCACACATCAAGGACATCATAGCTTCTTGGCAATTAACTCTTTCCACACTGTGGTACATTCTGGATGATGCAATCAGTTGCATGGCACAAATTGCATTTAAACACTATCAATACACAAATCCCACATTAACACAAACCTAGTTTGGTACCTTTGGATAATCAGCAGTTTGGTGGCAAGCCTAGTTTGGTGGCACTGGATGGTCAACTTCATCACACCTTCTTGTTCTTGTCAGAGTGACCACCACTGCATGCAACATGGCTCTTGTCCATTGCTCGTCTTTTGGAGTGATGTCAAATGGGATGCCAGAGCATTATGGGAGAGGGAAAGAGGGAAAAGGAAGGAATAACTTCCTCTTTTTCCCCTCCTTTTTCCTATCGTCTCTGGCTGATAATGCTAGTCATGTCGCACCTGGTGTCAGCCACTACTATAAGGACAGTAAGTGCTCTCCTATTTCCCAGAGGTGCTGAGGCCTTGGGAATACGGGATGGCCATGGAAACAGTTGTGGATGTATCAAAACCAACCCAACTATTTACACTGTCCCAAAGTCATGATTTGCTACAGATTCAGAAAATTTGGAACAAGCATCAAATGCAATTCAAGGCCACATTAACCCAAACCAGTTCTGTGCATTATATAGCCACCAAGGAACTTGTTCCTTCCTCTTATTACAGGTAAAGATAAGACATGCCCCAAATTGGACTTGTGGTCAACATGTAGCCCCTAAGACCCATTTTGTGAACCCTGAATCTGCCTACAAATCCCCCAAAACCACTATCCTCACAAAATATTTTTTTAAATCAGCAAGATTTTGGGACTTTTTTTGCTGCTTTTAAAACAAACAAATTGAAACATTCAAGTGACAAAGCTCTGCATTCCAAAGCCCTGAAATGCATGTTGAGAGAACGTGAGCCTGCTTTTCCATTATGGAACTGAAATGTGTTTGACTGTCTATTCAGAAAGCCATTTCCTGGTTGCATTCTCAAGCTCCAATGCCCGCCTCACCCAGAGGCCTTGTCCAGGCTGACCCTGCTTGCTTGTGTTGGCCAGTTGACCATTTGGCTCCCTTCCCGGAAGTCAACGCTCTCTAAGCATGATATATATCATTGATGTAGTCAGGAAGATGGCACTTACCTGATGGGGTGGGCGGAGGAGCTCTCTCTTGCCATATGCTGGGAATTGTTGATGGCTGCTTGAAGCCAAGGTTGATGCCTTCCCATGCCAAGAAACAGGACTTCCCCTGAATCTGCCAGATGAAGAGATGAGCCAATTCCTCAACTGCATAATTGCTTTCAAAAGGAGTGATTATGGAGCAGTAATGATTTGGAGGTCAGTGTTTTCCACTGGCACCTTCCAAAAGAGTTTGGAGAGCTACCTAAAGGTCTCCAGCTCTACAGCTTTGAGTTTATCCCCCAAGTATGTTCTTTTCACATTCCTTATGACATCAAGGAAAAGGTTGACTTCCCTTACATTCACAAATAGACTCTAAGTGGATAGAAATGCTAGGAACTTAGAACTTTGAGTTTGTTAAGATTAGGGCATGGAAATCAACAACACAACCATCAACATGAATTCTAAAATTAAAGACCAACACAAAAGCATACCCTTACGTTGCATGTTTGTTTTCCAGAACTCTCATATCAATCTGAAAAGGCAATCGACTTGGTAAAAGGATGGGAAGGAAAAGTGTCAATAACATATTTCTGGAGTGCTGAGGAAATCTGACAAGAATCCAGAATCGGCAAAAATAAGTTCAGGATCTTTTTATTATGTGCAGAATTTTCATGTGAATGTTTTGCACAGAAATTAGCATTTTACTGTACAGGAAATGGTCTGTTCTGCACGGGAGAAAAATTATGCATGAAAATATTATTTCCTGCATAGAAAAGGCTTAATCATTTGCAGAAAATGTTGACTGGAGGTTTAGGCTGGCTCCAAACTGTAGAATTAATGCAGTTTGACACTACTTCAACTGTTACGGTATGGCTCAATGCTATGGAATCCTAAAATTTGTAGTTCTTTAGCAGAGAAGGCTAAAGACCTCATAAAACTTTAACTCCCATAAAGGAGTTTTAAGGGTTTGAATGAGTAATTTTGTATAAGATTTCTCAGAGTGAATTTGTTAAACCTTCCATGTATTTTCTTCCAGTGAGAAAATGCAAAGGAAGTGATGGACTTTGAGACCAAAGTTTACCATAGTTTCCTTTAAGGCAAGGAATAAACACAAATGTGCATAATTCAGCATTTTCCCTTTCTTCTCTGAAGTGTTTTCCCTGCCAACTCAAAAAACACAGTCTTTCTTCCCCTTTCTCTTCTTTTACTCTTTCTTTCAGATGCAAACATTATTGTTAACCTCTCACACATATAGAAATGTGAACTCTATGAAATAAGGACAGTCATATCAGCTGCACTTTCCCCCTGCCTTTAAAAAAAAAAGCAGGATAAAGAAAGTATCTTGGTAAAAAGAGCTGACTGTCAGCTTTAAGGTTCCTTAGATTTTTTATATTCAGTTCAAGTGCATTTCACATTTCCACTTTGCTTTGCTTGCTCAAGTAACTTGGACACGATTTTGCTGGTGTTGGCAGTTTTAAGGTGCAGATTCATGCAGGCTATTTACAAAATGCCAAGGGATGTCAACTCCTCAGTGTGTGTTTTCCCCCAGTTCCTCCCTCCCCTTTCCTTCCTTCTCTGCAGCCATTCTCTGACAGCAAAAACAGTCAGCGTCTTACTAGTTCAATTCACCGGGATTATACATTTTCACAATGCCGTTCTCTGTGTATCCACTCCAATGGAAATCCCAATGACTTCGACAGGGCTGATGTCCAAGTAAAGAAGCATAGGATCACAGCTTCAAGTGCCATCATTCTTGTGGAAGAAAAGGTGGATGAGGAGTTCAATTGTGATCTTGCTCTATGGCAGAGCTTTCCAAACTGTGTGTCCCAACATGTTCGTGTGTCAGCTGCAGTGTGTAGGTGTGTTGTGAAAAACTATGGAGAAACCTTTGAGTCTATGTGAAATAAGCAATAAATCATATTTTTTTCAAAAATCTAAATGAAAGATTATGGAGATACATTGTGTTCCATACATTTACAATTTGTCTGTGTCCATTTATCTTATAAAGGGATTGGTTTAGCCTTCGGGTTGCTAGTAAAACTGAATGACTGTGTTGAGAAATTATGCATTTTTGGAAAGCTCTGCTCTATGCTAACAACAACGACAACAGGATAGACCAGGGGTCCCCAAACTAAGGCCCGGGGGCCGGATGCGGCCCATCGAAGCTATTTATCCGGCCCCCACAGCACAAGGGCAGAAGGGGGTTGGGCTAAATGACTCAAGGGGTCTCTTCTTCTCTTACAACCATTATTATTATTATTATTATTATTATTATTATTATTATTATTATTATTATTATTATTATTATCATCATCATTAATGCTGGGTGGCCATCTGTCAGGGGTGCATTGCTTATGCTTTTGGTGCCCAAAGACAGAAGGCGGCTGGACTAAATGGCCCAAGGAGTCTCTTCCAACCCTCTTTATTATTATTATTATTATTATTATTATTATTATTATTATTATTATTATTATTAATATTGATGCTAGGTGGTCATCTGTCAGGGGTGCTTTGCTTGTGCTTTTGTTGCACAAAGGCAGAAGGGGATTGGACTCAATGGCCCAAAGGGTCTCTTCCAACCCCCTTTTTTATTATTGTTGTTATTATTATTATTATTGCTCGGTGGCCAACTATAGTCCGGCCCTCCAACGGTCTGAAGAATCGTGAACTGGCCCCCTGTTTTAAAAGTTTGGGGACCCCTGGGATAGACAGTAACATTTGATGGACATATTGGTGTTCTTATTGTCAATTTTATTATTTCTAAAACCTTTAATTTTTCGGAAATTATGATCTAAAACCTCCAATATCCATTATCTATGTAAAAAGTATTTGTTGCTTCACCTACCCACATCCAACAAAAAGTCCTCTCTAGACATTTTCAAGGTCCTCCAGTGCAATTTTTCTCACGTTTGAGAATTTTAATTCATTCGGAATATATATTGGGATGGTTGGAAGGTTGACTGATGGAGTGTCTGTAATGTGAATGCATTTTTTGAATTTTTAAAATCATTTTTATAATTTTATTATATGTCTGTGTTTTATGGCCAAGGCACTGTATACGTGCTGTTTGTAAACCGCCTTGAGTCTTTCTCAGGGTAGAGAAAGGAGAAAGGAGGGATATAAAAATCATGAATAAATAAATAAATTTATTTTCCGGCAATGCACACTCTTACAAAAATTTACCCCTAAGATTACTTTCTTTTCTGTGTCTTTATGACATTTTCAACATAGTTCAACCCTAAGGCAACCCTATCCCAAAGGCCCCATCTACACTGCCATAATAATGCAGATTGACCTGCAATATATGTAGGCTCGTATAATCCAGTTTAGCTGCATATATGTCTACACTGATGATATAATGCAATTCTATCTGCATTATAATGACAGTGTAGATGGGGCCAGGGTTTTCTTGGGATGAGAGAACACCACTTGCTCAAGGTCACCCAATGGGTTTTCCTGGCCAAGCAGAGAATTCAATCTAATCTCCAGAGTCATAGTCCAATGCTCAAACCACTACACCACGCTGGTTCTTTCTACATTTTCTGATTTTCCACATGAGGATGAATCATGGCAGACAGAATAGATTTCCATCCTTTTGCCTAATGGTGACCATCTTTCAACTAATGTCATGGTGGGGAGAAGGGCATCTGGGGTGACAGAAATTCACAGGTATATATCACATGCGCACACATTTTGATTTAATGAAACTCTGGGCTTTCGATATAAAGCATCATTTCCTTTCCATGGACTAAATTCCCATTCTCAAATATATGATATCTGAGGCTTTTGGCTGGTGTTTGCTCCCTCAGGCAAACCCAAGATGCTGTAAGTGGTACTATTTTTCCTATAAGCCCCAGAGAGCACCGTGGCAGCCCTATGTGTTGTTAATGGATAAAATTTGAGCAAAAGCCAACCCCAAGGTGAACCCTATGCATTTAAAACATTTCATCAGACAGCTAAGTATTTTTCCCCCATGCTTTCTCCCACTGCACAACTGCAACGGAGTTCTTGAATGCATTCAGCATAACCTAGCTAAAAGACAGACACTGGCTAGGTTCAGTAAAGCAAAAGAATGGAAGGGACTCCCCTTTCGCATCAGGAAACACTTATTTATGCAAAGTGGAAAAAGTGCTCATTTCAGGACAGAGGCACACCAATCTGATGCCAGCCCACAATGGTCAAGATTTCCACGGTTCTGCAGCTTAGAACTACACAACTTGTCAAAGCATGTTACCCAACAGGTAGCCCCATTCCTCTATGACAAAATAATTTGGAAAAGGAAATTTGACCCGTTCCCCTTTAAAATGTTTTAAAAATATTTGTTTACAGCAGTTCAAAAACATACAAATGTGAGTAGATCAAGAGGCAGAGGCGGTCCAACCGCCAGACAAGGGAAGCATTTGCCTGTGGCGCCATTGTCCTGGGGGCGCTGTTGAGGCCCTGGGAGGATGGCGCCACTCCCCGCCTCCTTCTCCTCCTTTCTGAGCCTTTCCACGGGGGGAGGGGCACAAGGGGGCAGGACCACAAGGGGGCGGGGACACCCAGGGGGTGGGGACACACAGGGGTGGGGCCAGGCCGCACGGCGGAAAGGTCCAGCCCAGACCTTCCCTTCTCTCTCACCTGTCTGAGCAAGCAAGTATGTGATGGAATGTACACTCTGTTCTCAGGCTTCCCATCCTATTCCCTTTCTTCCTGCCCACTCAAGGAAGTGGAAGAAGCCAGGGAAAAACGTGTGTACCCACCCTCCTTGTGCTCCTCCATTCCATCCCCTTTCCATAATCCTGCCTGAGTAAGTGAGGGAGGGAATGTGTGGGTGCACCCTCCTTCCTTATGCTTCACCCAATCCAACTCCCTTTCTGCCTGGCTCTGTGATTCCATGGGAGAATGCATATGTGCACCCTCCCATTCCCTTGGCTGGCTGGGCCTTCCCACTGCGGCCCGCACGGCCTGGCCCCACTCCCACACTGCGGAGCCCCGCCCCCATGCCACACAGCCCCCCCACAGCCCCACCCCCCACACCACGGGGGGGGGTGCCAAAAATTACCTTTGCCTACTGGGGCAAATTACCTAACGACCCCTCTGTCAAGAGGTATCACTCTGGCGGGAAGGTAACGGTGCTCCATGCAGTTATGCCGGCCACATGACCTTGGAAATGTCTATGGACAACACCAGCTCTTTGGCTTAGAAATGGAAATGACCACCAACCCCCAGAGTTGGACACGACTAGATTTAATGTCAGGGGAAAACCTTTACCTTTATGTACCTTTATCAAAAGACCTTATGTTCAATCATTAGGGGAATAGGAGCCCCCAGATGGCATAGTGGACTAAGTGACTTGAAGGTTGGGTTGCTGACCTGAAAGCTGCCAGGTTCGAATTCCACCCAGGGAGAGTACGGATGAGCTCCCTCTATCAGCTCCAGCTCCATGCAGGGACATGAAGGTGTCCCCTGGGCAACGTCCTTGCAGACGGCCAATTTTCTCACTCCAGAAGTGACTCAAGTTGCTCCTGACATGAAAAAAATAAATAGGGGAATATATTTTTCATGAAGGATGGGCTAAATCTGTTCTAAGACATTTTGCCGTCTTTTTCTTTAAACAGTTGTATAGAAGGCTTCTGATCAGGATAGCTTCCTGTGACTGTACAAAAGATACACGCAGAAGAAAGAAAAACATGAACGAGCTATATATGTATCTTCTTATAAATCTATGTGTATGTTCTAAGGTTGTGTGAAATGTCTCCTTCTGTACTTCCCAAGGTGTGCCATTCTTACCTGTTATGAGATAAAGGTAGCTTTTTTTTTTTGGCATGCCACTAGAGGGAGTGGAGGGTAAATGCAGAGCATGGAGTCTACGTTGCTGTTATTTCCCCATACACAGTCACAAAAGACATCTAAAGTTGGCACGTTTTGCAAAGCACCTCAGTTTTCCTCAAAAACTGGCCATTTTTTATACCACACCTATAGTTACAGGTCAACACTTGTCCAAGCTTTGAAGAAGCACCGCTCATCTGAATAGAAGTGAAAAGACGATCAATCACATCTTCATGGAAAGTTCTGGAGTCTGGCCATCCCCAACAAGTTGGAGAAAATGCTGATTTTTTTGAAAAGCTCTGGAGCGGCTCACTGGAGACTCATTTAAGTCTGCTTCAAGTTCTAACACCCAGACTGCAAAATCTCAGGAAGCAGCTGGGTTGCTAATTAAAATGAATCGTTAGTAGATTTAGTAGGCCAAATTTATGGTTTTCAATTAAAAACACTTGTGCGCTTGATATCTGCTCCTAACTTGAGTGGATGGCTGTATGTGCTTATATGAAGAGGAATATTACTCCAAACATCTGATGTCGGAATGCCAGCATTTGGAGGCACTGGACTACATTCGTGCCTTCGGGTTTTCCTTTATCGTTCTATCAATTAAGCCTGCCTTGCTTTCCACTCAATCAGAAGTCAGTTAAGAGAACTTTTACTCTTATTACTATTATTATTATTATTATTATTATTATTGACGCAAAGACGGAGTATGACACACAAAACAAGTTTTATATGCTGAATTTCGCATCACAAAATCACAAGTCGAAGACTTCCCAAGCGTTTAGGACTGTGTGATGCATTTTCGGATGATGTGTGGCATGCAGATCCCAGTAAGGTGGCCTTTTGCAGATTATTATCATTATTATTATTATTATTATTATTATTATTATTATTTGATACACAACAAAATTAGTACACAGCAAACAAAATCACTCTGGTGGCTGTTGTATTGAATCACACGCCGGACACTTCCCAAATGTCTAGGACTGTGTGATGTATCGGTGAATAATGTGTGCAGATCCGAGTAGGGTAGCCTTTTGCAGCTGACAGGTGGTGATTTTGTCAGCGCTGATTGTTTTTAAGTGCTGGCCAAGGTCTTAGGCACTGCACCCAGTGTTCCGATCACCACTGGGACCACCTTTACAGACTTGTGCCAGAGTCTTTGCAGTTCAATCTTTATTGTGTAAGCTTTTCCAGTTGCTTTTCATCGATTCTACTATTCCCTGGGATTGCAACATCAATGATCCATACATTTCTTTTCCACGATTGTGAGGTCAGAAGTATTGTGCTTCAAAACTCTGTCAGTCTGGATTTGGAAGTCCCAGAGTAGTTGGACGTGTTCATTATCTGTAACTTTTTCAGGCTTGTAATTCCACCAGTTCTTTGTCACAGGCAGATGGTATTTGTGGCACAAGTTCCAATGGATCATCTGAGCAACAGTATTATGTCTCTGCTTGTAGTCTGTCTGCGTGATCTTCTTGCAGCAGCTGAGTATGTGATCCTTCGTTTCGTCTGCTTCCTTGCAGAGTCTACACTTGGAATCTGTCATCAACTTTTCAGTTCTGGCTTTGATGGCATGTGTTCTAATTTCTTGTATTACTATTATTATTTTACCCACTATAATATGGTTCAAACTCTGCCACATGAGGCAGGGCCTCACCATGGTTATAGTCTTTGCAGTGATTTCCCCAAGAAATATCCAAATATCCAGGTGTCTATATTTTTAAGAGGTCATTTCTAGAAGCAATGCTTTCGTAATGCTTATTATAATGCAAGTGGTATATTACATATCCAAAATGCTTGGATTTTCGGATATTTTCAGGTTATGGAATACCCATACTTGCATGGATGTAGGTATTGAGATGTCTTCAAAATGGGACCCTGACCTATACAAGAAATTAACTGATGCTTCATATATTCTTTACACATGTAACCTAACATATGTTTATACTATATTTTAGAATAGTTTTGTGCATAAAACAAAGTTGGTCTGTAATTGTACTGAACCATTAGTGGACAACACGTTGGACATGAGCCAACAATGTGATGTAGCAGCTAAAAAATCCAATGAGATTTTGGGCTGCATCAAAAGGAATTTAGTGTCTAGATCAAGGAAAGTCATAGTGCTGCTCTATTCTGCTTTGGTCAAAGCTCTTTACCTGGAATACTGGGTCCAATTCTGGGCAAAGCAATTTAAGAGAGATATTGACGAGATGGAAGGGGTCCAGAAGAGGTGACTAAAAGGATCAAAGGATCAAAGGTTAGGAGACTATGCCCTATGAGGAGTGGCTTAGGGAGCTGGGTCTGTATAGCCTCCAGAAGAGAAGGCTGAGAGGAGACATGAGAGCCATGCTTAAATATTTGAAAGAGTGTCATAAGGAAGAGGAAGCATGTTTGTTTTCTGCCGTCCCGGAGACAAGGATTCAGAGCAATGAGTTCAAATTCCAGGAAAGGAGATTCTGTCTGAACATTAGGAAGAACTTCCTGAACATATGAAGAAGAGCTGCTCAACGCTCTGCCTCGGAGCCTGGTGGAAGCGCCTTCCTTGGAGGCCTTTAAGCAGAGGCTGGATGGCCATCTGTTGCGGTGTTTTGATTATGCTATTCCTGCATTGCAGAATGAAGTTGGACTGGATGGTCCATGTGGTCTCTTCCAACTCTGATTCTACGAGAGCAAACATTTCACTACCTCTGGATTTTGGAATAACGGATTATGGAAGATGCATTCACTTGTATCTTTCACTGGTTACGTATGTGTAGCTAGCTACTAGGGGTGTGCAAAATGGCAGATATCCATTCTGTTTTCATTTTGAATTTCGGGTGCCCCCATTCTGTTTTCAGGACGATTCCAGGAGGGAGGGCATTCAGTCCATCTGTTGGGGTGTTTTGATTATGCTATTCTTGCATTGCAGAATGAGTTGGACTGGATGGTCCATGTGGTCTCTTCCAACTCTATGATTCTACGAGAGCAAACATTTCACTACCTCTGGAGGATCTTGGATTTTGGAATAACTGATGATGAACGATGCATTCAGCTGTATCTTTCACTGGTTACGTATGTGTAGCTAGCTACTAGGTAAAGGTAAAGGTTTCCCCTGATGTTAAGTCAAGTCATGTCTGATTCTGGGGGTTGATGCTCATCTCCATTTCTAAGCCCAAGAGCCAGCGTTGTCTGTAGACACCTCCAAGGTCATGTGGCCGGCACGACATGATCTGTTGGGGTGTTTGGATTATGCTATTCCTGCATTGCAAAATGAGGTTGGACTAGATCAGTGATTCCCAAAGTGGGCGCTACCGCCCCCTGGTGGGCGCTGCAGTGATCCAGGGGGGCGGTGATGGCACCTATTAGGAGACGGAGGTGGGGCCAGGGGAGGGGCGGGGCCTCTTCCCAAGTGCCGGAGCTGAGCACCTATGGCGCCTGTTAGGACACAGGGGGCGGAGCTAGAGGAGTGGGTGTGGCTTCTTCCCAAGAGCCCGGGATAGGGCTGAGAATCGATACCCCTCTAAGCCACACCCCCTTTCCAGGGGGTGCTGAGTAATATTTTTTCTGGAAAGAGGGCGGTAGGCCAAACAAGTTTGGGAACCACTGGACTAAATGTTCCATGTGGTCTCTTCCAGCTCTATGATTCTTTGAGAGCAAACATTTCACTACCTCTGGAGGATCATGGATTTTGGAATAACTGATGAAGGATGCATTCACCTGTATTTTTCACTGGTTACGTATGTGCAGCTACTAGGGGTGTGCAAAATGGCAAAAATAAATAAATAATAAATAAACTTTATTTTTATATCCCGCCCCATCTCCCCGAAGGGACTAGGGGCAGCTCACAACAGAGACAAGCCCGAAACAACGACACAACATATTTGACAAAAACGTAAAACATTTCAACGATACACAAAATAAAATAACGGACAATACATTAAAATCCAAGCAGATAAAATCAGAGTAATTAAAAGCAAACCAGCGGGGACAGGTTTCATAAAGTGTGGTATCATGGAAATGAGTAACAGTGATAAAGTGCCATACGCTTTTAAAACATAAAGCAGTATTCTGATGATAGCTCTATTGGACCTATTCATTCAAACACGCTCTGGAACAACCATGTATTCAATTCCCGGTGGAAAATGGGCAGGGAAGGAGCTAACCCAATGATGGGCAACCTTTTGCGCTTGGTGTGTCAAAATTCATGACTTGGGTGGTGTATCACTTCAAGAAAAAAACCCATAATTTTGCAATATGTATAGTTTAAATAACAAAAATATATAATTGTAATATATAACTGTATTTAATAAATCAAAAACTATTTACAACCATTATTTCCATGTACTACAATCTATGGTACCTCTTGCAGTTTCCATCCTGATTTCTCTCTATTCTAGTTTCAATGAAATCATGAATAATGAATATAATAATAATAATAATAATAATAATAATAATAATATAGTAATATAGTAATAATATGATAATATACTACAATAATGATAGAATAATAATAGAATGGTATAATAATCATCTCTCTCTCTCTCTCTCTCTCTCTCTCTCTCTCTCTCTATATATATATATATATATATATATATATATATATATATATTGTAATGTGCATAATTCCCATGGAGTAAACAACAAAACCACTGGACCAAATCACACCAAATTTGGCCACAAAAGACATAGTCGTCCAATCAATCTGCATGCGGCAGCGTGTCAACAAAAATGGCTAGGCGTGTCAGTGCTGACACGTGTGTCATAGGTTGGCCATCACTGAGCTAACCTGATCTCCTTAGGGAGAGAGTTCCAGAGCTGGGGGGCCACTGGCAAGAAGGCCCTCTCCTTCGTCCCCACCAGCCGCATTTGAGACAAAGGCGGGAGCGAGAGGAGCGCCTCCCCGGATGATCTTAAGGTTCGCGTTGGTTCATAGGAGAGGAGGCAATCATGGAGATAGGCAGGTCCTGAACCGTTTTATAGGTAATAACCTGCACCTTGAATTGGGCCCGGAAACTTATCGGTAGCCAGTGGAGCTATTTAAACAAAGGAGTTGACCATTCTCTGTACTAGCTCCTGTTATTAATCTGGCTGCTGATCTCTGAACCAACTGAAATTTCCGAACCGTCTTCAAAGGCAGCCCCACGTAGAGTGCATTGCAGTAATCCAACCTGGAGGTGACTAAGGCATGGACCACCATTCTGTTTTCATTTTGAATTTTGAATGCACCACATTCTGTTTTCAGGATGGTTTACAGGAGATTCATAATCCAGGATCCAGAGTTTTGTTTCAGGAATCTTTCCGAAAACAGAAGGGGGGGCACGCAAAATTCGAAATGAATACATGCAAATGTGAGTAGATCAATAGGTACCACTCTGGCAGGAAAGTAACGGCACTCCATGCAGTCATGCCAATGGCCACATGACCATGGAGGTGTCTACAGACAACGCCGGCTCTTCAGCTTAGAAATTGAAATGAGCACCAACCCCCAGATTTGGACATGATTGGACTTAATGTCAGGGGAAAACCTTTACCTTTACCTATAGCAAAAGCTACATAATGTTTTATGTCCTGACACCACTACACAGTTCATCTCAACAGAAAACACCTACACTAAGTGAAGGAGACTATATTATAATAACACTGTCCATTATTGTACTATATTCTCATTTCATGGGGTCTTCGTAAGTGAAAGTCAACTTGACTGCCGTTAACAACAACAACGACCATCCACAAAGACGAGATCCTGGGGTGGGGGGAGAGATATTTTAAGACACATGATCTATAGCCCTCTGCACCCCCAGCTTGACCCCTTAAGCTTCTGAAGTGTCAGCAATACTTGGTCGAAACCAGTTTTTGCAGAAACTTCTGGGACAGTTTTTCTTGTCTGTACAAGTAGGGAGCAGGCAGAAGGAATAGCCTTCGACAAGCCCAGTTGTGAGACATGATTGCATGCAGTGTCATTAACATCCCCCTCCAATGAAACCATTTGTTTATCAAGAATGAAAGGTGAAAGAAAGAGTAAGGCCGTTGCAAAAGAAAGGGAGAGATAAAAAAAAACCCAGCTGCTGACTCTGGAAGCTCCCTCTCCTTCGCTCATAACTTTGAAGGAGTGGACTATATCTCACTTCCTGTAAGTGCTTGTCCCTCACGCTGTGTCTCAAGGACTTGGCCAAATTCCCTTTTTGTAAATAGCACAGTGTTTTATATTTCTCTATTACTCTGGAGCGTCTCTATCAATAACTCTGGAAAGGCATCTGTCCAGGGCTCTGAGATTATTTTTCTGATTTCCGCTGACAGTTATGGTAATAGTTTGGCAAACAATCTACCCCACCATCAGTGACCTCCAATTACAGTTGTTGTTTTTTCTTTAAAAAATACTGTGTTCTGTTGGATGCTTAAACTATTGATGGTGAAAAAAGAAAGAGAGAGAGAAAAAGAAAAAGAATCATCCCTTCTATGGCTTTGTAAGACCTAAGCATTTCATTTCTTCATTTGCACGACATTAAAAGAATAACATGGAAGGAGAAATCTCCCCGGTTTTCCCCCCCTCACAATGATTTTTTAACAAAACTTCAGGATTTTTTTTCCATTCCAAATTTGTCATCTGCACATTTGGGCAACATGACATGTGAAAAGGACCTAGTGACTCGATAGGTTTGGAAAAGAGATTCGGTCTAAATATTAGGAGAAAACATCTCACAGAATATTTCGACAGTGAGATCTGCTTCCTAGAAATCACCTATAAAGCCCTAAACAGATTGGGTCCAGCCTATCTTCGCAATCACATTTTCTACTACGAACCTGCACGAACTTTAATATCTCTCTCCCGCTGCCATCTCAAACACGGTTGGTGGGGACGAGGGAGACTAGCCCCCACCTTGACCACCTTCCAGAAAGACCCAAAAACTTGGTTATTCCAATGTGCCTTTGACTAATTTGGTAACAACTTGACTAAGTCCTTCTACCTCTACCTTACACCCAGCCTCTGCACTTTATTACTAGCCCATCTTACCAGTGGCCTTGCAATATACTGTACATGTATCGTTATTATTATTATTATTATTATTATTATTATTATTATTATTATTGTATGACACAGCAAACAAGATAGACATGCTGGATTTCGTATCACAAAATCACAAGTCGAACACTTCCCAAATGTCTAGGACTGTGTGATGTATTTTCGGATGATGCGTGCAGATCCCAGCAGGGTGGCCTTTTGCAGTTGGCAGATCGTGATTTTGTCAATGTCTATTGTTTCCAAATGCGAGCTGAGATCTTTTGGCACGGCACCCAATGTGCCCATCACCACCGGGACCACCTGCACTGGTTTCTGCCAGAGTCTTTGAAATTCAATCTTGAGGTCCTGATAGCGGCTGAGTTTTTCCTGTTGTGTGTTGTTGTTGTTGTTGTTGTTGTTGTTGTTGTTGTTGTTGTAGTTATTATTATTATTATTATTATTATTATTATTATTATTATTATTATTACTACTGTGGAGTCTTTTTCTTTGGAAGTCTTAAAACAGAGCCATCTGCCAGAAGAGCTTTGACTGGGTGTCCCTGCCTTGCAGAATGGGATTGGGCTGGATAGCCTTTGGGGTGACTTCCAACTCTGCAATTCTATGACTTCTATAAGGTGAAATGGACCCAACCCAATATCTAAAACAGTTTGTTCAGGAAACCTGGCAAATTTACCATTGTGCCAGGACTCTGTGGGTCTCCCCACCTACAACCAAGACAGCATTGAAGATGTGCCCACCCTTCATTATATCAGAAACCCATCAGTTGGGGCTCTGATTGACTTAAGAGGTCGTGGTGGCATCAGCAGAAGTATTTATGATGATGAACCTCCATTGTGTAGCTACATCTGCCAGTGTAGGATCTTGGCCAATGACCAGAATATGCTGGCCATTATTAGAATACGCTGATTATGATCATTTCTTTTCCTTCGTAGTTATTAAAGAAAAAAAGATGAAGCGGGGATGAATAGGGTTAGCGCTGGAGACTGTGCCAGCTTTTCAAAATTCAGGTGGGGTGCTTTTGTCTTGTGAACCATTCACCCAGGCCCCAATTAGTTTTATATTAACCTCCTTAAACAGAGGATGGCTGTGATCTCAACAGTACTCCAAAATGGTCTATTAGTTACCCCATTTCCTGGAAATACCTATAGTAGGTCATTCACCGGCGTCCGTTGATGAATTCTGTGAGCGATAATGAGTGTCCCATCTACCGAGAGCTCACAAAGAATAAATGTGTCGAAATGTATGTCTCGTATGCATATGTTTCCCCGTCTTTTACAGTATGGCGGGATGCTGCACGCACAGAATTAATCATAACATTCTCTCTAGCATGCCATATAACATTGGCATTGCAATAGCATTTCTCAGGGTCTATTAATGGCTTGCTTCCAGATTCCCGGGAGGAAATCTGGAATCTCTTCCTATTCCTGTCACTGTTGGCAATTTGCACACTCCTCCAGCTTTGGAGCAGGTTTTGCCCCGTAAGCCATTGGTCAAATGGCATGCAAGGTGTGATGACCCACTGGCGTTGTGCAGGGCTGTGGCAGCTTATTTAAGACATTGTCGTCTTCTCTTTATCATCATCATAATCCATAATAATAGGCTATCACTTATGGCCAAGTCTGATTGTCTTCCAAGTGTAGCATCTTCTCAGTGGGTTCACAAATGATTGTAGAAGACTATTCTTTAAGCAACAACAACAACAATTTTGTATCTGCATGGTCTTTTGCAGTGAGGACATACATTTCCAGATGGAAGGCAGTCCTGTAAAGGGTTAACTTGACATGTTAACTTGACTCTTAACACACTTATCCAATTATCTCTCTGTACATGTGTCTTTCAAACCCACAGCACTGTTGGTAATAGCTTTTTAGATCGTGTCAGGGGCAACTTGAGAAACTGCAAGTTGCTTCTGGTGTGAGAAAATTGGCCGTCTGAAAGGGCGTTGTCCAGGGGACACCCAGATGTTTTGATGTTTTACCATCCTCATGGGAGGCTTCTCTCATATCCCCACATGGGGAGCTGGAGCTGACAGAGGGAGCTCATCCATGCTCTCCCCAGATTCAAATCAGCAACCTTCAGATCAGCAACCCAACCTTCAGGTCAGCAGTCCTGACAGGACAAGGGTTTAACCCATTGTATCACCAGGGGCTCCTCGGTAATAGCTGACCTCTAGTTAGATGCTCCAGGGCTGTCCATCAACATTCTGTTTACCCTTCTTGAGTTGAGAGTAAAGTAGCAACTTTGGGAGATGATGATCAAGCATTCGGACAATCTAACCAGTCCAACGAAGTTGATGGCAGAGAATCATTGCTTTAATGCTGGTGATACTTGCTTCTTTGTCCGACTGTCTTCTTCCCAAGAGTTTTGCAAGATTTTTCAGAGGTGATATTGATGGAATCATTCCAGAAGTTGAAAGTGATGTTTGTCCATGATTCAGAGACATACAAGGATAATAACTTTATAAACTAGAATCTTGTTATCCTTATGAATCTCCTGATCCTCAAACAATCTCTGCTACATTTGGAAAAATGCTGCACTTGCAGAGCTCTGACGGTGCTGAATTTTGGTGTCAATATTGACTTTGGTGGAGACGTGGCTGCCTAGGTACCGGAAACAACCAATATTTTTTATCATTGTACCATTAAGCTTTATTTCTTGCATTGCAGAGGGATTGAGTGGTGCCTGATGATAGAGCACTTTTGTTTTCTCAATTTTCGGCGAGAGGCCATGCTTTTCGTATGCTTCTGCAAAGGTATAAGTGGTTTGTAGATCTTCCTCTAAATGAGCACAGACTACATTATCATCAGCATACTGGAGTTCAATAACATAAGTTGGTTGTGACCTTACTTTTGGCTTTCAGCCTGTTGGGGTTAAAGAGCTTGCCATTAGTCCACACCATTTGGAAGCTTCCCGTCAACAAGGTGCATAATTTTATTTTCTCTTTATAACATCCTTATAAAAATCACAAGAGTCTGATGAAGATCCGAAATATGGTTTAATTTATAAGTTTAAGAAAGTAGCCAAAAATGCTATTTTATCACTAATAATCTTTCTTGATGCATCTTAGTTTTTGAGCTGTTGCTTAATGTTAGATGAAATTCCAATTTTTTCCCCTCTGTATTCATAAGGATGGAAAACTCTGCTTCCGCGACTCAATTTTATGTCTATGCACTAAAACCCTGGACACCCAGGAGTGAGTTGATAATATCAAGGATTGCTTATTGTTGGCATATGGTGTTATGACATTGGCTACATCATAAGCTGGCTAAATCAATCTTAAATGCTATTTTCTGTATCTCAGCACTTCCCCAATGACTAGCTCATTAAAATGATGTAACCTTATATTAGCAAAGATCTTACCGGCTGGCTGAGTTGTTGTTTTTTAAAAAAAAAATCACTTGTGAATTGCTACGTTTTACCAAAAAAGGAAAAAAGGGGGAGGAAAGAGAAAAAGTAATAATATGGAGCCTGCCACTATTAAAGAGATTGAAAGCTGTAGGTGTGCATTTATGCCACCAAGCCAACTTAAATGTTCATAAAGACAATGAAATTTCCAGTATCCCAAGTTGTTGATTTCAAGCGTCAGGTCAGAGACGGATGACTCCATACTGAGATTTATTACTGAGAGGCAAAGCTTTGGAGTTTGTGTCAAGGTGGGCCCATTCATCACGAGGAGAAGTCTGCCATAATATTCTGCTGTCACATCCCATCTGCCCTTGATCAATCGATCAGCCAGTCTACTTAGGAAATGGGACACAGGTCCTGCGTAATCAGCTTAGACACCCAGAAACATGGACAATATGGTTAATCATGCAGACAAACTGAGAAGGGCATCAGGACTGAATTGAATCCTGCTGGAAATATTTCAGCCATACACAAGTTTTTGAGAAGGGCTTTGTCCATCTCACACTTGCTCTTTTGTTTGGTTTGCATGCAGCTGCTTTTTGTGTCAGGGTCAAAGACAGTACTGTTTAAGATAGTGATCATTCGACCTAGTTGCTGCCATATATGGCATGCTCAATAGCTCAAGAGGTCCTACTGAGTATATTATCTAGACCAGTGGTTTCCAACCTTTGGTCCTTCAGGAGTTTTGGACTTCAGTTCCCGTAATTCCTAACAATTGTTAAGATGGCTAGGGTTTCTGGAAGTTGAAGTCCAAAGCAAGTGGAGAACAAAAGGATGGGAACCACTGATCTAGACCAACAACTCTCCAGTGTTTCACAAGTTACATCCCATCACATGCTTTGAATGTGATTTCCTGCTTCTTGGCAGGGGATTGGACTGGATGGCCAATGACATCTCTTCCAACTCTACTATTCTATGATTCTAGGATTCTATGAAAGTATCATGGAGTAGACCTAGGATCTTCTGGATAGAGATTATGCACTCCATCTACAGAGCAACGGCCTTTTGCATGATCCCATTGATTCCCCACATGAGGATACTGAACCTGGAAGCAGAAAGTTAATGACTATAACCTAAGTAAGCAATAGGTTTTCTGGTTGGATGCAGGTTCCACTCCAAGAACGAAAGGCCAGGTTATTCAAATGTACAGGAGTCCAGTTGAAGTCTCCTGTCTGATTGCAGGTCCAAGTAATGTCCCATGTCAATATATTAGGAGTGGGTTATGTATTAGTTTGGAACCTTGACTTCTTTTTGACGTTTTGTAGCTTGCTGATGTTTGAGAACAGAAGTTGGGGAAAGATGTGGAGCATTTAGGTCAGCAGTAGTTGTGTTTTTCCTTCTTTCTTGGGACTTCGCAGTTTGTATCTTGTCAAACATGAACTTTTCTTATTACTTCCACAGGATCCATGGCTTGAGTTATTAATTGGATAATATTTCTTTCCTGTTCATTGCCAAAGTCCTGTTCCTCTCCAGCACTGGAGATGGGGGGACATCACTTGGCCTCAGGTAAACCCAGCACAATTGATATGATGTCTCCTGGAGAATTAAGGAGCCCCGGTGGCGAAGTGTGTTAAAGCACTGAGCTGGAGACCGAAAGGTCCCAAGTTCAAACCCTGGGAGCGGTGTGAGAGGCCGCTGTTAGCTCCAGCTCCTGCCAACCTAGCAGTTCGAAAGCATGCCAATGTGAGTAGATCAATAGGTAAGGTAACGGCGCTCCATGCAGTCATGCCGGCCACATGACCTTGGGAGGTGTCTACGGACAACGCCGGCTCTTCGGCTTAGAAATGGAGATGAGCACCAACCCCCAGAGTCGGTCACGACTGGACTTAATGTCAGGGGAAACCTTTACCTGGAGAATTGAAAAACAGCAAGGAGGGGGAACGCCAGTGTGCCAACATTCGCAGAGTGATTTCATGATATAAAGCTATACTTTATATCATACTAGCTTTGCCCAGCCACGCGTTGCTCTGGCTTATGGGAATCCTTTGTTGGCCAGATGGAATAGCAGTGAATAGCCTTGCAGTCTCAAAGCTTGGCTGTTTTCTGGAGTAGCTGGAGCTTTTTGTTGTATGAATGTAGAGGCATGGATGAGGGGTTGTGCTACCAAGTTTGGTGTTTCTGGGATGTGTAGTTTTGTTGTTTTGTCCTAGGCCGAAATTTCATTACCCTTTTATATATATAGATTACCCTATGGAATAGCAATGAAGTAGGCTAGCATAGATAGTGGCAAGTATTACAGGAACCACGGCTCTTGACTGTCATGGACCTTGTTCCCTCCCTTTCCCTTGAGAGGCTCTTGGCTGAGTAACCCTCCAGATAAACCACCCCAATTCTGTGCTTTATCCTTGGAGCAGGTGCGATGCCGTCCTCAGAGCCTTTGTGTTGCTGGCTTCCTGTTTCTGAGCCCTTGCAGGTTCATCTCTGCTTCTGAAGCCAAGATATTCAGAAAGATGAATTTTCCGAAATGAGGCGGACCAGTGAACTGTGATGGTGATGTAATTCCATTACTTTCAGAGGAGTTGAGTCTATTATAGTCAGCCAAGTATAACAACGCTGCACCTTTTAAGAGAGATAAAGTATGGTGGTGGAAGGGGGGGAAGTGAGACGTGCTTTATTGTTTTTATTGTTTATTTTTCCTCCTTCAGTGGAAATGCTTGGCAGGGTAATGGCAAATGCGACTCAAGACACAACACAGGTGGCTCTTTTGTAGGAGAGTTGGGAAGCAGCAGTTGTCTGACAAAGTCCATTAGCTGCTTCATCAGAAGGCTGCTGGTTCCAGGGAATTGCTTTCTGTCTCAGTGCCCTCTGATCCATCGGTGAGTTGGAAAATCTGACTGAAAGATGGAAATACACCAGAATGCTGAAAGCTTGTCTCTACCTATCTATCAAAAATTGGTTTGATAGATAGCCAGCATGGAGTAGCAGTTTAGGGGCTGGACTAGGACTCCGTGAGATCAATGGTCAGATCCCAACTGAGCCGTGAAAACCTGTGGTTGACCTTGGTTAGATCACACACTCTCGTCCTCAGGGGAAAGCAAATTGCAAACTTCTTCTGAATTGATCTGTCAATGAGAACTGCAAGATACGTCCCCAATTAAATGGAGTGGATTTGAAGATACATAATAACAACATATAGCAACTTAATGTTTAGATAGAACAAGTGAAAATGGGACTTGGTGGCATTCATCCTAAGACTTTTTCCAGAATCTCTCTAGTCACCTACCCATTTCATTACTCTAAGATTCCAAGTCATCTCCCTATTACACAGATCAACCAGGGCATCAAACATGCTTGCACATATGCAGCCAGTTGTAGAACTGGCTGCCAGCAGAAGGCTTCTGTTGTAGAGCTGTTGTGTAACTACGTGTGCATCCGGTCAGTCTTCCATATTTGCTGAGGTAGGAGCACAGAACCCCCATGAAAGTGAGAACACAACTCAAGATATAATAATAATAATAATAATAATAATAATAATAATAATAATAATAATAATAATAAAAATAATTGTGCGGTTTTCTGGCATTGTATATTTCTGCCGCTTCTGTGTCTGTTCATTTGTATTTTGATTCCGTAGCTCATTTGTCGATGGATGTCCAGAATCAGCAGCATCCACCGCGGTCCTTTTTATCCTGGGCGACGACCAAGCCAGTATAGACTTCGTTTTGGTTTGATTCTCCATAATGCTAATGGGTTAGGTGCTCTTAGTTCCACTCCTCAGTTGAGGCCTCTTTGGCTTGGTTGGACCTGCCGGTAGTTACACTACCGCCAGCACAGCCCTCAGTCATCATTGGAGTGGTTAAGCCCCCCCATCACGTCAAGGTGGCACCTGCAAAAGGTCACCCTACTGGGATCTGCACGCATCATCCGAAAATACATCACACAGTCCTAGACACTCGGGAAGTGTGATTTTGTGATACAAAATCCAGCATATCTATCTTGTTTGCTGTGTCATAATAATAATAATAATAATAATAATAATAATAATAATAATAATAATAATACATTTATTTATAGACTGCACTTTCTTTTCTTGGCTTTTCAGAGGAAGTTGACCATGGGTTGACTTGAAGACCAGGAAACTCCTAGAGGAGTATTATCTCCAGTAATCTCTAGGTTCTCCAGCACAACTCTGTTGTCAAAGTCTAATAGAGGTTGACCATAAAATCACAGTGGAGAACCAAAATATTCCTAGAGAGAGCACTTTAGTCAAATCAGAGAACAATGAAATCCACAAAGATCAAAGAGCCAAATTTGGAGGGCTGCCTTAAGATTTAAACAATGGGAGCATGATGTAAGATCTCAGCCCAAATATTAGGAGGGTTAAATGCTCACAGTCCCCAATCATTCTCCATGCTGGCTAGGGCTAGTGGAAGCTGCTGTTCAACAACATCCGAAGGCCCATGAGTTTCTCATCCTCATTTAAGGTAAAGGTTTCCCCTGACGTTTAGTCCAGTCATGTCTGACTCTGGGGGGTTGGTGCTCATCTCCATTTCTAAGCCGACGAGCCGGCATTGTCCATAGACACCTCCAAGGTCATGTGGCCATTGGCATGACTGCATTGAGCGCCGTTACCTTCCCACTGGAGTGGTACCTATTGATCTACTCACATTGGCATGTTTTCGAACTGCTAGGTTGGCTCACTCCGCTCCCGGGATTTGAACCTGCGACCTTTCAGTCTGCAAGTTCAGCAGCTCCGTGCTTTAACACACTTTGCCACCGGGGCTCCTCATCCTGATGTAGGACATACCAAAATATTCCATGCCTTGCTATGATATTAAAGTTTGGACCATATGTACATTTGTGGGGTAGAAGTCCTAAGAATGTCTGGTAGCTCCCATTTTTGTTCAATTTTTGCTGTAGTGGTTTTGCTTTTCTGGTTTTTTTAGCAGCCATTTTAAAGGAGCTATCCAAGCTGCTAAGCTTTGTTTAGCAAAGAGTTTCAGTACATTGGATAATTTCTTTAATGTTAAAACTAAACCTGAGAGTGGCTTCAAACTCGCATTAACATGGAAATCCCCATAAATTTTTCAGAGATCATGTACCTCTGTACATGGGGGGGTGGGGGTGAGAGGTCCTGAAAACACGCACCTCCGGACAGAAGGAGCCAACTGGAGGGCCGGAAGGGAGCAATTGAATCCCCCTGTGAAGGACCAGTTGGTTCTGGCTGGCATTCCCACCAGTTGGCAAAAAGAGGAGGGGCTAAAGAAACCTTGCTTCAGGTAGCCCCCTCCTCTCTGCATTACTTCCCTGCAGCACAAGGAGGAGGACGTGTTGTTGTTGCTGCCACATGTACTGCAAGAAGCCATCAAGGGTTTGGAGCGAGTGGGGGGATGGATTGGATCCAAGTTTTGGTCTTTTTGGCCTTCCAGGCCTTTACAGACTGGACAGGGTGCACCTATCAGTGGAAGGGAAAGACATATTCTTAGCGAATCTTAAAAGGGGTTTGGAGCTCGCTCTGGAAGTGAAGGGGGAGAAAAGACACTAGGCAGACGCCTGAGTCTTTTCGCGGGAGGAAGTGGGGGAGAACTTGGATTGGCATACACCTTGGCACCCTTCCATACTGGGGTGAAGGGGGGATTTTGGGTTATCTCTGTAGGCTCTATGGCTTAGGGGGTTCCCCAAAATATCTCCCTTAGGGCTTACCTTGGGGGGTTCGCCTCTCTCCTAGTGGGATTTATGGTCTGGGGGAGAGGTGCCCAGGGACGGCCTTCCAGTCATGACTGGCTGGGACAGCAAACCATCAATATGGAGTGCCCCCGGAGTCAGGTGTTTCGCCCAGTGGTTGGCTTGGCAGGTGGTCCCAAAAGATACCTGGCCTCACCATTACCCATGTCACAGTGCTCTCCCCCACAACTAGTCAATTATCTCAATTACCAGTTTTATAATTAGGTCAATAAATGGCCCATTTATTTCTCCACATCTTGTGTCTGGTCTCTTTATTTCGTGGTGAGGATTCAAATGCTCTTTCTTTGCTGTGGAATACATCCTCTGCTTCTACAGTGCCCCTCCCCCCAGAAAGTCATTGTGTCTTCCTCTTTCAACTCCTATCCCTCATGTTTTGCAGCATTCACACCCATGAAACCCATGTCAATATTTGTCATGTTCTCAATGCCTGGGAGAAGTTGAGCATTGCTTAGAAGTGGATGGGCACACATTCAGCCTCAAGCATCTCTATTTCATAACAGAGACCGAAGTCATGAGGAGGAAAGGACATTCTCCCAGGAGCCTAGATTTGAAATGCCAAGCTTTAATGATTTGGAAAGAAACACATCTCCGCACTACAGTTGCACAAGTTATCAGAGGCGTAGTAAGAAATCAGCAGTGTTTTGTTTTCTCCAATATACCTAAGGGGAATTTTAAAAAATGTTCAACCTTACCCATGTACCTCCCAAGGGCAGAATGAGAACAGGGCAGTCAAATTGTCAGGGTCGGGTGATATAATGTATTACATCACCAAAATTGTACTGAGACAGCTACATTGGGATTAGGATGAGGTATTTGACAGGTGCTGTTGCAATGCTGTAGACTCTCTGCACCCCTTTTGGTACTATGAATAGTAAGATGAGTAACAAAGCAAGCTTTATTGTAATGTGGAACCATTACTTCAGAATGGCATTCTTGACCTTAGAAGCTTTACTATGTTGGAGGTCAAAATATTTGGAAAGTGTTACAATTCTTGATTGAACCAGCTACTATTTCCCCTTAATGTGACATCTTGTTTGTTTCTACCCTTCCTCCAGAGTGTCAGCAACTTCTATTTTCAAAACAACTCACACTCTATAGCCCAGGTTTTCTCAACCCAAGTTGAACCAAGTAATCCAATGGTTGGTTATTGATGGAGCAGAAGTCATAGTGTATGGACCAGGTTTTTTCAACCTCTGAAAATGAGCCAAGTAGTCAAATGGTTGGTCATGGATGAGCAAGAGTGACAGTCTATAGACCAACTCTTCTTGACCTGAGAAGATGAACCAAGTAGTCAAATGGTTGGTCATGGATGAGCAGGAGTGACAGTCTATGGACCAAGTCTTCTTGATTTGAGAAAATGAACCAAATAGTCAAATGGTTGGTCATGGATGAGCAGGAGTGATGGTGTATAAACCACGTTTTCTTGACCTGAGAAGATGAGCCAAGTAGTCAAATGGTTGGTCATGGATTGAGCAGAAGTGACAGTCTATGGACCAGGTTTTCTCAACCTCTGAAGATGAGCCAAGTAGTCAAATGGTTGATCATGGATGGAGCAGGAGTGAAGAATTCAGCTAGTCCAATACTGGTTCTTTCCTTGAGAAAATAGTTTTATTTTCTGAGTTAGTAAATTCTCAGGTGTTCTTGCCCCACTGCCACAGAGTATGCCCATATTCTGCTTTACAGAATGTTCAGCCTATGCAACTAGCATTTTCACCGCTTTTGAAGGTTGCATATGAAACGGCTTTCAGTTACATGACAAATAGATTTGCCTAGGCATAAACAGAAAGCCCCCTAATCCCTTTGAAGGTTACAGAATCTCCTTTATTAACATAGTGATGTTACCCAAGTTTATAACTCCTTGTCTTGAAATATGAATCCCAGTGAGTCAGAATACTTGCCTCTCCCTTGATGCTGATAAATGCATCCCTACAAAATTTGTGATGGCCTTGATCCAAGGTGGGGAAACATTCTTTCACGCAACTTTACCTAGATATTTGGATTCTCCTCTTTTTCTTTCTCTGTGTGTTTCAAACAGGGAAGGTTGAGAGATCAGAACTATCCCAGGCCTCAAAATCTGGAATGTCATGGAATAGTTAATATCTTAAGGTTCAGCTAAAGATGCCCAGAATACACTATTCAAATAATTTTTAAAAACCCAGCAATTCTAACAAGAATGATGATAATTTGAATGGCATATTCAAATCTCAGACTGAGAGTACTGTCTAGAAGAAGTGTATGATCTCTGTTCTTGCCTGCAAAAAGCAAGAACACATGTATACCATAAACTTTTTCCAGGTGCTGCTCTCACTCTGAGATTCCTCTCAATTACTTAGAACAGTGTGGTCCAGCCTGCGGGCCGCGGGCCACATGTGGCCCACCAATTCATTTTTTTTGGCCCTTGCCCTTCTTACTGGAAAAATATTTAAATTATGTAATTCAATATTAATATTTTAATTATGTAATTCAATATTAATTATGTAATTCATTTTCTTTCTGGAATGTCTCTGGCCCTCACATTCCTATACAAAAGTTTGATTGGCCCTCGGGTAACTAAAGTTTGGACTACACTGACCTAGAAGATCAGAGAAGATCCAGTCTGAGTTGTGGAAACTCAAACACACACAGGCACAGACATTTACTACAACTGCTGAGGCTGTAGTAGCAATGGTAGCCAACAGATATAATCTCTCTCCTGCAAATTGTATTTTCACCAGGGGTCTTCGCACCTGCAGTACTGACATAACACTACTGTAGACATTTAATATACGGAACAAAGATACTTCTCGCTCATTCTACTATTTCTAACATGGAGAAAGAAGTGGGATTGAGACAAGGATGGAGATATTGCCAAGACTGAAGCAAAGAAGGCTGGCGAATGTGGTTGTACTGTTGTAGATCAGCCATCATGGCCTGTATTCCATCAAGAGATGGAGTTGGAAACAGATGAGGCTGAGAATTTTGCAGACAATTCTGCTTCAGGCCGAGGCCCCATGACCTTGCAACTGCCTGATATGGTGATTTCAGAAGAACCACTAATTGGCAGACATTCCGAAGTCTCTTCATCATTATCCACACCAGATGGTGTTGACCTGGGTAAAGATGAGATGTTTAATCGGAAGGAATTTGTTACTAGAGATAGAAGCAAGAAAGAGGGAGTGAAAGGTCTCAAAGATTAGCTCACAAGTCAGATGGCTAACTTTCCCAAGGGAAGTTTTTGGGGGTCCTGTGCTCCTTAATCTTACAGGCTTGGGATTCCTTAAAAGTGCCCCTCACTGTATTCTTGTTGCGGTGTCAACTTTGCCTTTCCTTGGAAGAGGTTCCAGTTTCCAGCTCCTTGCCTTGTCTTCTGAATCCGTGCCGAGCTTCCAGTTTCAAGAGAGCCACACCGAGCCGCGACTCCCAAGTAGACCTTGCCTTGTTACAGCGACTTCCTTGTTCCTGGAAGTCGAGATTGACTTCGCTTTGTTTACCTTGTTTCTTTGACCTTGCTACAGGACTTTTCAAGTGGATTTGAAGTGCTTTGTTTTCCGCTATTGTTTCATGGACAAACTTTGATTTCTAAAGGAAGCTATCAAGCTCCACTTGTGGATTACGAATTGGACATTGATAAACTCTTTCTGAATTGCAATAGACTATATATTATGAACTATTTATTACTCTGACTTTCCATCTTAAATGTGCATATATATGTATATATATTCTGTTTCAATGAATGGCAGAATTGGCTCTGGTCTGGTTTTTGGGTGTTCGCGCTGCCTTGGGGTGCAACATGTACTCACAGAGATTTGAATTTGAGGTTGCAATTCATTTGCCACCTACTTTTGCTCTCTTTTGATGGCCCCAATCCAAACCAATGCCATTTCTGTTCAATCATCATCAACAACATCATAATTGTGGAGATTTTTAAAAGAGAGGATGAACTGGTCAATGCCCACGGAAAAAACCTTGAAAGGTCTGATCTCTTGCCAATTGGTCAATGAGGCTTTGGCACAGAGTATGACCCCTGCTAGCCTTGTGTGTAATTCTCCAATTTCCAGCTGCCAGTTCCAAGGTTTATACCATCATTAAGCAACTGAAATGGTTTAGGAGAAATTCCATTAATCATTCACATTCCACAATGAATGATACACAAAGGAGTTGTCAAAAGTAAAGAGCTACTCTCTGTTTATTTCGTAATTAGGAAACGTTGGGCCAGGGATGCAAATTTAGTGCCCAAACGGAGCTGATGGTATAGGGGAAATTATCTGTTTGCAAACAGTAACGGCCATAATTTGAGAAGAAGATCCAAAAATGGTGGCATTTAAGCATTGCTGTGACATAAAGGAGGCACAATGGTAGACTAGGGGTGCAACTACACTATAGTTTGACATCAATGCTAGGGAATTATGAGATTGGTAATTTGGAATTATGAGATTGGTAATTTGGGGCCGGGCTGTGGCGCAGCTGGCTAGTAACCAGCTGCTATAAATCACTACTGACCGAGAGATCATGAGTTCGAAGCCCAGGTCGGGTTAAGCCTCCGACTGTTAATAGCCCCGGCTTGCTGTTGACCTATGCAGCCCCGAAAGACAGTTGCATCTGTCAATTAGGGAAATTTAGGGACACTTTATGCGGGAGGCTAATTTACAACACGATAAAACTGCCAGCAAAACACGAGGAAAGGAATGCGGAAGTACAGCCACTACTGGACGGTGAAGCAACAGCTCCCCATGTGGCCGAAATTGTGAAGCTGGAAAAATGTTAAAAATGCCTCTGAGTTTGTCTAATGTATGTTGTTTGTCTGTTGGCATTGAATGTTTGCCATATATGTGTTCATTGTAATCCGCACTGAGTCCCCTTCGGGGTGAGAAGGGCGGAATATAAATACTGTAAATAAATAAATAAATAAATAAATTGGTGAAGCACCAACACTCTTTGGCAAAGAAGACTATAGACCTTGTAAAAGTACAACTCCTATAATTCCATAACTTTGAACCACAGCATTTGAATGTATATATTGTTATGTGTCTGCTTGAACATTTTGGTGTCTTGGTTCATTAATACAACAAGGGTTGTGTAGAACAAGTAACTCCAAAATTTATACTACACAACCCCCATATAGGATCTTAGCCCATGTTTTATCCATTATTATAATATTTTATTTTAAAATTTCATGTAGATAACGACATGGAGTAATTAATGCATACAAAGGTTTTCTAAATTGAAACTGTGTGGTCAAAGGAATCATCTTTATTTGTTCCCCTTCCACTCCATCCTGCCTCTCTCTCTTAGACTGTACACATCATAAATGTCAAATACAGGCATTTTAGCCACAGTTAACTGGAGTGAAAGATCTCCACCCAGGTGTAATTGAATGCTAGTAAAAGCCTTGTTCTTTTTGTATCCCCCAAGATTTGATAATTCCCCTCCCGAACACAACAGTACCAGAAACATGAGCCCACTCTGACATTTAAATGTGACCTTTCCTTAAAACCACAATGTAGTTGCCTGCTTATATGATACTTAGCTTGATATTCTTAATCCATTTATACTTAGGCCAGGGCACATTCGGAATGACTCCAAAGCCTTTCCAGCATTCCATCTCATGGGTATGAACTGTGTGACCTCTTCATTGCTCTTTTGCTTTGTCAACAAGTTGTTTGGTCATTCGCTATGTTTCAGGGCACAAAACAATTATATGGGAGTATTATGTGGCTATTATCATGATCATCATGATCATCATCATTATCCCACTTTCCTAAAGAAGACTCAGTGGCTTATTTTACTTTAGCCCTGCTCAAATATTCTGATACACAGTTTATGGGAAGATAAAAGCACGTTGCAATCCCTTTCCATTTCTGGGCATTAATAATAATAATAATAATAATAATAATAATAATAATAATAATAATAGTGCGGTTTTCTGGCATTGTATATTTCGGCCCCTTCTGTGACTGTTCATTTGTATTTTGATTCTTTAGCCCACTTGTTGATGGATGTCCAGAATCGGCATCATCCACCATGGTTCATTTTATCCTGGGCGACGACCGAGCCAATATTGACTTCGTTTTGGTTTGTTTCTCCATAGTGCTAATGGGTTAGGTGCTCTTAGTTCCACTCCTCAGCTGAGACCTCTCTGGCTTGGTTGGACCTGCTGGTAGTTACATTACCACTAGCATAGCTCTCAGCATCCTTGGAGCAGTTAAGCCCTTCACCATGACAAGGTGGCACCCATGGGGGACATAAACCAGTACATGTGGTCCCAGTGGTAATTGTTGCACTAGGTGCCATGTCAAAAGATTTCAACCGGCATTTGAATACAATAAACATTAACAAAGTTACGATCTGTCAACTCCAAAAGACCACCTAACAGGGATCTGCGCACATCATCCAAAAATATATCACACAGTCCTAAACGCTTGGGAATGCTTGGGAATAATTATAAAGAGGAAAGGCAGACCTTTTGGCTTTGCTTTCCTTCCTTGCACTGAACATGAACCTGACTTTGGGAGGCTTCCAAAATTTACAAAATGCAAATGAAAAAGTATTGGGTAAGTATCGAGTTTTTGGTGTGGGTCACACCCACGTGTAGGATATTGCATTATAAGTACAAATTTAATGAAATTGGTCCGACTTACAATGAATAACAAAAAAAATTGCACACCCCCATTGATTATATAATAAGACCAGGACTTCTTAAGGTTTTTCAACTTATGCCCCTTTTGTGTCTGAGAATTTTTTACCTAACCCATTAGCACTATGGAGAAACAAACCAAAACGAAGTCAATATTGGCTCGGTTGTATATAAGTCAGTTAAATACAAATCAAATTTTAAGTGATAATAAATCAGCATTTGGAAGGCTGTTTTCCAATTTATGAAGTACAGCTGAAATGCAGAGTCCACTGTAAACACTAACCAACAAATTTATGTAAATTCCTAAAACAGTCACTAGGTGGCGAGAGAAGCAATTTTTTTATGACCCCAACATTGACTTAAGGGGACACAGTTTAAGAAGCAATAATTTAGACAATAATCTCTTGCATTATCTTATTCCTTATCAATATACCTCCGCAAAGCCACCTGTGTTTGTCTGAGTGTGTGCCCACTAGTTAATGCAGAGTACAGATATAATTCCTTCCTTTTTCCCTGTGCCTTTTTCTCCTTCAGAGGGGCAAATTAAAGGTCAAGTTAGACATTTGATCTATTTTAATGCAGGCAGCTATGCAGATGAACCGATCTGACATATTTAAATAAAACATTCTAATGGCATGTTCTGGCCTTGGAGGCCTTAGGCAGCATACATTGTATTTGTTAGACACTATGGCTTAATTACTCTCATAAATGAATTATACCCGTTTCAATTTAAAACCATAAGTGTTGCATTTGAACTAGGGTCAAATTAAACTTTCTGTCAATTATGTAGATTACTTAAGCAATTATGTAAATTGTTAATAAATTCTTAAGCAGAGAGGGAAAAATGGAGCTTACCAAAATATATATATATTATGTGCTACTGAGCTTATGTGAGGGAGAATGGGGAGATGTCAAGCCATAGACATGCTGGAAAATTTTTTTGAGGGGGAAGCAATCTTTTCATCAATAGGTTAAAGTGTACATTGCTACAAATTTGCAGAACTATCTTATATACTCAAGTATAAGCCGAGAGCGATAAATCTCAAAAGTAAAAATAGATAATAATAAAATTACATTTTTGAATATTTACATAATAGATAACTGTCCAACTCTGATTAAATCAATTATTCTCAACTTCTTCAATGTAAATGTGTTTATGTATCCTTTTAATAATAATAATAATAATAATAATAATAATAATAATAATAATAATCATCATCATCATCATCATCATAATAATAATAATAATAATAATAGAGTAAATTCATCCAAAAATACATCACACAGTCCTAGACACTTGGGAAGTGTTTGACTTGTGATTTTGTGATACGAAATCCAGCATATCTATCTTGTTTGCTGTGTCATAAAATAATAATAATACTAATAATAATAATAATAATAGAGTAAAATAATAAATGTAATAATATAGTAAATTAATAAATGTAATAACAATAATAGAGTAAAATAATTCTCAACTTCTTCAATGTAAATGTGTTTATGTATCCTAATAATAATAATAATAATAATAATAATAATAATAAAGTAAATTAATAAATGTAATAACAATAATAGAGTAAAATAATAAATGCAATAACAATAATAATATCAGAATGAAATAATAATAAAAATAGATTAAAATAAATGTAATAGTAGCAATAATAATAATAATGATAAATGTAATAATAATAATAATAATAATATGTAGAGGAAAATAATAAATGTAACAATGCCAATAATGCCAATAATAATAGAAGAAAATAATAAATGTACCATATATACTCGAGGATAAGCTGACCCGATATATATACTCGAGGATAAGCTGACCCGAATATAAGCCAACCAGGACTTTCACCCGAGTATAAGCCAAGGGAGGTTTTTTCTGTTCTTAAAAGGGGCTGAAAAACTGGGCTTATACTCGAGTATATACGATATATAGAAAAAAATGAAAAATTGTAGTTTAATCATAAAGATTATTTGTTTTATTTATATTGTGCTGTTTCAAGTCACTTGAGATACCCAATGTGGTCTACAAAGGTTGCTTATCCCCTATTAAAACCAGAAGTGTTTGGGATTTTTGTTCAATTTTGCATAATAATATATCTTTAGGAAAGCTCCATAGCATCCTATAACATTTTTTAAATTCAGAACAAGGCCATATTATGGTGAATGGACCGCGTGAGTTGATTAGTGCCCACTTACTTCTAAACCAACTCATTTGGGCCCTATGAAAAGCCTGTAAAAATTCAGAGGTTTGACTGGTAATTTGAAGACACATGCATATATTAGAGATATATTGCAATTTATCCCCTCTCCAAAAGAAAAAAAAGAAAATTAATTTATTGTGTACCTTTTGTGGCTCTTGCAAGTTAAAACAAGCTGGAATCTTGCTGAGGGTGTATCTACAGTACATCAGTGTTTCTCAACTGGGGGTCAGGACGCCGGCGGGGTTGCAAGGGGGATGTCAGAGGGGTCGCCAAAGACCAGTATTTTTTGTTGGTCATAAGGCTTCTGTTTGGGAAATTTGGCCCAATTCTATCATTGGTGGAGTTCAAGGGGCTCTTTGATTATAGGTGAACTATAAATCCCAGCAACTACAACTCCCAAATGTCAAGGTCTATTTTCCCCAAACAACACCAGTGTTCACATTTGGGCATATTGAGTATTCGTACCAAGTTTGGTCCAAATCCATCATTGTTTGAGTCTACAGTGCTTTCTGGATGTAGGTGAACTACGACTCCAAAACTCAAGGTCAATGCCCATTAAACTCTTCCAGTTTTTTCTGTTGGCCATGGGAGTTCCGTGTGGGAGTTCAAGTTTAGTTCAGCTCCATCATTGGTGGAGTTCAGAATGCTCTCTGATTATAGGTGAACTACAAATCCCAGCAACTACAACTCCTAAATGACAAAATCATTCTCTCCCCACAAAAAATCCCCACTTTAATTTTGTGCATAGCTGGTATTTGTGCCAAATTTGGTCCAGTGAATGGAAACACATCCTGTTGTGATGGAGCCTTCGAGTAGAGATACTACTAGTTGTGTTAGAAGAGGCAGGAAGACTGCTCGTGAGCAAGACTCTGATGAGGAGCAACAAAGGAAGAGAATCTGGGAAATACTTATGGAACCCACTGATGATGAATCTTTTGAGGGTTTTGAAGGGGATTATGGGACTGGGAGTAAGGAGGATGGGATATCAGACTGTGGGAGTGAAGTGATGGATTGGACTAGGGTTCAAGAGATCTGGGATGTTTTTTAGGAACCCACAAGCAGTGATACATTTGAGGGATGGCACAGCGAAGATACATCTGGATCTCAGGGAGTTATGGGTTTGGATAGAAGGTGTAGAGAAAGGTTGTCCTATTACACACAGTATATAATAGAATATGCTATTTCTATTATATACTGTGTGTAATAGGACAACCTTTCTCTACACTATATATAGATTTCTGTGTTATATTAATTTGGATAGAAGGTGGACTGGCTGGAGAGATCGTAGAAGGGCAGCAGCTGGAGGAGGGGTTGGTGGGGCGTTGGCCGACTCCAGCTCCAATGAGGATTTGCAGCTTGTAGTTAGGGTGTTAGCTGGCGCAAGCTCAGAGGAGGACTTGTAAATAAAAGTAAGTTTGTTGCTAATGTAACCTTGCAATTGGCAAGGTGTTTGTTGGGCGCTTTCAGGATCTCTATTTCAGAAGACGTGTTTGGAAGACTGCTTTGGGACATAAGTTTTTTAGTGGCTGGCATTGTGTGGGTTTGCACTGGATTGTCCTGTGTTGGTTTTATGCATTAGCTGCCAGCTTGCCTCCGTCGCTTTGGCTCTTTGTGATTAACCTTGGACTGGAATTCAGTGATTGGGACTTCCTCCTAACGACACGGACTGGAACTCGATGCCTGTGACTTCTCCCTAACGACGCGGACTGGACGTGGCGGCTGTGACTTCTTCTTTACGACGCGGATTGGCTTCAAGGACGTTTTGGGGCACGGTGTGGCCGCTGGTCGCTGCGGGTTGTTGCTGGTTGCTTTCCTGGGTTTGCCAAGCTCCAATGACTAGGTAGAGCGAGTTTCCAGCAGTTTCGGCATAGTTTGTTTTAATCCAGATTATTTTCCAGGATAATCCGGATTATATCCCAAGCTGAGGTTTTTTGAGTTCTTTTTGGACATTGTTATTTCACACTGAAGATAAAGTGTTTTGAGCCCTTTTTGGTTACTTTCTAGGCTCTTTTGTGTTGTTTTGCAATAAACTGAGTTTTTTATATTGGCTGGTGTCTGACTCGTAACACATCCTGCATATCAGATATTTACATTACGATTCATAACAGTTGCAAAATTACAGTTATGAAGTAGCAACGAAAATAATTTTATTGTTGGGGGTCACCACAACATAGGGATCACGGCATTAGGAAGGTTGAGAACCACTGATCTACACTGTAGAATTAATGGATTTTGACACGTTTTCGCTGCCATTGCTGAATGTTCACAATCCTGGATCTTGGGGAGGCACCAGCACTCTTTGACAGAGAAGGCTACTACTAGAATTAGAACTTCTCATTATTCCATAGCATTGAGTCATGATCGTTAAAGTGGGGTCAAACTTCATTAATTCTACTTTATATTAAATATCTAGATATCCCTACAGTCATTCATGGATACTACATAATCTAAGCAGGCCCTCACTCTCAGCTCTCAAGAATAGGATGGAACAACCCTCTGTCACTTGTCCCATGGTGGCCAATGGATTTAGAGCAACAAAAAGCACAGTATGGCCTCCTTATGTAAAAACTCAAAACCCATGGTTCAACTTGCCCACACTCTAAAGAATATGTCCCCATCCCAGAAGTGTTTGAGGACCACTCTAAGACCTCCGGTGCTATTGTATGTTATACTTCCAGTTCAAGTAGAGTCAAAATACAAAGTCTGCTATTATCCATAGAGATCTTGTACTGTACATGAGATGTTCTGATGTCCAACAAATGGATTTTCAACACTGAGCAGAAATTCAGACACTGATTTCCCAATGTCCTAGTCCAACACTCAATGGAGTCCACCATATAAGTTATCTATCGATACATTAACACATGAATGAATAATCATTCGCTGTCCCTTCACGACACCCAAAAATGTTGCGTAAAATCGTTTAATGTTAGAATGAGCCTTGAATACCCCAAAATGTGTGCAGAACATTTCAAGTCAGACGGTATGTGAATTCAGAAAAAGCCTCCCACTGTGTTCAGTTGGATTTGCTCCAAGCTCACTATGGCAAAATTGTATTGGGAATATGTTGGGAAATAATGCAACTGGCAACTCTGCCCAGGAGAAATGGAAACCTGGGAATATCGCCATGGGGAAAAAAGGAAAGGAAACTTTGCAGCTGTCTTTCTCCTCCTTTTCAGCTGTCATCTGGACCAAAAACCTGGGCATTCCCCATCTCAAACATAACTAATTGAAACCCTAATAAAGAGGAGGCCTTCGACCTTATTCCTCTAGGCCACTTACCTTGTGCAAATTAACATTTTAACATCAGTTACAAAAACGTGCTACATTTCTAAGTGGTGGTGGAAGAAAGCGACCAATGTGCCAAAATATACATATCAAAGCCGGGAAGGAAATGGGGGAAAAATTCAATGAATGCTAAATTATGGATCTAGAGAGGACTGTCTTTGGTTTCCTTTCCCTCTCTCTAAAAAAAGAAGAAGAAAAATCTACATGGCAGTATCTTTAAACTCCAGAGTATTCAACCAAAGACATGGGGCCAAGCATACCTGGCAACCTTTTTACTTTTTGATTCCTTTGCAATGCTTTATAAAATAATAGATGAAAGGCCGCTTTCAAAACTACTTTCCCTTTTTGTAGTGCCTCTCTCTCAAGCTGTTCTGCATAGTAAAAGTCAGGCCCACCTTGAGTGGATTACATCTCTAATTCTTTCCTTTCTCTGTTAAGTGCATGCTTTTAAAAGTGAGCGCTCACCCATGGATGAAGATCCCGTGGCTCCCAAAATGGGTGGGGAGGCAAACTCCATCTGTAACCTACCACCCACCTGGGCTTCCAACAGGTATCCATCAACCATCCATCAGGTGAAGGTAGCCATGACTCTGTTTTTCTCAGAATTTATATCCTCCAGAGAATTTGATTAATGTTCACATTCCATGCAGAACATTTCACTGAAGATGAGTTCTTCCTCTATGGAAGGATCTTGTTTGAACTTCAGCAGTCATCCCTCTGTATCCACTAGTTGTGCGATCAATTAAAAATGTTTCAAAAGGCATTACAAAATTAGGGAGTGCCAGTGTTTCATTTCTAAAGTGTCTCTAAAGTATCTTTAGTAAAAACTTTTATTAATATAATGAGAATAACTAAATGTCATTACTTTTTGGTTATAATAATTGCACAAGGGGGGAAACTTCAGGGCTTTTTTCTCTGTCATTTTTACAGCTATAGAGGTGAAACTTGCTACAATGGTAGAACACATTTATCATTGTTAGCCCATCAAATTTCAGAATTTTTCACTTATCTATGAATTTTTGGGAATTTTTCAAAGTTTTTATAAACAACATTTAAAAAGACTACAAGAGCCATCACCTTGAATTTTCTGGGCAATGTAATTTAGGGCAGGGCCTTTTGAATTCTCTGGCATAGGTAAAGGGAGAAATGTGCCCAGAGAAAAGTGCATCAAGCAAACCCTTGTTGGGACTGCCTTCCATATGGAAATGTTTCTTATTGTCCTCATTGTGATGGACCATGAGGATCCAGAACAGGTGTCCCTATAGTCACTTACAAACCCACCGCCTAGACTCTGTCCTTGGAAGGCAACCAGATTTGGCCACGAGGGATCACCTATAGCAGTGATTCCCAAAGTGGGCACTACCGCCCCCTGGTGGGCGCTGCAGTGATCCAGGGGGGCAGTGATGGCACCTATTAGGACATGGGGCGGGGCCAGGGGAGGGGCGTGGCTTCTTCCCAAGAGCCTGAGACAGAGCTGAGCACCTGAGGTGCCTGTAGGACACAGTGGGAGGAGCTAGAGGAGTGGGCGTGGCTTCTTCCCAAGAGCCCGAGACAGGGCTGAAAATCTATACCTCTCCTGAGGCTCTTGTTGGGACACAGGGCGGAGCTAGGGAAGGAAGCAGAGCCTCTTCCCAAGAGCACGAGACAGGGCTGAGCCCTGAGAGGCCTTTTAGGACTAAAGGGCGGGGCTAGGAGCGGGGCCTCTTCCCAAGAGCACTGAGCCTCTGTATTCCTCCCCTGAGGTGCTTGTTAGAACACGGGGGCAGGATATAGAGGTTCAGCCCCATCAGGCACTTGGGAAGAGGCCCTGCCCCCTCCTCTAGCCCCACCCACTGTGTCCTGGCAGGCACCGCAGGACAGGGATAGAAGCTCAGCCCTGCCTCAGAGCTCGTAACTCTGCCCATCCCAGTCCTGGCTGCCCATTTGTGGCTCTGCCCACCTCCCCCTCCCAGCCCTGCATCTTGGACTAGGGGAGACGCTCAGCCCCGCCCTCTTGAGCAGGAGCCACGCCCACCCCTCTAAACCACGCCCCCCTTTCCAGGGGACGCTGAGTCATATTTTTTCTAGAAAGGGGGCGGTAGGCCAAATAAGTTTGGGAACCACTGACCTATAGTAATATAGAATAAACAATGACAAACCCCTTTGGAACAACCCTTGTCAAGAAAATCCCATGAAAGGCTTGCCTTGGGGTTGCCCTAATTCAAAAAAGAAAAGAAACAATCTCATACAGAGAGAAAGAGAACTGAGTTGCAATGAGAATTCCAGTGGCCATTCAACCAAAAGGGGGAAGGGGTTTAAATATCCCTAGGTGACACCTGAGTAAGGTTCCAGGTGCACTGTTTGAATCTAGTGTTCCTTCTGGTAGGGAGAAGTAGAAGTCATTTTCTTCCACTAATCTTCACCCGGAAGATGAATGAAACCCATCAAAGGCTGCAAATACACTTACTGAAATAATCTGGAGTATTCTGCTTTAGGGAGCCCCGGTGGCAAAGTGTGTTAAAGCACTGAGCTGCTGAACTTGCAGACCGAAAGGTCCCAGGTTCAAATCCCAGGAGCGGAGTGAGCGCCCGCTGTTGCTCCAGCTTCTGCCAACCTAGCAGTTTGAAAACATGCCAATGTGAGTAGATCAATAGGTACCGCTCCATCGGGAAGGTAACAGTGCTCCATGCAGTCATGCCAATGGCCACATGACCTTGGAGGTGTCTACAGATAACTCATCAGTTTAGAAATGGAGATGAGCAACAACCCCCAGAGTTAAAGTCAGGGGAAACCTTTACCTTTACCTTTTTATTCTGCTTTAGAGCAGCATGGGAGTATCTCCCATTAGTGTCCAGATGGTCAGCAAAGCTAAGAGTGCTTCTCTAAATGCTCAAAGTGTGGCTTTCCCAGGGTCACCAAGATTCAAACCCTGGTCTCTCATTGACCTAGTCCAACATTTGAACCACTTCAATATTAGACAACATATGCCAAATAAATACATTATTGTGATTTTATCACATGGACTTTATCCAATGGTTGTTTCCACCATGGAATATATATTCTCATTCTCAACCTTTGTCTTGATTTGGGATCCTTGTCTAAAGCACTACATTTTGCATAAGTACTGGGAAATGGTACATGCCTATAATATCATGACCTTGCCCTTCTCTTCTCAGCTCTTTCTTTTCTCTTTTTCTCCCTTTCTCTCTCTCTCTCTTTCCCTACATGACATTAGAGAGTCCAAAGTGACATACATTTTTTATAGCTTCATAAAGTCGTCTCCTGACCGGGTCACTCTTCTCATAACTAGGGAGCAGAACACTTGAAAAAAGCCATTCATCAACGTGAAAGGAGCCGCTGTCTACCGGCTCCAATATGTGCATGGTCTGGCAAGATTCAGCTCCGTGCAAATGCTAAGTTACTTCTTTGCTAATGCGAGATGACCTGCTCCCTTCTATTAGCACTCCAAAGGGGACGGGAAGGACAGCGGAGGCAGTCTAGGTCTGCATAAGCAGCTCTCGGGACGCAGCCCCAGACCCAAGTCGGTTTGCTAAATGTACTGAACAGAATCAGCCAAAACTAAATTCATATTTATACTAATTAAAGATTCAATTAAATAAAGATAAAAAATGGGAAGGAAATTTGTTCCTGCCTAATGGTCTATGTCCCATTTATTATTTTTTCCCATGCACGTTCTCCGGAAAGAAGAAAAAAGCTTGCTCAATTACTATTTCTGGTTGATGTCTCTAGTTTTACAGGCAGACACTTTATTTTTAGTTCAATGGCACTCATTGGAATTTGCATGAAAGAAGACTAGCTTGGGAAAAGTGGGTACCCTGTGCTTTATTAGACTCGCATAAATCAATATGCGGAGTTGATCGTTAGGTGAAGAATCAGAATCACAGAGTTCAAAGAGACCACTAGGGTCATCCAATCCAACCCCCTTCTACCCTGTTTCCCCGAAAATAAGACATCCCCAAAAAAATAAGACCTAGTAGAGGTTTTGCTGAATTGCTAAATATAAGGCCTCCCCCAAAAGTAAGACCTAGCAAAGTTTTTGTTTGGAAGCATGCTCGGCGCCCGCCAAACAAAACACCACAGCATGCAGGATTGGTAAATATACATACCAGCTGTACATGAAAATAATGGTAATAATAAGAAATTATTGACAGGAGTCACAATTTGTCTGGTTTGGTTATGTTGGTTTGTGATGAAAACTACTATACAGTATATAATAAATGTTCATTTTTTGTTCAACAATAAATGTGAATTCTTCTTCATGGAAAAATAAGACCTCCCCTGAAAATAAGACCTAGCGCATCTTTGGGAGCAAAAAATAATATAAGACACTGTCTTATTTTCGGGAAAACACGGTATCATATACTGGATTCAAATCTGGGAAAAAAGTGTTTTAGGATAGTTGTGGAGGAACCCATCCCTCCACCTTGTGCTACACAGGAAGAATGAAATGTCAAAAATTTCCCTAAACACTCATCAATTGTCTTCTTACCACTTCATCACAAAGGGTTTTTTTTAGTGTTCTAAGTGACACTTCCCTACCAGTCCAGTGACAGATGAGCATGCTGCCCATCACACAATGGTTCTGCACTTCTGGAGGAGACCCCACTTGCAACCGGGGTGGAAGCATCCTAGGAAGCTTCCTTCCAAACATAGAAGCCGGATCTGGGCTGCTTCGGCGATGCTTCCCCCATGAAAGTGTTGCCATGACAAAGCATCCCCATTTGATGAAGTCCTTAGAAAGGAATTTGCAGATGTTGACCTTGTGTGTGTGTCAATTCTAATTTTCTTTATCACCACCATAGTTGAAAACTGCTGCTGCTGCTGCTCAGTCGTTTAGTCGTCTCCAACTCTTCGTGACCTCATGGACCAGTCCACGCCAGAGCTCCCTGTCAGCCGTCACCGCCCTCAGCTCCTTCAAGGTCAAGCCAGTCACTTCAAGGATACCGTCTATCCATCTTACCCTTGGTCAGCCTCTCTTCCTTTTTCCTTCCATTTTCCCCAGCATCATGATCTTTTCCAAGCTTTCCTGTCTCCTTATTTATTTATTTATTTATTTACAACATTTCTACCCCGCCCTTCTCACCCGAGGGGACTCAGGGCGGCTTACAACAACCGGCAAAATTCAATGCCAAACAGATCAATAAAACAGCAACACATTTAAAACCATTAACAACTATTCATAAAATACAACACATAAAATACATAAAATACATTAGTCAGCTAAAACATATAGTTACTTAAAACCACTTTTCCACGGAACCACTGCACATAAACCTAAATTCAGACCATGTCAATATATTCCTTATTCATTAAATGCTTGCGCACAAAGCCATGTCTTAACGTTCTTCCTGAAACCCAGGAGAGTTAGGGCCTGCCGGATGTTACTAGGGAGGGAGTTCCACAGCCGGGGAGACACCACCGAGAAGGCCCTGTCTCTCGTTCCCACCAGCCGCGCCTGTGAAGCAGGTGGGAGCAAGATTAGGGCCTCTCCAGACGATCTTAGTGTTCTTGATGGTTCATAGGAGGAGATACGTTCGGACAGGTAAGTTGGACCAGAACCATTTAGGGCTTTGTAGGTCAAAACCAGCACTTTGAATTGGGCTCGGTAGCATATCGGCAGCCAGTGGAGCTGGCTTAGCAGGCAGGTGGTATGCTCCCTGTATGCCACCCCAGTTATTAATCTGGCTGCCACCCGTTGTACTAGTTGGAGCTTCTGGGCCGTCTTCAAAGGCAGCCCCATGTAGAGCGCATTGCAGTAATCCAAACGGGATGTAACCAGAGCATGGACCACTGTGGCCAAGTCAGACCTCCCAAGGAACGGGCGCAGCTGGCGCACGAGTCTTAGTTGTACAAATGCTCCCCTGGCCACCGCCGAGACCTGGGGCTCCAGGCTCAGCGATGAGTCCAGGAGAACACCCAGACTGCGAACCTGTGTCTTCAGGGGGAGTGTGACCCCGTCCAACACAGGCTGTAACCCTATTCTCTGTTCAGCCTTACGACTGACCAGGAGGACCTCATGATGTGGCCAAAATACTTCAACTTTGCCTCCAATATCCTTCCCTCCAGTGAGCAGCCAGACATTATTTCTTGGAGGATGGACTGGTTGGATCTTCTCGCCAAGGTCCAAGGCACTCTCAGGATTTTCTTCCAGCACCAGTGTTCAAAAGCGTCTATCTTCCTTCACTCAGCCTTCCTTTTGGTCCAGATCTCGCATCCATAGGTTACTATGGGGAATACCATTGCTTTGACTATGCGGACCTCCGTTGCCAGTGTGATGTCTCTGCTCTTCACTATTTTGTCAAGGTTGGCCATTGCTCTCCTCCCAAGAAGGAAACGTCTTCTGATTTCCTGGCTGCAGTCTGCATCTGCAATGATCTTCACGCCTAGAAATATAAAGTCTGTCACTACCTCCACGTTTTCTCCCTCTATTTGCCAGTTATCAATAGGTGTAGTTGCCATGATCTTGGTTTTCTTGACGTTTAACTGCAACCCAGCTTTGGCACTTTCTTCTTTCACCTTGGTGATAAGGCTCCTCAGCTCCTCCTCACTTTCGGCCATCAGAGTGGTATCGTCTGCATACCTAAGGTTAATGTTAATGTTTCTTCCAGCAATTTTAACTCCGGCCTTGGATTCCTCAAGCCCACATGTCGCATGATGTGTTCCACGTACAAGTTCAATAGGTAGGGTGAGAGTATACAGCCCTGCCGCACTCCTTTCCCAATCTTGAACCAGTCTGTTGTTCCGTGGACTGTTCTTACTGTGGCTACTTGGTCTTTATACAGATTTCTCAGGAGACAGACAAGGTGACTTGGTATCCCCATACCACCAAGAACATGCCATAGTTTATTATGATCCACACAGTCAAAGGCTTTAGAATAGTCAATAACACCATTGCAGTCAGAAGATGTGCTACAACATGGAAACCAATGTAACGAATTTCAAAATAATGGATTTATTTACGTAAGTTGTCTAATGCAGGCCAAAATGGTATGCTTAACTAACTACCTGTAGACGTGATCCTTCTGAAATCCCAGGTGGACAGAAGCTGGGGCTATCTATATTTCATAGAATCATAAAATTTAAAGAGACCCCAAGGGCCATCCTGTCCAACCCTCTGCCATGCAAAGAACCTCTGGCAGAAGGCAATCTTGTTTTGCTTAAAGACTTAAGCAAGCCATATCACACTGTTGACTCATGTTCAACTTGTAGTCTATTAAGACTCCTACATCCCTTTCACACATACTGTGTACTGATGGACAGGAACTCTCAATGCTTTCAGCTAAAAGTTATTTCTATTTCCACCTGAGATGCCAAGACAGTAAATGTGCCTATGCACTCTAACACATGTGCTTTAGTCAGCGAATTATAAACTATTCCCCAAACGTCTTATACCAAGTTACACAATTTATTTATCTGCCTTGGAACTATATATTTCATAGTGGAACTTAGAAGTTCAAACATAGGACTTTTCCCAATTTACCTTTGTCTGGCTTCAATTAAATTTTGCTTCCAAGGAAGAAATGGTAGGGAAGCAAGGTAATGTATCTGGATATGATGACAGCCTTCAAGTAGCAATTATATTCTTTTTTTTAAAAATGATTGTGAGGTTTTGGTATTGATTTGTGTTGAGGAAAGGGGGGGCGGAAGCAGTCAACATGGCAGATTTTGCAAATATCAGAATTTCAAAGTACCAAGTGAGATGAAATAGGGCCAAGGGATTTGGGCGATAGAAGAAAATATACATCAAATGCTTCTATTGACAGCTTTAAAAGTCTTTCCAAAAATCTTTCCTCTTGGGGCTTTCTTCTCCTCTAAAAAATACATGTTGCAAACTGTGAAGACGCAAACTTACAAAGCAACTCAAAACACCTTTTGTTGAGTTTGAAATGTTGTGAGCCTTTGTCAAAGCCCATTCGCTTCTAAATATTTCAAGAACTCACTTCAACTTCACCGCTGACAAGTTTGAAACTTTCCAGAAGATCCCATCATGCTTGTCTGGGAATCAAGTTAAGTTTCGACCTGAAAGCATTTTAATGGTGATGGAATTGTCCCATCAGGTTTTCAGAGGATGGTTTGCTTCCTATGGACAATGATCCTTTCAATAATCAGGGGAGGAAATCAGTAACAAAAGCTTTGACAGCCCTGCTTTTATGATTTCACACATTCTTTCATGTTTTTACATGATAACTATCAACCAGTCAGTGCGTATCTACTTTTTTAAGAAAGGTTTTGAGAAACAGAAAGCAAAACAACCCCCAATGGAAGAATCAACATTAAAAAAGAGTTAATTCGGTCTAATTTTAAGTGCTGCTGTTACAAATAATGAAAGCCAATATCTTGTACGCAATATTGAATAAGCAGAGGAGACTTGCAATGCTCAAAGTATTAGACTTGGAACCAGGAAGTTCAAATTTCCATCCGCCTCCAACCTTTCTCTAGAAACTGGAGATGTCTGTATGGATTGAAAATGTTTTTCTAAGAAATCCCAACTAGTGTTAGGTGAGATTTCTTATTTTAAAAGAGATGTTGCAAGATTTTGGACAGTTCCAGTGCTGACCAGATGGTAATAATAATAATAATAATTTATTTGTTTGACCAGTCACATGACCATTTCAAAGTGCAACATAAATAAAAACAAGGCAAAAAGGATGGGAGGATAGCAGCTGACGATCTGTTTGCCAACAAAATCTTATTTTCCTGATTCTTCTTTCAGGAAATGTGCTCTTTTCTTGATAGCTTTCAGGATAAAAAAGCTTACTCTAATTATGGTGGATCTTTCTTGTCCTTGCAAGAGGACTGTCAGAAGATCATTTCTGTTGGGAGACCTAAAATTAGATAGTAACTAGCTGTGCCCGGCCACACGTTGCTGTGGCGTTGTCTGGTGGTGTTGGTGAGAAATTGTTGAGGTAGTGGTGGTATTGAATGTCTGTTGTATGGTTGTCTTTATGTTTAGTATGCATGTGGTTGTTCGTGTACTGTGATAGAGGAGGTCTATGTCCTTGTGTAGTATTGTATAGTATTTATACGTTGTCCATGTGTTGTGGATTGTGTCCTGCTGTATAGTAGAAAGGGTTGGGCTGGATGGCCCTTAGGGGTCTCTCCAAACTCTTAGATTCTATGCTTCTATTATTATTATTATTATTATTATTATTATTATTATTATTATTATTATCTTCATCATCATCATTATTATGTAGAGGCTGGATGGCCATCTGTCAGGAGTGCTTGGATTGTGTCCTCCTGCATGGTAGAAGGAAGTTGATCTGGATGATCCTTAGGGGTCACTCCAAACTTTAGGATTGTATGTTGTTGTTGTTGTTGTTGTTGTTGTTGTTGTTGTTGTTATTAGTAGTAGTAGTAGTAGTAGTAGTAGTAGTATTGAGAGGCTGGGTGGCCATCTGTTGGGAGTGCTTGGATTGTGTCCTGCATGGCAGAATTGGGTTGGACTGGATAAGTGAGACTCTACTGTATATTTATAATCTTATATTATCTGTTTAGAACTGGATTATCTGAGGCCCCTTCTACACAGCTGTAGTGAATTATCTGGCAGTGTGGAGTCAAGATAATCCAGTTCAAAGGAGATAATATAAGATTCTAAATGGGTTATATAGCTGTGTGGAAGGGCCTTGAGTCTACACTGCCATATAATCCAGTTAAAATCTGATAATCTGTGGAAGAGGCCTAAGTGAGGCCTAACTGTGCCTGTCCCCTGGGGTGAGTAGGTTGCTAGTGGGTGGAGCTTAGCCTTCAAACTGGCAGCAATTGGATAAAAACTATTATTCCTCTCCCTGTAATTAAGACTTTATTTTTCTTTTCTTTTTGTTGTATCAACCTAGAGCTGTGAATGATGGGTTGTGTTGTCAAATTTCGAGGTTGGGGAGCCTGTAGTTTTGTTGTTTTGTCCGCTGCCCTGATGCCATCACTCTTTTATATATATAGATGGATGTAAATAACTGTGTCTAAGTTCGGCATATGCTGGGCAGTCAATGTGACCGGATGGTGATACAAATCGGTCCAATTCACTTTGGGTTTTGTCAAAATAAGATACTCAGCTCCAATTTAACAATCCTTTTGGTAAAGTATATTCCCTTATGAACCATCCCAAAGATGAAGATAATCTGGGGAGTCCGTGCGCTTGGTCCCGCCTGCTTCGCAAGTGTGAGTGACAGGAATGAGAGACAGGGCCTTCTCAGTGGTGGCTCCTCAGCTATGGAACTCCCTCTCTAGCAACATTCGATCAGCCCCCTCCCTCCTAACCTTCAGGAGGAAAATAAAAACAAAAACCTGGCTGTGGGATCAGGCTTTTGGAGAATAGCACAGTACAAAAATAGATTTGGAATGTGTGCAATGACTACGGAACAACTTTAGACTACGACGGCTGGATGGCGTGATTTTAATATTGAATGCAATTTTAAATGTTTAATAGGTACTAATTTTAATTCAAAGAGAATTTTGGAATATGGTGCATGGTGAAAGTCAGAAAATTTTAAAGATGAACTATTCAGTGAAATCAGAGATTTACCTTTTGGGCATTCTGGACAAATACATTTTTCAGGATATTAATAAAGAAAAAATAGTTATATTTTTGTCAACGGCAGCAAGGATGGTTTTCGCAAAGATGTGGAAGATGGATAGAGAAGATTGGTTAAACAAAGTATGGGAGATAAAAGATATGGACCAGCTAACATATTATTTGAAAAAAAGCACTGGCAAGGGTGTAAAGAAAACTGACTGGTTGGCATTTGAAGAGTATATGAATTTAAAATACAAGCCTTGAAGAATAGATAGGAAAACAAAGACTTTCTTTTCAAGCAAATGGGAGAGAACTAAAAAAAAGTAGAATAAAAGAAACTTGAACAGGAACAAGGGTTAAACGGAAGTTCACATTTTTTTTTTCTCTAGGACTTTTACAATTATTATCTTTTTTAAATTTATTATTATTATTATTATTATTATTATTATTATTATTATTATTATTATTATTTGTTGTCTCTCTTTCTATTTTTCTAAACTTTCCTATAAATATTGTTCCACTCTTTCGATGTATAAGTAGTTTGAAAACTTTTAATAAAAATTATTTTTTTTAAAAAATGGCCATATGTAAGCCACCTTGAGTCCCCTTCGGGGTAGAGAAATGTAGGGTATAAATCGGGTAAATAAATAAATACATAAATAATTGGTGAGCTTTTATTTTTAATCTGATTGATTTGTGAAGTTATTAGCCACTTTATGAAGTTATTACCCACTTTGGATCTTGCAGAATATTTGGTAAATAATAATAATAATAATAGTCCATTGAAATCTTCGCTTACGCCCACAGCGCAATCTGTCTTCCAAATCTCCTTTATCTTCTTTCGGTGGGGTTCCTTCGGAAGTGCCCTCATCCTATTTCTGAAATCCAGTAGACTTCACCACTGCACCATCTTCATTGTTAATTTCTTTAGGACCTTTATATGTGGCCCCTGGTGGCACAGTGTGTTAAAGCACTAAGCTGCTGAACTTGCAGACCAAAACGTCCCAGGTTCAAATCCTGGGAGCGGAATGAGCGCCTGCTGTTAGCCCCAGCTCCTGCCAACCTAGCAGTTCGAAAACATGCAAATGTGAGTAGATCAATAGGTACCGCTCCGGTGGGAAGGTAACGGCACTCCATGCAGTCATGCTGGCCACATGACCTTGGAGGTGTCTATGGACAACGTTGGCTCTTGGGCTTAGAAATTGAGATGAGCACCAACCTCCAGAGTCGCTCACGACTGGACTTAACGTCAGGGGAAACCTTTACCTTTACCTATATGCTTCTTAAGTTGCCCTGCCAAGTATAATGAAAGTTCAAATTTCTGGTTATTCATAGAACTTACTGTGTCACATAGGGCCACCACTGCTCCGTAAATTTATCCTAAAAATTGCAGTTGCTTCTTGCCCTCTATTACTCAAACCATTCACTTTGCCTCTCCTTGTGCCCTCTTTGCCTCACCTTTGGACATCTCAAAGTCCTTTTCTTGCTTCTTGCATTCTGCCATAGGTTTTTCTTCCTATCTTACTTTCTTACAGAACTGTTTCACAGAAGATTGCCTCTAGAGTTTGCAACAAGGGCTAAAATATTATCTTAAAAAGAGAAAAAAGCTTAGAATCCAGGCTGGATGGTGGTTTATCTAGAATTTGGAAGAAACCCAGTCGAACCAAACACATGGCAGCCCTATATATGTCTGCATCTATGTTTATGCATCAAACACCATAGATGAATTTCTGGCAAGGCTCTCCAACCAATCTATGAATTGCTTTGATTCATCAAGCTTTTTCAATACTGACACCTCCTACTTTGTCTCTGTCACCATCTCTTCCATTCACTTGCACAGATGAACTTTAAAAGGCCCAGGAGGAGGTGGAGGGGAGATATAAGACTTTAAATTATTTATTTGGAGAAACAGTCAGTGATGAGGAACAAATAATGTTTCACTAAAAGAAGCCAGATCTCTGACCCTCCCCTTTTCGCTCTGGTACCTGAAGCCCAAGCCCGGTTGCATTAGTGAAATTCTCATTTGATGACATTTTAATATTCTGCCTTGATGACTTTTTAGCAACATTTACTTTCCGAGGTCTTGAGTGTTCCCTCGGAGGAAATGAAACATGTCAAAGCCCATTATAAAAATCAAAATTTAAATACCTTGGCCACGTCAGGGCTCGCACACAATCCCATCAGCGTGTCGACGGTGGCTTCCAGCGACTCATTTGCTCGCTTGCTCAATAATGAGTACATTTGATAAAGCATTCTGGGGTCACGGAACATACGTTACTGATCTAACTTAACCCATGGATTGCTTATACACCGAACACTGGGAAGGGGAAGATTACATGGCAACCAAACCCGACGATAATCTCTGCCAGCAAGAAAGGGAAAAGCTTCTTTTTCAGTCGTACCTCTAACAATTGCAGTGATGAATTGACATTTTAATAACCAAATATGGGTGGGCTCTATTTAAAAGGTGGGGGGAAGCAAAAACAATTTCTATGATGGATTAGATTCTGCAAGGTGATTGGAAAGTGAGTAGGTTCCGCTTCCACCGGCTCCATTTGGGGCCCAGACAAGTTCCATATTTTCCAAGGTCGAAACAAAACGTCAGGACTTTGGATGCTCAAGAGCAGCCTTTGAAAAACATATTTATGTGTGTTTTCAGCATAATTCAGTTCAGGGAGTAAAATCAAGTAAGGAAGAATGGTGCTTCGAGTTGGGGATGATCCACAAATTCATGAAGGATGTCTGGCTGGTGATATCTTTGATGAGAATGTATGGGTGCATCTATTAATGCATTTTGACACCACTTTAACTGGCATAGCTCTATGCTATGGAACCATGGGAGTTGTCTTTTTATAAGGTGCTATGCCTTTTTGCCCAAAGTGGAGTGTCATGAAACTCCATCTCTCAGAGTGCCATAACATTGAGCCATGGCAGTTGAGGTAGAGTCAAAATGCATTCATTCTACAATAGAGATGTTTAACTGAATTTCATGTATTTAATATGTGTATATTTTAATATATGTTTTTATGGATGCATTGAGCTGCTGAACCGAAAGGTTGCAGGTTTGAATCTGGGGAGCAGACTGAGCGCCTGCTCTTAGCCCCAGCTTCTGCCAACCTAGTTCAAAAACATGCAAATGTGAGTAGATCAATAGGTACCACTCCAGTGGGAAGGTAACGGCGCTCCATGTAGTCATGCCGGCCACATGACCTTGGAAATGCCTATGGACAACGCTGGCTCTTCAGTATAGAGGTGGAGATGAGCACCAACGTCCAGAGTCGGACACGACTGGACTTCATGTCAGGGGTAAACCTTTACTTTTGCCTACTTATGGATGTATTATTTAACTATGTTGTGCCCTGCCTTGAGCTCTAAGGAGAGGTGGGTAATTTTAAATGTATTACTATTGCAGTACACAGCAAACAAGATCACTATGCTGGCTTTTGTATTGGATCACACGTCGGACACTTCCCAAGGGTCTAGAACTATTATTATTATTATTATTATTATTATTATTATTATTATTATTATTATTATTACATTTCTATCTTGCTTTTCTCCCATGGTTGGGATTCAAAGCAACGTGCAACATATAAAATTCATACAAATGCATCTGACCACAATAAATAATCAGCTAAATCGTCATATCCTGATATAAAACCCAATTAACATATCACATAAAAATTTTTTAAAATGCATAGTATTACAGACCTATGTGATGTATCCGCAAATAATGCATGCAGATCTGAGTAGGGTGACTTTTTGCAGATGGTAGTTTTGTCAACGCCGATTGTGTTCAAGTGCAGGCCAAGGTCTTTAGGCATTGCATCCAAGGTGCCGATCACCACTGGGACCACCTTTATCGACTTGTGCCAGAGTCTTTGCAGTTCAATCTTTTTATTGTTGTTATTATTATTATTATTATTATTATTATTATTATTATTATTATTATTATTATTATTATATTATGACACAGCAAACAAGATAGATATGCTGGATTTCATATCACAAAATCACAAGTCAAACACTTCCCAAGTGTCTAGGACTGTGTGATGTATTTTCGGATGATGCGCGCAGATCCCAGCAGGGTGGCCTTTTGCAGTTGGCAGATCGTAATTTTGTCAATGTCTATTGTTCCCAAACGCTGGCTGAGATCTTTTGGAACGGCACCCAATGTGCCAATCACCACCAGGACCACCTGCACTGCTTTCTGCCAGAGTCTTTGTAGTTCAATCTTGAGGTCCTGAGTTTTTCTTGTTGTTTTTCATCAATGCGACTGTCACCTGGGATGGCAACATCAATGATCCAAACCTTTTTCTTTTCCACAACTGTGATGTTTGGTGTGTTGTGTTCCAGAACTTTGTCAGTCTGGATTCGGAAATCCCACAGTATCTTTGCATGCTCATTCTCCAATACTTTTGCAGGTCTGTGATCCCACCAGTTCTTTACTGCTGGGAGGTGGTACTTGAGGCATAAGTTCCAATGAATCATTTGGGCCACATAGTTGTGCCTCTGTTTGTAGTCTGTCTGTGCAATTTTCTTACAGCAGCTGAGGATATGATCAATGGTTTCATCGGTTTCCTTGCACAGTCTGCATTTTGGGTCATCAGCTGATTTTTCGATCTTGGCCTTAATTGCATTTGTCCTGATGGCTTGTTCCTGGGCTGCAAGGATCAGGCCTTCTGTCTCCTTCTTCAGTGTCTCATTTGTTAGCCATTATTATTATTATTATTATTATTGACACAAAGGCATAGTATGACACAGCCAAAACGAGATATATATGCTGGATTTCGTATCACAAAATCACAAGTCGAACACTTCCTAAGCGTTGTTGTTGTTGTTGTTGTTGTTGTTGTTATTATTATTGTGTTCTTCTGCAAGACTACATGGCCTTTGCAGCCTCTTCCATCTCTAATATTCTGTGATTCTGTACTTTATTCCTACATAGGCCAGACCTAAATTTCCCTGACTTACTTCTCACTCATTTTGCTGCCTACTGTGTGCACCACGGATGTTATAAATCCATTGCTGGGTGTATGTTCTGCTCTGTTCTCCTGAAACATGAATTTATGCTAATGGCTGTCTGCATATGCTTATATCAAATATCTATATTAAACTTAATAGTCTGTTACATTGCTTCTTAACCTCGTGTCCACACATGATTAACTTCTCTGATTTCTTCCGAAGGCACTATTAACACAGTGTAGCACTTCGCTCAACATGTCACTAACTTTATCTCCCCGGCAAAAGGGGTAATTATACACCTCCCTGCTTTTTACAAAGAAAAGGTGTACACAAGGCGTTGGTTAGTCTATTAAGAGGTGGCTTGCCATTTATTTATTTGTTGCTTGCGCTTATAAAAAGAAAAAGGAAAGCTCATATACAGAGGAGTGTGAAAAGGTGATCAATCAATGGAAAGCATTTTTAAAGACTCCTTCCTGCTGAAATATTACCTCTGTGGGTTCATAACTTAAATGTCGGAGGGAGAGAATGGCATAGGTGTGTGCTAAATATTAAATTTGCCTCTTTTTGAAATCTGGAGCTATGGTCAACCTTTTGCTGATGGTCATCCGGCAGATGTCAAGGGAAAATGGATGGGAGTTGAACTGGTACAGCTGGATGGTACATGACCAAATTATTTATGCTGGTTGCTGATGTATTTGAATTCCCAAATTTGTGGTGTGTCTCCATTGAGTAATTGATGGAACAAATTCCTGTTTAGGTTTCTTAATACCATAGGAAGTATTTGGTTAACTCATTTGGATGTTACAAAAAAAAATTGGCCCTAATGTTGTGTTGAGAAATGGCAGAGGTGGAAACTTCAAAGGGAAGGAAACTTCAAAGTATCTCAAAGGAAAGGATAAATTATCTAATAGTCCTCTGGAAGTAGAACTGTTTGGATGGCAGTATTGCAATATCTTCCTTTCTTTCTTCCTTTCTTCCTTCCTTTCTTCCTTCCTTCCCTCCTTATCTCCTTCCATCCATCCATCTATCCCCTTTCACTTTTTAAAGAAGGAAGTGAATATCCATTGCCTAAAAAATCCCTATGGTCAACAGATGATTTGAAGGCACATAAATGCACATTTTCTTTCTTGCTTTTGCTGATTTCTTGGCAATGTGACAAGTATTTTTACCCTCCACCATAAGGGCTGGATTAGGATATTCTTGTTAAGATTATGTTGTAGTCTTATATTTTGTTTATATGACAATGTAGCATTTGGTTTATGGTTGTGAACACAATGTTATGCAGGAAGTTGCTCTGTACGTGTTGATTTGCACCATGCACATTGCACGCAGTTGTATGTGGTGGGCATGGACAAGTCAATTGTGTGATGTTGCCATTCAGTACAATAGTTGCGTAGTAACATCAATGCCTAAATCTGCACATAGGACTTTATGTATGCAATTCCAATGTAAGGTCTTGGTTTCTGGAGCTTTCCTAGGTACTGAAACTCATTATCAAATAGTAAAAATCATGTTATGGCTTTTAGGGGTGTTATCATTACTCCTTGTAAGACATATAAAATTCATTAAATACATGCATACAAATTGATATTAGAAACATGCAGAAAAGGGAGGGGAATTTTAGAATCAAAACACTCCGCAATTATTTTTGTTAATATTCTTTAGCATTCGGATCCCTCCCAAAGTCAGTTTAATTTTTAAGGTGGGTTTTAGTAGGCATTTGCAATCATGGAAATAGTGTCACAAACTTAAACATGAATAGGAAAATGTAATGAGGTTGTCAGAATAGCATATAGAATCAGAACTATCAACAGGATGCTGGACCAGAGCAGAGGATGGATTGGGATCAACCTCATTGAGATCAAAATCACCAACCATCACCAAACAAGAGGAAGAAATATACAAAAGCTGTAGGAAGATGGTGACATGGGGAAAGGGTCCTGACTTCATGGGGAACTTTGGAGAGCTAGATTGTGTTGAAAAAGAGGGCAGATTTATTACAAGGGGCTCATGTTCCTCTGCTTGTAATATAAGTTGTGTTCAACATAAAAATTAACCCTCTTCCACAGTAGTACATTATTGTATCCCCTTCCATTCTTCTACTTCTGCTGCTGCTGCTGCTGCTGCTGCTTCTTCTTCTTCTTCTTTTTCTTCTTCTTCTCCTTGCATTTTAGGCCTTTTACAATAGGAAGCCCTATACAACACCTTACTTAATCTGTGCATAAACCCAGCATTATCTGTTATGTTAGAGACAAAGAGATGTTGTGAAGAATGGTGGGTATAGGATATGAAACCATCTTCCACTTGCACATCAAATGGAGAATATTTGGGGATTGTTCTCTGACCTTTTTCTCAGATAATGTTTTTAAAAAGGCTTTCTGGAAATGTTAAGGTTTAGTTGAAATTTTTGATGTAGTGCTTCTTCTTACAAAGACTGGATGAGTTACTGAAGGATGCCTATTGTTGTTATGCCCTTGTTCTTGGGTTTCAAGGTTATTTATTTGGACAAACTATCTGGAATGGAAACAAGTATTTTTGATTATGCATTCACTTACAAATTTTGTTGTGTTGGACCAATTCCACAATGATTCAACACAACAGCTACCTTAATACAAAGGTTTATATTGTACTATGTCAATGTAGGATCTTTATTGTCTATATTTTAGATTTGTAAATATATATTTTCCTATACCTCATGCAGTTTGTTTGTCCTGATTCCAAGAAGAATTGAATAAATGGGGGGGGGTGGTTCACACAGAGTTCTTCCTATTTCAGAGTGAGGTGTGAAGTGTCTTTCAGGACAGTTTATTCTCAGCACTAGAGATATATCCTAGTCTCAGTGAAACATAAATCATATTTTTTTCCCTAACTCAGAACTGACCTTCAGAATGAGAACAGATTTTATAGGCTTAAGCAGCTTTGTGGCATTGGCTTGCTTTTTTTTCTTTAAAAAGCACAGTCAAGGGTATCTCCTTGTCTTCACATGGAAATAATTTTGCTTGTCATTTGCAATGTGTCTTATTCATTGTGGATCTTTTCTTCCATTGCAAAAGGAAAGGCGTGGAGAAAGGCTATGGAACCGTGGATGTTGTTATTTATTAAGATGTTTGGTCTTCTCTGTCCAAGAATGCAAACTATAAATCACAGGATTCTATAGCATTGGGTCATGGAAGTTAAAGTGGTGTCAATAGATGTAGATGCACCCTAGGCTTTATTTCTAAGTATGGTTCATTGGAATCTCTCTGCATTATCAATTATAATAATTTATTTATATATATTATTTTATATATAATATTAATATTGTTATTAATAATAATAATAATAATAATAATAATAATAATAATAATAATAATAACCTGCTTTGATTGAAGTCAAAAATCAGAAACTCCTCAAAGCACAGCAGACGAAAAACCAGTACAAGAAAACTGCATGACAAACTAGAGCTGACAGCTGGCACAACAAAACATTGCATGGAATGTTCCTTGACAAAATTGAAGGAAAAGCTGACAAGGAGACAACCTGGCTCTGGCTCACGAATGGGACCCTGAAGAAGGAGACAGAAGGCCTGATCCTTGCATCCCAGGAGCAACCCATCAGGATAAATGCAATTAAGGCCAAGATCGAAAAATCAGCTAATGACCCAAAATGCAGACTGTGCAAGGAAACCGATGAAACCATTGATCATATCCTCAGCTGCTGTAAGAAAATCACACAGACAGACTACAAACAAAGGCACAACTATGTGGCCCAAATGATTCATTGGAACTTATGCCTCAAGTACCACCTCCCTGCAGCAAAGAACTGGTGGGATCACAAACCTGCAAAAGTATTCGAGAATGAGCACGCAAAGATACTGTGGGACTTCCGAATCCAGACTGACAAAGTTCTGGAACACAACACAGCAGACATCACAGTTGTGGAAAAGAAAAAGGTTTGGATCATTGATGTTGCCATCCCAGGTGACAGTCGCATTGACGAAAAACAACAGGAAAAACTCAGCCGCTATCAGGACCTTAAGATTGAACTTCAAAGACTCTGGCAGAAAGCAGTGCAGGTGGTCCCGGTGGTGATTGGCACATTGGGTGCCATGCCAAAAGATCTCAGCCGGCATTAGACATTGACAAAATTACAATCTGCCAGCTGCAAAAGGCCACCCGACTGGGATCTGCGCGCATCATCCGAAAATATATCACACAGTCCTAGACACTTGGGAAGTGTTTGACACGTGATTTTGTGAGGCGAAATCCAGCATATCTATCTTGTTTGCTGTGTCATACAACAACAACAACAACAACAACAACAACAACAACAACAACAGTCTTTTTTCTATCTCTTTTTCTTTCTCTCTCTGTCTTTGTGCTTGGCCTCTCCTCAGCTGGCTACCAGTCATTGAAGGCCAAGGCACTTAGGCAGTAAGCTCTCTCCGTTGGGTTTAATAAGACCACCTTTAATTCCTCAGATAGAAATTATCGGGGAACTCACATATCAAGCCATGAAGCATCAAACCCATGGACACTCCATGAGAAGAGAAGAAAGCAGTAGGGAAGATCCTCTGCACAGTTTGCCTTTCTGGATAATGAGATGCAACATATAAGGCAAGGGAAGTAGAGGCGAACTAACAGGCGGTGCCTGGGTAGAAAAAATCTTTGCCGAAACTCATTTGGGCAAATGTCTCAGAGGCCGATTCTGCCTTGATAGCAAAATGTCAGCCATTCATGGCTTAATCCGGACTTGTTTTAACCCATTATTTCCTGACAGAGCAGGAGGAGAGAAATGAAAGGGAATGGGAAACTTGGGTAGTGAAAGGAAGAATCCAGGCAAAGTCAAAACCGTCATCACCCATCATCATCACCACCACTACCACCACCATTATCATCATGTTTTGGAACTTGAAAGTTAAATGCAATCCACAGAAGAAACTTCAGATAGATTTCATTATGCTCAAAAGATAGTTATTTTATCAGCAAAAAAATAAATCCATATGCATGTCGGACTGAGTGCCAAGACTTTCTCAGGGACATTGGTTCAAATGTTTCCTCTTTATCAGAACATGGTTTGAGACATCCTGTGCAGGAATTTTTGAACTTCACGGTTAAATAGTCTCTAAAGAAGGCCTTGGGAGTGTATGCAGGTCTAAATAAGTCACACTTTTCCCCCCTAATAAGTGTACCACCTTCTGAGCATTTTGAGACGTATTCAATTTATTCTGCTGATGTACTGACCACCATTTTTGTAAGCAGGAATTAGTATGGGCAGGAATGATTCCAGGTTAAGAATGGGGCTGAGACAACAGTAAGTTAAAGAAATCTACCTCTAAGAAGGGAAATTCATCCCTGGAAGAGTTATTATCATGGGGGAAATGGGTCTCCACTGAAGCTGTATCTTCAATACTTGTTTCAACAAGTCCCATTTTTCAAAATCCAATGATTGTAGGGACAGAAAGTGAGGTGAAATCGTCTGAACAGGGCACAGAGAGCAAAACAAACATATTTTACACTGGTGTTAACCCTTCCCTATGCTATCCAAAGTGTGTGTGTATATACAGTAAAGTTTCACTTATCCAAGCTAAACGGGCCGGCAGAACCTTGGATAAGCGAATATCTTGGATAATAAGGAGGGATTAAGGAAAAGCCTATTAAACATCAAATTAGGTTATGATTTTACAAATTAAGCACCAAAACATCATGTTATACAACAAATTTGACAGAAAAAGTAGTTCAATACACAGTAATGTTATGTTGTAATTACTGTATTTACTAATTTAGCACAAAAATATCACGATATATTGAAAACATTGACTACAAAAATGGCTTGGATAATCCAGAGGCTTGGATAAGTGAGACTCTACTGTATATATATATTAGGGCTGTGCAAAATTGTCATTAGTCATCATAAGTCGGATCAAATTCGTTAAATTCATACTTATGACATGATATCTGATATATGGGCATGGTCTGTGCCAAAAATGTAAGAATCAAAGCTTGCTCAAACCTTTAGAAATGAAACACCAGTGCCCCCTAATTTTGTAATGACTTTTGAATCATTTTTTTCATTGGTTGCACAGCCGAGATATACATATATACAGTAGAGTCTCACTTATCCAACGTTCTGGATTATCCAATGCATTTTTGTAGTCAATGATTTCAAAACATCGTGATATTTTGGTGCTTAATTTGTAAAATCATAAACTAATTTGATGTTTAATAGACTTTTCCTTAATATTCACTTATCCAACATTCTGCCAGCCTGTTTATGTTGGATAAGTGAGACTCTACTGTGTGTGTGTGTATATATATATATATATATATATATATATATATATATATTTATATATATATAAAAGTTACACTTAAAAATGTACTTGTTCTGACATATACAAATTCAACTTAAGAATAAATCTACAGGACCTATCTTGCTCATAACTTGGGGACTTCCTGTACTTAGCAATGTATATACTGTGCACTCTTCAACAATGTAGAGCCCTATAGTGTCAACAGTTGTATGAATTAAATATTTTAAATTATATATCTTCCAGCATTGTCTATAAGCCAGATCCTGTTGGTGAGGACTTGGGAGAGAGCCTTCTCCATCTAAACTCATCTTCACAGGCAGTCCCCTTGACCCCTTTCCTGCTTGCTTTTCCTTTGCATCGCTGTGAAATTCTGAAGTCTCAACTTTCCCAGCTTCTGCTGTTAACCATCTCTTAGAAGACCAAATTTTACATTTATGGATGGGCAAAGGTTTCAATGTAGTCCATTTTAATCAAGATTTAGTAGCTTTTGCATTGGATACATCTGCCCTTTTTTATTTGCACTTGCCATGAGTGAGCTGGTAAGGACCTCTGAGACTTCTCCATTGGGTTTAATAATTTTGCCTAATATGTGCCAAATACAGTTGAGTTTGACTTCTGTGGCCTAGTTATTCTCCCTTCTTTTGGACACTGCTCACTTCCTCCCCTCATGCTGAGGATTGTTTCCAGTGATCAAGCTTTTATTTAAAGTGTTGTTAACACTTTAACATGAGCAGAAGCTTTTTTAGGTTGTGAGAGCAACATTTCAATTATATGAATAATCAAATTCCGAGTGTTATTTGAATCCTTCGCCTTCGTAAATTAACTGGGTCCTTCCCCTCTCTTCCATTCTGAAGGGCCCTGAAAATTACATTTTCCGCTACATTGGCAGTAAATGGGTAATTAATATCTCAACTTTTTAATGTTGATTTGAGAAAAATGAAACATGCCACATAACACAGAAACATTGCGATCTGAACTGAAAGAGCCTTGCTTTCGATAAGAAGCGGAAACTCCAATTGGAAAGCAAGGAGCAAACAGTCTTCCCCTTGATATTTTAGGAATGTGCCTTTTCCTGTCCTATTTTGCTATGCATGTGCACCACAAAAGCTCTTATGACCATCTTAATGCAGCTTGTGTTGTCAAAGGCTTTCATGGCCAGAATCACAGGCTTGTTGTGTGTTTTCCAGGCTGTATGGCCATGTTCCAGAAGTATTCTCTTCTGACGTTTCACCCACATCTATGGTAGGCATCCTCAGAGGTTGTGAGCTCTGTTGGAAACTAGGCAAGTGGGGTTTATATATCTGTGGAATGTCCAGGGTCAGCTAACAACTCTCAACAAAGGACTCCCCCAGGGAGGAAGCAGCCAGGCTTTGACGCTATAAGGCCATTCAATGCTAATCAAGGTGGCCAATTGCAGTACAGTGTTCCCTCACTACTTCGCAGTTCACTTTTCGCGGATTTGCTGTTTCACGGTTTTTCAATAAACCCTAAAAGACTATTATAAATCATAAAAAAATACAATTTACAGTGCAAGGAAAGGAGGAAGGAGAAGCCAAAGAGAGAGAAAAGGAGCCCAAGTGGCAACGGGAGGAGAAGGAGGTAATTTATCAACACACGATTGGTTGATAAAGACTTAAAATAGTATATTACTAAAATAATGTATAAATATTAAAATAAATATTAAAATAAATATAGTGTCCCTGCTGTTGCACGATATCATTGATTGGTTGATAAAGACTTAAATAGTGTATAACTACTGAAATAATGTATAAATATTAAAATAAATATTAAAATAAATATAGTGTCCCTGCTGTTGCACGATATCATCGATTGGTTGATAAAGACTTAAAGTAGTGTATAACTACTAAAATAATGTATAAATATTAAAATAAATATAGTGTCCCTGCTGTTGCCCACTTTTGGTCTAAAACTATTTAGCTGTTTGTGATTCCTTTATTTCATCGCTTTTAAACTTATTTATTATACAATGCTTTTGACACAAAATAAATAAATAAACTTCACAGATTTTCACTTATTGCGAGTGGTCCTGGAACCTAACCCCCCACGATAAGTGAGGGAACACTGTATTCACACTTGCCTCAAGCAAACAAGAGTTCTTTCTCCTGCTTGGACATTCCACAAATATATAAATTTCACTTGCCTAGTTTCCAACAGATCTCACAACCTCTGAGGATGCCTGCCATAGATGTGGGCAAAACATCAGGAGAGAATACCTCTGGAACATGGCTATACAGCCTGGAAAACACACAACAACCCCCTAATGCAGCTTGATGCCTCGGAAGCATATGAAGTTCACGGTTCCATCACCAAAACTGCAATAAGATTCAGCTTCTAGACTAGTCAGCTTCTGTACGTAAACTGGAGAAGGTCCACCATTTTTGTCCTTCGCCTCAGGTAGCAAAATGTTCATAATTGGCCCTGTTTCACGACTTTATGGTTTGATTAAATGTAAATATTTTTGCAATAGTGACGGGAGCTTGCCATCACATTGATGGAACATATTCATTAAACACAGAGACACCAAAAAAAGTCCATGAAAAAAAGATGCATGCAGGTCCCCTGAGCTCACGGCCATATGCTACAGGAAAATGTCACCAGTTAAAGATGTATTCATTTGGTGTTTTGAAAAGTCTGTTTGATATTCATGCATTCCAAGTGTTTTGACCTAGATTCCAGGAAAGGCATTAGATCCAGAACTGAACAGGAAGCTAGACAGCTGTTGCTTGTGTTGTCAAAGGAAGATTTGAAAGTGAAGGAGGAGGGGGAAAGGGAGAACAAAAAAAGGGAAAACATTTATTAATGCATGCCAACATTTTGTGCAGCCAATATGTTTAATATGAGATTAACTAATATAAGCATATGGGCCTGCATTTGTTGCAAAGCTTTAAAGGGAAAGAACAAAGAGCAAAGTTAAGAGTACGGAAAGTTCACAGAGAACAGAATTTGCACTTTCTCCCAGGAATGAAAGCCTGGCAAAATGGCAGCATCCTTTCATTATAACCTCCTTGCTTAATGTCAAAACATGTAGGGGTTCTTTTGTGGTGGTGCGTATGTTAATGATAGACCTTATGCAAATGGCAAAATTAATATGAAAGTTGACAGCAATGTTTAATTTCTTGTGGGGGGGGGGGTTGTTGGAGCTCAGATATGTCTGCAAACACTACCTTCTCATCTGGCAGTTTCCCACTTTAATTCCTAATACATTGAGACCTTCTATAATTACTTAATGGCTAGTAATGATATGCACTTTGCATGTGTACAGGAGACTTTCAGCTATCCTAAGCCGTTGTGTTGATGGAAAGACTAATCTCAGGCTCATTGCTTGGATGCACTTCTGGACTCAAGCCTAAGTCTAGATGCTGTTCCGTCCTAGACTTATTTGGTTGCCAACCTTGTGACCAGTGTTGCTCAGTGCAACCTATAAAGTCTATTTTAGACTATTTGAGTTTTAGAAAAGCCTTAAAAACATGGCTTTGTGCCCAGGCTTTTAATGAATAAATGATAAAGACGACCCAGATTGTTATATGGATAAAGTTGGAGGATATTGGACGAACTGATTTTAAACACATGTTTTATGTTTTATATTTTATACTGTATTTAATTGGTTGTATTTTTTATATGTTGTTGTTTTTAATGATGTATCGGCATCGAATTGTTGCCAATTGTACGCCGCCCTGAGTCCCTCCGGGTGAGAAGGGCGGAATAGAAATATTTGAAATAAATAAATAATAAATATTATAAAGGATATAAGATATAGTGCAAAAAATAGATTGCATCTAGATTTGCCATTGTGAATCCAGCACCAGCTGAACACCACCTATGTAAATAAGACAAGGGATGAGAATGCTGACACTCATAACAACATGGTGAGATGTGAGCAGATATGGCCAGGAATCACCTCCTTGGAGTTGCAATGGACAACACTCAAAAGCCAAGATCAAGTGTGTTTATATGAACCCAATATGGACCAAGAGCAAAGTCATGTCTAAAGATCTTTGTTTTGATTGGATATCATACACAACAAATAATCAGTATCTTTGTTTTGATTGGACAGCTGTGTCATGTAAGAGAGAATTAAAGGAGATGAGACAGTGCTAGCAGGTTAAACTACTTTGTAGTGAACAGTCACCTGAACAGAGGGTCATATTGTCTTCAAGCTATGCTGCTCCTGTTAGAGAAACATCTAAGCCAGTGGTTCTCAACCTGGGTCCCCAGATGTTTTCGGCCTTCAACTTCCAGAGATCTTAACAGCTGGTAAACTGGCTGGGATTTCTGGGAGTTGTAGGCCAAAAACATCTGGGGACCCCAGATTGAGAACCATTGATCTAGGCCAGGGGTCCCCAAACTAAGGCCCGTGGGCTGAATGCGGCCCTCCAAGGTCATTTACCTGGCCCCTGTCCTAAACTTTAGACCTAAGTCTACCTGGTCTTTTGAGGTCTCTGTGCTTATCTATGGTCTTATGAGATCATCCAGATGGTCTTTGATGGTCTCTTTGCTTAGCTATGGCCTTATGATACCATCTAGATGGCTTTTGGAGGTTACTTTTCTTACCTATGGTCCTATAAGACCATCTAGATGACCTTTGAGGGTCCCTTTCCTTACCTATGGTCTTCTGATCGCCTTATGAGATCATCTAGATGGCCTTTGAGGGTCCCTTTCCTTACCAATGGTCTTATGAGACCATCTAGATGGTCTTTGGAGGTCTCTTTGTTTACATATGGTCTTTTGAGATCGTCTAGGTCAGAGGTCCTCAAACTATGGCCCATGGGCTGGATGCAGCCCTCCAAGGTCATTTACCTGGCCCCTGTCCTAAACTTTAGACTTAGGGTTGACCTAAGTCTGAAATGACTTGAGGGCACACAACAACAACAATCCTAATTTTGGACCATTTTATAGTCTGGCCCTCCAACAGTCTGAGGGACCGTGAACCGGCCCTCCACTTAAAAAGTTTGAGGACCCCTGATCTAAGCTATTCTAAAATAGATGCCTATGAAGATACCTGTTGATGTAATGGATGCTGTTAAGATTTAATAATGCCCATGCCTATTAGCCCCTTGGATATCTGTGTCTTCACAGACTTCATCTGGACCATGTGGGTACCAACTCACCACTGTAGTAGGATTGGAAGGGTTCATGTAGCCTCTTTCTGGAGCCAGTCTGGAGCATTTCTCCTCTGGTGCCCCCCCAAATTTACTAGCCATGTATATTCATCCTTTGTCACAAATACTAGCTGTGCCCGGCCACGCGTTGCTGTGGCGAAGTATGGTGGTATGGGAAATAAAGTATTGAGGAATTGGTGGTAGTTAAGGTAAAGGGTAAAGGTTTTCTCCTGACATTAAGTCCATTATAAATGGGTTATATAGCAGTGTGGAAGGGCCTTGAGTCTACACTGCCATATAATCCAGTTAAAATCAGATAAGCTGTATTTTATAGGCAGTGTGGAAGAGGCCTAAGTGAGGCCTAACTCTGCCTGTCCCCTGGGCTGAGTGGGTTGCTAGGAGACCAAGTGGGCGGAGCTTAGCCTTCTAACTGGCAGCAATTGGATAAAAACAATTATTCCTCTCCCTCTAATTAGGACTTTATTTTTCTTTTCTTTTTGATGTATGAACGTAGAGGCATGGATGAGGGGTTGTGCTGCCAAGTTTAGTGTTTCTGGGATATGTAGTTTTGTTGTTTTGTCCTAGGCCGAAATTTCATTACCCTTTTATATATATAGATGGAACTAAAGACAGCCCTCCACATTACCTGGGTTTAGGGGCGCAGGGCTCTCCATGATAGTGAAAAATGCAAATTAAAAAAACTCCCACCAGAAGTTGACCATAGAATTGCACTGGAGGATCTGAAGATTCCTAGGTCTCTTTAGGGATCCTTAGGTCCTCTAGCATCACTGTGGTTAACTTACAAAAGAGCCATACTGGATGTCTTAGGAAGAACATTCTGATCAAATCTTCAAATAATCAAATCTGCAAAAGTCAACAGTGGAAAAGTGTCCGACTGTAGGTATAATCTCCTGCCCTGTTACTCTAAATCTCCCTAAACAGCCAGCAGCCCTAATAAAGAATTGATTGATTGAGTAGGTTTATTTGTCAAAATACACACCATTCACATTAATGCAGCATCCTCTGTTTGGAATGCAATGAAACCCAGATCTTAACCACATAGAGAACAACTCTGACCACCTTTTTTTAACTAGTTAGGGATTGCTAGTTTAGCACCTTTCTTCTCCATTGTAACAGATTTATTCCACATTACATTGCTACATAGAGACAGGGAAGCAGCTGACACACAGCATGTGTCTAGTCAAGTTGGTGCCTCATTTCTTTTCCCTCCAGCATGTTTACCTGTGATACCAGGTGCTCTCATTAGCTCTGTGTATAAATATTTGCCTAACTTTTTTAAAAAACTGTCTTTGGATATATTAGGCAGCACCACGCCAATGAAACAAAGAGTTGACGCTTTCCTTTCAGCTGTTGGGAGGTGGATTCTCTTTTGCTTTCATTCTTAGTGGTGCTCTTGAATGAAAGAGAAGAAGAAGAAAAATGCCATCCTTTTCTAGGCAGGTGGGTTTCGTTTTTAAAAAAATACCCAAGGTATTTCAGAGACAGTATCAACAGGCGTTGTCTATCGGACAGATTTTTGAGCTGGCAGGTAGTCACTTACAACATTGATAGTTTTCTGTCACAAACTTGGTAGAAGTTCTTTCAAGATGTTCTTGAGGCATACAAACTATTCTTCCTCCCACATAAATTCATTGTCTGCCTCAAATACAGTACAGTACCTTCTGCTGGAGAGATAATAGAAAAACAAAAAGAATGGCTTTAAACTGAAAACTAGGCCTATCACTGGGTGTGTGGAATAATAAAATTCCTAAATTATCGAGAGCTGGCATGGACAAATTAGCACAGTCACTTGTCACCAAGTCATGAAATCCACCCTTGCAGGAACTTTGGGGGTCTATTCTTCAAAATTGTCTTCTCTGGAGGATTTTGTGAGGTCTGGATGGGACATCAAGAAATATCCTGGGCCTGGGGATAAATGAGCTGTTTGTTTTCTCAAACTGATGGCACGATAAGAAGTCACAGGATGTGGTTGTGTGTGTGCGCGCAAGTGTGTTTAATAAAACAATAGGGAGAGGCCTAAAAGCCTCTGCCCAGTCCCGATGGACCTCCAGTTCCTGTCTCTCTCTCTCTTTTTTTAACACAGACATCCCTCTTTTGTTTCTGCGTTGCCTGCCCAGCGCGTGACCAGTAAGCAATTATTATTATTATTATTTGCCTGCAACCATTCTCCATTCCTTCCTGGCTCCCCAAATGTCCTACTACCACCACCCAGCACCACCGCACACCAATGGGCCGCTTCCTGGTGAAAAGAGGCCAACGCCAACACACCCGCCGCCCTCTCCGGAAGAGATAGAAGCCGAACACATGTATGCCAGGAAATCCCTGCAGCTGCCCAATTCACAATGAGCGGGCAAGTGTCGGAGGAGGCTGTAATAGCAACTTCCCTTCGGAAGGGCTTGTTGCTCGGAGCCAACAGCACGCCACCTCCTCCGCGTGCTCCGGGTGGAAGTGCTGGGATCAAAAGATAAGGCCCTCTGGACCTGGTCAGTGGCAGGGTTTTGCCGTTTGAACTCTGGCCGCACCAGACAGAACGTAGGAAGCTGTGCTCAGCCATAAGTGACATTGTCTCCTTTGGCTAATGGAGCAAACTCCACGCCTGGCAGCCCACCCAGATTTTTATTTGATTTGCTTCTTTACCTGGAAGATCTTGGGCTATAATTGTTACTTTCCTCCAAAAAAGCAGGAAAGGTGGAAACCTGGCCCAACCCTGGCACGCATTGTACTCTAGAAACCCTGTATTTTAGAGAGAAAAGGACTAGATGTCTGTCTGTCTGCCTTTATATCTGACTCTTACAGAACCAAAACATCCTTCAAAGGAAGCATTCTGAATTCCAGAGAGGTGTAGCTAACTGCTTGAAAGTACTTTATACACTCATGTATAAGTCTAGAAGCCCCGGTGGCGAGGTGTGTTTTAAAGCACTGAGCTGCTGAATTTGTAGACCAAAAGATCCCAGGTTCAAATCCCAGGAGCGGAGTGAACGCCCGCTGTTGCTCCAGCTTCTGCCAACCTAGCAGTTCGAAAACATGCCAATGTGAGTAGATCAATAGGTACCGCTCTGGCAGGAAGGTAACGGCGCTCCATGCAGTCCTGCCGGCCACATGACCATGGAGGAGTCTACGGACAATGCCGGCTCTTCAGCTTAGAAATGGATATGAGCACCAACCCCCAGAATCAGACACGACTGGACTTAATGTGAGGGAAAACCTTTACCTAAGTATAACTAATATCCTCCTTGAGGCCTATTTTCCCCCTTGAACTATTCCAGCCAATTGGGGATAATTTCGTACATCTGATGGTGTCACAACACTTTACAGCGAAATGGATTTGGCTACTTATCTGTGATGCCACTAAGACAAAATGAAGCCTTTTATAGCAAATACAATGCTCCAGTTTTGGGTCACATTGGCTGTCGCAACCAGTCAGGATCCACTTTAAGATATGAATGGTGACTCAGCCTTTTGCTCACATATATTGGAAAGATATGCAAAATGCAATCCATTAACAGGAGAGGCTTATTCCTGAAATGATTGTACAACCGATGCAGGATCAGAGTTTGAGGAAAGTTCTGGGCAAAATAATTCACCGAGTAAAGCTAGACTCCACTGGGAATAAATTGTTCCACTGTCCTTCAGGCGCACTCATTTTAAGCCAAATAGCACAGCTATTTGGATCAGTCATTCAGGAGTTCACCTTTTGTGCAAAATGGCAGAGAGACCCACTTCTCTCTGACATGCGGCTGAGAGATGAGCTATGCTGCTCGCAGGTCTTTTGGTAGCTCTGTCAGGCCTTGCAGGTATGAAATGTGCCAAGTAATAATGCAGAAAAGGGAGCGAAGAAAACGGAGGAAGTCCAGCAAGAAACCAGCTACAGAGCTATATTTCCCCCTGACATTCAAGGTCACGGCAGAAAGAAACCTGGGACAAAAATGTGTCAGTTTTCATTGTGGAGGCAAGGTGCAGTTGCCGTGTGCCAAGCGTATAGCGATAAATTAGTGTCACGGCAAACTTGAAGTGTCCTTTCAAAAGTATGGTACAAATGAAGCTCCATTACATGGTGTATTTTCAGAGCAATTGGAAAAGGTAATATTTGGAAAGTAAAATATCGCTCAAGGTAGAAAAAGAGAACTCTTTTGAAGGAATAAAGTAAGGAATGGGGAAAAGCCACAATTTCTTACACTAAACAAGACATTTCCAAGCTGGACCCAGAACCCAATGGTTTCATTTTGTTCTCAAAACATAGGGCAATCCCTGTTGCAGGAAAGAGGGGATCTTCTTGCTTTTTGCTCATGATCCTGGACGTTTTGGAGGATCAAGTTACCATATATACTCAAGTAAAAGCCGACCTGAATATAAGCCGAGGCACATAATTTTACCACAAAAAACTGGGAAAACATTGACTCCAGTATAAGCCGAGGGTGGTAAATTTCAGAAATAAAAACAGATACCAATAAAATTACATTAATTGAGGCGTCAGTAGGTTAAATGTTTTTGAATATTTACATAAAGCTCAAATTTAAGATAAGATTGTCCAACTCTGATTAAATCATTATTCTCATCTTCTTCAATGTAAAAGTGCTTATGTATCCTTTTAATAACACTAGAGTAAAATAATTCATGTAATAATAATAATAATAATAATAATTACAGGAAAATAATACATGTAATAATAAATAGAGTAAAATAATAAATGCAATAATAATAAGATCAGAGCGAAATAATAAATGTCTTAATAATAATAATAAGAATAGCGTAAAACAAATGTAATAGTAGCAACAGTAATAGAGAAAAATAATAAATGTACCATATATTCTCGAGTATAAGCCGACCCAAATATAAGCCAACCAGGACCCTCACCCGAGTCTCCTATAGTTATACTTAGGCCATTTTTTAAAGTTTGTATTCCCATTTGTGATCATGGGATTATTGCTGCAACGGCCAATGACCCTAAAATCTACCATACAAATCGGTTAGCCATCTAGAGCAATGGAAGTTTCTAATTAAAAGATTTTACCTCCTTCCAGATGTTTAAAATAGGGATGTAATTCTTCACTAATTGGACTCCTGGAGAAATAACAACAAAAACAACAACAACAACAACAACAACAACAACAAATCTTTATATCCTGCTTTTCTCCCTAAACGGGATGCAAAATGGCTCAGAACATTATATCAAAGACAATACAAAACTCATATATATATATATATATAACAATAGCTTATAAAAACAAATTTACAATAAGAAATAAATACACACATTTAAAAATAATGGTCTAAAACAGTTACTGCAAGTGACTCAACAAGGTAAACGGGGATCTTAGTGGGACTCAATAAAGAAAGAAAGAGTTTTAGCATTCTTTCTGATGAGGAAAAAGTCTACAAAAAAACTGAATTTTTCTAAAACTATTAGATAATTCAGTTGTATGGTAAAAAAATGCTGCACAGAAAACCTGATTTTCTGTATAGAAAATGTAATTTTGGATGAGCTGTGTGCAACATTTGCATGTTTTTTGTGTGTGCCCATGAAATGCAGAAACAATATTTTCTGTTCAATAAACTGCTTCCATTGCATGAAGTATTGTCTCCTGTACATTGTCCCAAGTAAATCCAAATGGCAAAGAGTTTCATGAATCTATAGCTCTCTTCATCAAGGTTTCCTAACATTCAAGAAGCTTGAGAAACTAGAAAATAGTTTTGTGTATTCTTTTCATCCCTAGACAGTATGCTGGCAATAGGTGGACAGGCAAATGTATATGATATTTTACATTACAATCTGAAGCACCTTTGTCTATTTGTACGTGTGTGTTATTCATGTCTCAACCCTTCCTATCTTCCGTCAGCTATATTTGAAACTAATGAGGCTCTTTGCCTGGTAGTGCAATTGCTTTAAGCAGCCCATTCCAGAATGCAACTCCTCTAATGGATAATAGAAGCTGTCTTTTGATCCCCAGCCTCGAATGATTAATGGTCATATTAATGAACGTGTATTATGAAAATCTTAATTGAGCAAGCATCAGATTTGTTTGGAGCTTTGCAAAACTCTCATTCCTTCATTTGCACATCACAGACATGGAAAGAGCCCCAAGGATTAAAGCATTAAAGACGTTGGCCACAAACCTACTGGTGTTGGTTGGATACGGTTCTGAAACATTCCCAGCCTCTCCTTTTCCAAAAAATACAAAAGACATTGAGTGCATACTTCCACTGAGTATTATTTCATTGCCCTTTCCCCCCATTTGCCATTTCAGAGATATTGGACCTTATCACATAAGGCAGACAAACTGGCATTGCATCTGGAACATCACATTTCATGACCGTCTCTATTGCATGGGAGCCCCCAGTGACGCAGCGTGTTAAAGTGCTGAGCTGCTGAACTTGCGGACCGAAAGGTTGCAGGTTCAAATCCGGGGAGCAGAGTGAGTGCCTGCCATTAGCCCCAGCTTCTGGCAAACATGCAAATGTGAGTAGATCAATAGGTACCGTTTCAGCAGGAAGGTAATGGTGCTCCATGCAGTCATGCCAGCCACATGACTTTGGAGACATCTCAGGGCAACACCGGCTCTTCAGTTTAGAAATGGAGATGAGCACCAACCCCCAGAGTCGGACATGACTGGACTTAATGTCAGGGAAAAACCTTACCTTACTTACCTCTATTGGATGGTGCCATGTGCATCTGGCTCCAGATGCATCTGGCTACCAGCCCTTGATTTTCCGAACCCTAGATATTCATTGGTTAAACCCATCCATAGCTTCCAATCCCACAATGTTCTTACCACCTACCTTAGTGTGATGGATCTCTTCTGTGCTGGCATGATATCATGGGGTAAAATATTTGTCCTCCTCCTTATGATAGTCCCAAGTTAAGAGTTTTCCTATCATTGTATATACCATATTCCTTCAATTCTAAGATGCCCCCCCCCCAATAGAAACACCTCTTAGAATCACATTTTCCTTCATGCTTTGCACATGGTACCACAGGTTTTGTTTTTATGCAAACCCTACCTTCAAGTTACATCATCATTATAATTCCACCTGGCTCTCACTATTCTATTGCTGAAGAATAGTGGAGTCACTGTTATTTCACAAACAACAAATGGTAGGTTGTAACATTTAGATATGAGCTCCCGATGGCCCAGCGGGTTAAAACGCTGAGCTGCCGAACTTGCTGGCTAAAAGGTCGGTGATTCAATTCCGGGGAGTTGGGTGAGCTCCCACTGTTAGCGCCAGCTTCTGCCAACCTAGTACAGTAGAGTCTCACTTATCCAACATAAACGGGCCGGCAGAACATTGGATAAGCGAATATGTTTGATAATAAGGAGGGATTAAGGAAAACATCAAATTAGGTTATCATTTTACAAATTAAGCACCAAAACATCATGTTATACAACAAATTTGACAGAAAGGTACCACTCCAGCGGGAAGGTAATGGCACTCCATGTAGTCATCTTGGCCACATGACCTTGGAGGTGTCTACGGACAACACCAGCTCTTCGGCTTAGAAATGGAGATGAGCACCAACCCACAGAGTCAAACATGCCTGGACTTAATGTCAGGGAAAACCTTTACTTTTACCTAACATTTAGATCAGGGGTCCCCAAACTAAGGCCCGGGGGCCGGATGCGGCCCTCCAAGGTCATTGACCTGGCCCCCGCCCTCAGTTTTAGACTTAGGCTTGCCCAATTCTGAAATGACTTGAAGGCACACAACAACAACAATCCTTATTAACTTGACTATCTCTTTGGACAGAAGCAAGCCCTCACTTCCCAATGAAATCCTGATAGGTTTACAGTATGTTGGTTAAAATTGTTTTTATTTTTAAATATTATATTGTTCTTTCATTTACTAGTATTCTGCTATGGTAATAATATGATATATTGTGTATACATATAATATTGATAATAATATTATAATGTAATACAATATAATATTTATTTATTTATTACAGTATTTCTACCCCGCCCTTCTCACTCAATAGGGGACTCAGGGTGGCTAATAATAATAATACAATATAATAATATTGTATAATATAATAATATTAATTATATATTATATATTAAATGTATAGTATAGTACCAGATAGTAATATATAATGCTAATATTGTGCTATGCTAATAATATAATATATTGTATGTACATACAACTTGTAAGCCACTCTGAGTCCCCTTCGGGGTGAGAGAGGGTGGGGTATAAATGTAGTAAATAAATAAATAAGTGAATAAATGTTGTTGGGGTTTTGTTTTTTTTTTTTTTTTGCATTACAAATAAGACATGTGCAGTGTGCATAGGGATTTGTTCTTTTCTTTTTTTTTTTCAAATGATAATTTGGCCCTTCAGCAATCTGAAGGACCATGAACCGGCCCTCTACTTAAAAAGTTTGAGGACCCCTGATTTAGATAAAAATTGAGTTCAGTGCTTTTCATTCCTTTTGATCCCTTGCTGCCACCCAAAATGTTGTTGAAACATTATGCTGAAATGGACAGTTGTTGTATATTCAAGGAACGTGGAAACAGAGCAGCAAGAAATTTCGAAGGAATTATAAGAGATATTCTAGGAATTCTTTTCTAAAAATCAAAACTTTGTAGCTACCGTGTTTCCCCGAAAATAAGACAGTGTCTTATATTAATTTTTGTTCCCAAAGATGTGCTAGGTCTTATTTTCAGGGGATGTCTTATTTTTCAATGAAGAACAATTCACATTTATTGTTGAACAAAAAAAATGAACATTTATTATATACTGTACAGTAGTTGTCATCACAAACCAGCATAACCAGGCAAACTGTGAATCCTATCAATAATTTCTTGTTACTACCATTATTTCCATGTACAACTGGTATGTACATTTACCAATCCTGCATGCTCTGGTGTTCTGTTTGGCATGCTTCCAAACAAAAACTTTGCTAGGTCTTACTTTCGGGGGAGGCCTTATATTTAGCAATTCAGCAAAACTTCAACTAGGTCTTATTTTTTGGGGATGTCTTATTTTCAGGGAATCAGGGTAGCAGTGCTACTGAAATTAGTATCTGTCTTACAATCGATGCAGTCTTGGAATTCAAGAAATGCAGTACAGTGTTCCCTCACTTATGTTCCAGGACCATCCGCAATAAGTGAAAATCTGCAAAGTAGGGACACTATACTTGGACGTTATATAGGGACGCTCCCACCGCTGCCTTGTGATATGAAAACAAAGCTGTTTCAGCCTCCTTTCCTCTCCCTTCAGCTTCTCCTTCCTTCCTTCCTTCCTTCCTTCCTTCCTTCCTTCCTTCGGCTTCTCCTTAGGAAGGAAGGAGAAAGAGGGATTTAGAATAGTATTATTTATATTATTATTTTTGGGGACCCTGGTGGCACAGTGTGTTAAATCGCTGAGCTGCTGAACTTGCGGACCGAAAGGTGCCAGGTTCAAATCCCGGGAGCAGAATGAGCACCCGCTGTTAGCTCCACCTTCTGCCAACCTAGCAGTTCGAAAACATGCCGATGTGAGTAGATCAATAGGTACCACTCTGGTGGGAAGGTAACGGCGCTCCATGCAGTCATGCCGGCCACATGCCCTTGGAGGTGTCTACAGACAACGCCGGCTCTTCATGACTGGACTTAACGTCAGGGGAAGCCTTTACCTTTACCTTAATATTATAGTGTTTATTTTTAAAAAAACACAAAACAGCGAGTCCGCAAAAAGTGAACCCCAAAGTAATGAGGGAACACTGTATATCTTTACCTTTTTAAAAAAATCCTGAAACTGCAAAATTGGACTAAAATATAAAATAAAGAGAACAGTGTGGGAAAGTGGAGTTAGGAGAGAGTGTGGAAATATGAAAGTGGAACAATGGAACGGTGAATTGATGCAATTGTGCTACTGAAGAGATGTGCTCAAAGGTGCTCAAATGGTATGCATGCATCAAGCATCTATATCAATGCGACAGTAGCAGAGCAGTGGGCTGGTGTGATAAAGTCCATAGTCTGTGTGACAACACTCTTCTTTCTCTTTTTCCCAGACTAGGTAAGCACAACGCACTTAATTTTAACAGGAAGCCTTTCTTCTCCCCCCTTCCCCTTAAACAGATGGATCCCTGCTGTTGTGTTTGATAAATATGTTCCAGAGAGAAGCTCAATCTAGATGTTGCGTGTAACTTTATCTTATTCCCTTTTGAGCACTACTGTTCTTGTAAAGTGATCTCTCAACTGCCTAAAGTCATTACACTTTTTCCCTTTCACATTGTACCTCTGTAAATGTCAGGCATAACTACATTTTTATTTGCGGAGATACCACTGCTATGAATGAGCAAGAAAAAGCCCAGCTTCCTCCGCCTTTCCTCTCTTTACCCTGTGCGCTTTCTGCTAATATGATTTGTTGAACAAATTGTTCCATTAATCTGGGGATGTTTGACAGAGTGAGAAAAGAAGTGCCGAAGTGAGAAGATTCACAAGAATCGGAAATCTCGGTTCTCTCTTTCTCAAGGTAAATAGTTATTATATCAGGGTGTCAGGCTGGTGAAATGGATGTGCTCACATTCCCAGTTTGTAAATGTCACATTCCTTCAGCCCATCAGGGTGACAAATGAGGTGTGGGTTAGAGAAAGAGTTCATTCCTTGACAAAGTTCCTGCTGGTTTATTTCAGTAGGAAGGCAACCTTTTTTCAATTTTTTTGCCTCTGTTCACACAACCAGTCTCCCTCCCTGGCCACCCCCAAAATAAAGCTCCTTAAGGTTAAAAGAGAATATAAAGGGAAACTTCAAAAGGAAGCCAAGTGTTGCATTGAACCACTGGACCTCTGCAAAAGTGTCACCAGCACCCTTTTATATTCCGGGCACGTCCATTTCAAGTGCCAGTCCTCAGCTGCTCACATGAAATAAAGGTCTTAGATATTTTTCAACCCTCTGCTTTTTGTTTGATTGCACTGCAGCTTGGGTTATGCTGTAGGTAAAGGTTTTCCCCTGACATTAAATCCAGTCGTGTCTGACTCTGGGGGTTGGTGCTCATCTCCATTTCTAAGCCGAAGAGCCGGCATTGTCTGTAGACATCTCTAAGGTCATGTGGCCATTGGCATGACTGCAAGGGGCGCCATTACCTTCTGGCCAGAGTAGTACCTATTGATCTACTCACATTTGCATGTTTTTGAATTGCTAGGTTGGCAGAAGCTGCGGCTAATATTGGACACTCACTCCTCTCCCTGGATTTGAACCTGTGACCTTTTGGTCCACAAGTTCAGCAGCTCAGCACTTTAACACGCTGTGCCACCGGGTGTCACAGTGTCTAAAATGCCAGATATATCAACCAATTGTGTCTTGAATGATTATAGAATCAAAATCATGCACTCATAGAGTTAGAAAGTGTCTCATGGCCCATTGAGTCCAACCTGTTCCGTCTCCCAGGTGTTTGATTTTACAAGTTTCCCATAGTTGTAGGAATAGCACCTGTTTGGATTTCTTCTAGGGCTGTTGCAGATTCTGCAGCAACCTGTTAGTTAGCCATTAGCAGAGTTTGTAGCCAGCTCAGCAAAGTCTTTGCTGCTTTCAGCTTGCAAATGTATCTTTTTGTTCTGGAGACCGCCCTTTTTCCTGGGGAAAAAGGCTCCATTTTGAGAAGCCTTTTGCCTTCTAGACAGAAGAGAAAAGAACTCACATGTGTTTGTGTGGTCAAGCCAGGCTAGCTCAGACAAGCCTTTGTAAGTACTGGTGCTGAAACTGGTGCTGAGTGTGGATAGGGAAAGACCTGCTCTTTCTAAAAATAGTAACTCAGCACTGAAGCAGAGAATATCTCAGGATTTCTCTGCTATTGGAAGAAGCTCCAATACTTCATCTCCAAGCTAGCTCTTAGCTTAGATAGAGAAAGATCTGCTCTTTCTAAATATAGCAGCTCAGGGCTAGGGTAGAGAGGATCTCAGGATCTCTTCACCTTTGGAGGAAGTTAACCCAGCAACTAAGGGGAAAGGAAAGAAAGGAACATCTGCAAGGTTTTATAAGTTGACTATTTGTATTTGTAACCTTAACTACGTGTGCCAAGTCTACCAAGGACTTTGAGAAAATAAAATCTTGTTTGATTGTTCAACTTGAAGTGACTCTGGTTACTGGGATTCCTGAGCTTCAAAGTAAGGCCCAGCAGTTCACCCAGGCAAAGAAAGAAGCACATCTTAAAGCTCTAAAAGATGCCTGGGTGTGATGACATACAAGCCACTTCTGAATGAACTTCTCAATCACCAGCATATTAAACAGGTAGCTGTCCAGATTATTTTTGAAGTCATCTAAAGGAGATCTCACCATCTCTCAAGACAATTGGTTCCATTGCCCAGGCTTTCTTACTGCCACAATGTTCCTTTTGATATTCAATCAAAATGTACTCTACTGCAACTTAAAACCATTAGCCGAAGTTCTACCTCAATTTCAGGCAGTACAGAACAAGTCTACTGCTTCCTCTTTGTGACATCCTTTAAGGTACTTAAAATACCATTGTAATTTCTCTTGGTTATCATTTTGGAAGGTCTTCTAAGGAGAAATAATTACTTGGAGAAAATGATCTTGAGGTTGCTAGAATAGCAGCACAACCCTGTACATTTCTGTTCAGACGTTAGTTTCAAGAGTATCTCTTATAATAGGAGCAAACATTTCCAGCCTTTGAAATGTTTCTAGATTACAGTTCTCATATTCTCTCATTACTGGCTAATATTTATGGGAGTTGGAGGGCAAAAATAACATTAAACTGCAATGGCCCAATACTGTTATGCAGAGTTACACCCTAGCTACATATAAAAGAAGACTTCAATTAGTATTATTATTAAGTGTGAAAACAGCAGTCATAATGATGAAGCTAAATTATGAGCAGTAGAGAAAAAAATGTAGTGCTGTGTCAACAACATCAGGGGAAGAAGATGAATCTTGTTATGGGGTATTTAGCTCTACTTTCATCTGGGGGAAAAAGCTTGGGTTGATCCACTACTGATGGACTCTTCCAATTCATTAAGATGCCTGTTAATTCAGTTATCTCTGGTCATAAAAGGAAAACATGAAAGCCAGGGAAGTGTCTATATGTCTAAATGGGGAAGAATAAGCACATTGAGATTTCATATTTCTTTCACAAGTTCATGTTGAGGAGGACATCAATGCCCCCTGTTGTGTTTCATCTTGAGCATATGATCACACTCAATATACTTTGGCTGACACCTATGTCAATATTTATTGAATAGATAGTCACCTGAACTCAGGCTTCAATTCTTTGTGGAGCTTGTTTGCTAATTGCTACAGGGAGGCTCATTAATGACAAGGCACATGAAGCCATCTTCTGACAGGTAATTGATGGGGGATCAGAAAACTTGACAAGAAGCAGAATGTCTCTGCTTTGATTCCTCCCATTGATGGCTCTGAGTGAATGACAAACCACTAGAGAAGTGATGCAAAGTGTTCAAGGATGCTTTTCATCCAGGGAAGGAAGGTGCTTCCCCAAGCTGTCCTCACTCAAAAAGGTGTGAAGGAAAAATCCTAAGTCATCTTAACTTCAGTCATGATGCTTGTGCATGTTTGGAGAAAAGTGGGTCTTAGATAAAGTCAACCACCACAAAAAAGTTTCCATCTAGAGTAGACCCACTGGATTTTGAGTTGAGAAGTAGAGCAAGGACGGGCAAATGCTAGAAGGCTAGGGTTTCCCAGGAGAACTTGAAGGACTATTGTACCCACCACTGGTTTTTAAAAAAATGAAATAATAACCAAATGGCTTCTAGAGATTGTCCGAATGCCCGATCACCGTCTTCCAAAGCAGTTACTCTACTCTGAACTCAAGAATAGGAAACATAATGTTGATGGGCAGAAAAAGAGCCAACCTTAAAAACTGTGGCATAGACACTGAGAACTGGGAAGCCCTGGCCCTTGAGCGCTCTAACTGGAGGTCAGCTGTGACCAGCAGTGCTGCAGAGTTTGAAGAGGCACGAATGGAGGGCTTAAGGGAGAAACGTGCCAAGAGGAAGGCCCGTCAAGCCAACCCTGACTGGGACCCTCACCAACTGGAAACTGATGTCCTCACTGCAGTAGAGCATGCAGACCAAGAATAGGTCTTGTTGCACCCCAAGGCAGCATGAGCACTGGAAACCAAACAGAGACCAATAATCATATAATATCTTTATTGAAACAAATATAAATTCAGGAAAGAATAAGTGGAAAGGATGAGTGAGCAATAGTCCTTTATGATATGGTATGAATTAGTCCCAAGAGTTGAAGAGATAGGTCCAATATTATTGTCCAAAGTTCAGAAACCGAAACACGCTCAAAACTGTTGGGAAATTCTTGAGTGGGGAAACAAGAAAGCAGGAATGAATAACAAGGTCCAAAGTCACTAGGAAGTATTTGATATCAAAGCAAGCAGAAGACAAAGCTAAAAGCAATCTGGATTCAGGAACAAGGCAAGGACGTGAATTTACTCCAGATTAAATCGGGAGTCGCGGCTCGGCTTGGCTGCCAGGAACAGGAGACTTGGCTTGGTGAAATCAGGGAACTGGAATTGGTGAGGTGTTCTCAGAAGTCACTACGTTGACATCACAAATTGTTCACAGTGTAAGACACTTTTATGGAACTTAGATCTAATCACAGCGAAGGGAAATCAACTCCCCAAAGGTTCCCAAGAGAATCTCCTATCCATTATCCCCTCTAGATGCCAAACGTTGACTCCTTCGAAGCTCCTGTTTTTCTGATCTCTGGCGATGCAAAAACTCCCTTCTGTTAAAGGATATATTCCCTGGGGAACTCGGGACATCTGGTTCTACCTCGGGAGTAATGTTTTCAGTATCTCTCCCAATTAAGGAAGCATCGGAGCTATCCACAGCTGGGGTCTGTAATTGGAAGGAGCTCGGAGAACTGGACAAAAGGACACAATAAGCTTCATCCTGGTCAAAGTTCATTTCTGAATCAGATTCAGAACCCAAACGTGGCTGGGGTATAACAGGTCTCTTCAGCCACCTACAGACACACTCCCAAGACACCAGAGATGGAAGACAATCATCCTCAAACTACGAGGAATCGCCTAAGTAAAGAGATTATAGGGATTTTTTTTCATGTTCCCACAATAAAACCATCAGTCCCTCTGAGAATGTAATAAGGTCACATCTACACAGGGCAAGCCACTTTAGTGTATATAACAGCTCCAGATCCAGCATACACCTGCTAAATCTGGACCAGTGTCCAGTCAATCTAGTGTCTGGGAACATATTGCCTAGTATATCATCTCATTTTCCATGTTCTCATCTACCATAGAGTTCCCAGTGAGTCCATTGCCTATTACATGTCCTTGGATAATTACAGCCAATCATGAAATGTTTCATGCACTTGATGGGGCACCCATACAACTAGGAAGGAGTAGGTAGATAGATCAGCTCCCTCCTTCATCCAGATCATGCCGATTTCCCATTATGATGCCAGGAGAAGTGATTGCAGTGGTCAGGTGCTCACTATCCTAGTCAGCTCTGATAGTGAGGACAAGGGGTTATTGGAAGGGAGTTGGAGACCAGCAGCTTCCAGCAGTCCTACCAGACTTAGTTATTACAGAAGAGGAACTTTCAGCAGAAGCTAGCTATCGCTTTCCAGCAGGAGCAAGCAGAAGCCAGTACATCAAAGCAGGAAATATAAATAAATAAGTATTGTGCTCCAACCCTTTTAGAATACAGATTAGAACATGATGCAACCAGCCAGTCTACCCAACTTTCTCTACACAAGCAACATCTGAGAACATAGGATAAAAGGTTATGATTTCTGTCTTGTTGCAGGTGACAGCATATTTGCTTGGTGGTGTAACTCTGAACTCTTTGGATTGTTAGCCTTGTTGACCTTGGAATCTGCTAACTTTGGACTTCTAGCTTTGCTAACTTTGGATTGGAATCCTGGTTGCTGTTTGTTGCTGCATAGACATTGGAACTCTTTTGGTGTGGCACAATAATTTGGACTCTGAACTTTCAATTTATCTCCCAAAGGTTAGTGCAGGTGCTAAAACTGTAAGCTTGTCTTTAATATCGGGACTTTGTTGAAATCTGATGTTGTTTGTTTAACTGGGAATTGGCATACCAGGACACCCACAAGGAGCTTTTTGCTTGGTGGGGTGGTGGCAACATGGGATTGAACCATCTCGTTCCCCTGCATTCACCAGTGCTGGGAAAGGGTGATGACAATCTGGACAATGGATCAGGTCAAAACAGACTTCAGTGAAGTCCCAGAATGCTCCCAACTTTCCTGCAAACTCCATAAAAGTTGGGTCAAAATCAGTAAACTCAGGATACTCATTGGATGTCCATTGTGTTGTGGCTTATAGGTGAATCCAGCTTTTCTTCTGAGTATAGACAACGAAATAGATTATCAGGGATGGGGTGAGCTGTGGTATATGACTGGCTGGAGTAGCAATGTAGACCTTTGACTGTTTCATCCTCCCATGTGAGGATGAATAATTATGGCAATGTCTCCCAGCTGGTGGGGTGTTAATATTAGTCATGACTCACTCAACCTTTTTATTCCAACAGGTCTACTCAGAGTAAGTCTATAATTGGATCTGGCCAAAAGACAATTACGATACCACTTTTAAACGATGTATTACAACTACAAATTAGGTTTGCATAAGATGTTGAGATATTTATTGGTGACACTGAAGACTCCTGCTAAGCTCAACCAATCAATGTCATGGAAGCTGCCGAGCCAGATTTCACAGATTTGTCTGGCACCAGCCCAGATGCTAAGCTTGTGGACTTACAAAGATTGTGATTCATGACATTGGATAGGCAACACTGGACTCTTGGATTAAGGGCTGAGATCTGGGTCTATACCACACACAGCAAGAAATTGAAATGTGTTGAAAGATGGATATATTTACAAAGCTCTTTATAGTGTGAAACAAGACATTAAGAGAAAGAATGTGGCCAAGTTCCTATGTAAAACCGTGAAGCTGAAAACTTCAGAAGCTGATTTACTCAGAGTTACAAGCTGGAGGACAGAGACACTCCCAATGTAGGAGTGTTGTACACATTTCCAGCATTCAGACCAGACCTTTCAGTGCATTCCACAAACCAATCGATGCCTGTCTTAACTATATGGAAGAAAAGGCACAATGCCTGGGAGCTGGATTTGGCTTACCTAAAGAGAGGGTGGATAGGATATCGCTTTATGCAAGCTTGGAAAAAGCACGACTGCTAATTCAGCCACCAACTTGCATGAACATAGTGCCTCAATAGCATTGTGGCTTGTGACCCTCTAAAATGAAAGAATCTTGCAATGTTACTTCTACTGCTACTCCCTTTAAAATGCATTCAGATTTGTGTTAAGTTACTGCCACTAGTAAAGGTAAAGGTTTTCCCCTGACATTAAATCTAGTTGTGTCTAACTCTGGGGGGTTGGTGCTCATCTCCATTTCTAAGCCAAAGAGCTAGTGTTGTCCATAGACACCTCCAAGATCATGTGGTCGTCATGACTGCATGTAGCACCGTTGCCTTCACGCCACGGCGGTACCTATTGATCTACTCACATTTACATGTTTTCAAGCTGTAATGTTAGAAGAAGCTGGGGCTATCAGTGGGATCTGAACTGCTGACCTTTTGGCCAGCAAGTTCAGCAGCTCAGCAGTTTAACTCTCTGCACCACCAGGGGCCACTACTTAATGTCATTGTGAAAGCACCAGAACTTCCTAAAATGTACAATAATAATAATGATAATAATAATAATAATTGGGAAGTGTTCAACATATGATTTTGTGATATGAAATCCAGCATACAGATATCATTTGCTGTGTCATACTATGTCTTTGTGTCAATAATAATAATAATAATAATAATAATAATAATAATAATAATACATCACACAGTCCTAAACGCTTGGGAAGTGTTCGACTTGTGATTTTGTGATACGAAATCCAGCATATCTATTTTGTTTGCTGTGTCATACTATGTCTTTGTGCCAATAATAATAATAATAATAATAATAATAATAATAATAATAATAATAATACATCACACAGTCCTTGACGCTTGGGAAGTGTTCGACTTGTGATTTTGTGGTACGAAATCCAGCATATCTATCTTGTTTGCTGTGTCATACTATGTCGTGTCAATAATATAATAATAATAATAATAATAATAATAATAATAATAATAATAATAATATTTATTTATATACCACTCCATCTCCTTGAGAGGACTCAGGGCAGTTTCCAACATGAACATAAAAAACATTCAGTTGTCAAAAACACCATACAACAAAGTTAAACATAGTAAACCTAATAAACAACATCATAAAGCAGAACTAAAACAATTCTATTAAAAACTGACATTAAATCAATATACTCTATCATGGACTCAAATGCAGTACTAGTAAACAGGACTTCAAAATAGACATGGTAAATTATAAGGGATAGATAAAGTTGTGCATCAAAGTTACTTATCTTTTATCAATGCTTCAGGGTCTCCGAAGTGGATCATAAGTGAAGCTTACCTCTCTCCCTCCTGCAAATCATTAAGTCTTGGGTTCCCAACTGACACCAGGAAAATACAACAAAATCCAAAGCAGCTTTAGAATTAATGCAGTTTGACACCACTTCAACTGACATGATTCAATGCTCAGGAATCATCAGAGTTGTAGTTTGGTGAGGTACCAGCACTCGTTGCTGGAGAAGGCTAAAGACTATCTAAAACAACTCTCATGTTTCCATAGTATCGAGCCGTGCCAGTTAAAGTCGGGTTAAATGGCATTAATCCTACAGTGTATTTGCCCTCAAGTTATGTTTTGCTTTCTTGGCCACTAATTTCTTATATTATTTTAATTGTCCATTCTTGTCAGCCCAAAACCCGCTCGCCAGAAGATGCCCTTCACAGGTACAAGTTCACAGATATTGACCTCACTGCATATCAACAAAATGGTCCAGAAACAGGGAAACAAATGCCATTTCTCCGCTTCCTCTTGTCCCCCAGGCTCCGAGATATTAAAACATTTCATCAACCCAGGTGAGCTTGTTTGTATAGACATTTTACTACCCAGTGTATTTTTTATTTTTATTTTTTGAAGGAAAAAATAAAGGAACGACAATCCTATAATCTGCCTGGTTCCTAATGTGACTGAAAGAATGAGCCTGGGATTTATTAGAAATTCAAGTCAGTAAGCTCTCTGGCTGAGCAATTAATCATTGACATGAAGGAATTTCTTCTCTCCAGGTGGGGAGCCCATCTAAAAAAAATCCCAAGAAAAACAATCAGGCTAATTAATTCTTATCTGCAAAGAGCAATTAGATAGACGACCTTTTATATATATTTTTAGAAAGGGGACTATCACCCCTAGCAAAGAGCCTGGCTCTTAAACAGAGTAAAGCGACTGAACATCTCTTTGCTGATTCCTCTCCACTATGAAATTGAGATCATAGGGATGGAAATTTTGGAGGCGGGAGAAGTATAAGTGAGTAGGTTAATCAGAGCTCTTTTTGGTGTATAATTTAGAGTGGTTTTTTTAAAAAATTATTCAGGAAAATCATTATGTATACTCCCATCCCCTTCCTAGTTTATGATTACTATTATTGCAACTATGGGAAATCCCCCAGTGGCACAGCAAGTTAAAGCACTGAGCTGCTGAACTTGCTGAATGACAGGTTGGTGGTTTGAATCCAGGGAGCGAGGTGAGCTCCCGCTGTTAGCCCCAGCTTCTGCTAAACTGTGAGTTCAAAAATATGCAAATGTGAGTAGATCAATAGGTACTACTCTGGCGAGAAGGTAACGGTGCTCTATGGAGTCATGCCGGCCACATGACCTTGGAGGTGTCTACGGACAACACCGGCTCTTCGGCTTAGAAATGGAGATGATCACCAACCCCCCTGAGTCAGACATGACTGGACTTAATGCCAGGGGGAAAGCTTTACCTTTACCTTATAGTAAATCTATAAGATCTGGACCTATGGATACAGCACGAGGTTTACTGGATGAATGGATCAGATCAATGTTTTAAATTTATATATTGTAATTTTATATTATATTTAATAGTTTTAATGGATTTTATGTATTGTTTGATATTGTTTTTGTGTGGGCATCAAATTGTTGCCATTTTTGTAAGCCATCCTGAGTCCCTTCGGGTGAGAAGGGCAGGATACAAATGTTGGAAATAAATAAATCACAAGAAGAAAATCTGAAGTCAATATTTTCTAATGAATTTCCATAAAGAACTTTACCAAATGGATTCAAGTGAAAACATTGCAGCAATGAAATAAAGGGTGTAGAAAGATACCTGCTCCCTTTTCTAAGGAGAAAAGGACCTCGTGGGAGGTCCTAAACATTTCTTTGAGTGGATGTTTCATTCCAGTTATGTGTTTTGTTATCGTCGAGTTTTACTGCATGCCTACTTCAAAGGATATGCCCTGGAATCCTCTGTTTTGTACATACACAGGTTCTTCTATGAAAGTACTTGGCTAAGAGTGGTGGTTACAACATGGAGTTTGAGATGATGGTCCATCAAGGCCAATGCCACCACCTAACTGCGTGAGTGTCCTTGACAGTACAGAAACTCAATGTAGGGTCTTGGATATGTTTTTTTCCATACAAAAATCTTGTTTCATTTCACAAGGTTTTGTGCAACAAGAACAAACACATACACACACGAGGGCTTTTGTGGAAACGTCACCACCCCCTTGCAAAAGGACTTGAAATGTAGCAATTCTCACAGGAGTTCCCCTGCATCATCCAAAGTTGGGAAAAAGTTTGAAATCTGGCTCAGAATTTGGTCTACCCCCCATTCCTCATGCTAGAGGTATCCATAACCAGATGCCAATAGTCAAATTCCTCCAGGAATCATCAGACCCCGTTGTTTATTCATCATGCGGGTGGAGAGAGGGGGGAGAGAGATCCTAGAGTAATTGATTTGGGCTTATCTGGGCTTTAAAGATATCAATCTGAATGATTGCTTAAGAAATACTAGAGCAACCAGATTAAGGGAAGTCACGTCTGTTAGAGTGAATCTGGTCTTTTACCTTCATGGAACTGGCTTGAACTCACCGAAGTGTTTTCTTCCTCCAACATCCTTTCTCTCTGCCCAGTACAATCCAATTTGCTTTCCTTAGAAATATCATTCCTAGTACAAGATTGATCTCTGATCAGGGTGTCTGGAGACATGTTCCATGATTAGTTCAATTTTGAACAATAAAAAATATTGGAACAGCTGCAAGTGCTAGTTAGTGTGACCAAAGTGCACACAAGTGAATGTGCCAGGATTTGCTGATTGATGTCCCAAGTATTTACCAAAAAAAATGGGCAACCCCTAGACCCCTGAACTAGCACTCCCACTATCCCTCACAATAGGTTATATTGGCTACGAAAAATGGGAATCGTAGTCTCATGGCACATTTGATCATGGGTTTAGGATCAAGACTAGCAAAGGAAATAAATGAATCAGCAGTCAGCTAGCTTGAGGGGATGATGAACTGTGTGGCATATTGCGGAAAAGGACCGGGCTGTGGCGCAGGCTGGTGAGCAGCCTGCTGCAATAAATCACTCTGACCATGAGGTCATGAGTTCGAGGCCAGTCCGTGGTGGGCTGAGCACCTGTCAATTAAAAAAAATAGCCCCTGCTCGTTGCTGACCTAGCAAACCGAAAGATAGTTGCATCTATCAAGTAGGAAATAAGGTACCACTTATAAAGTGGGGAGGCAAATTCAATTAATTTACGACGTAGGAATGAGGAAGTGCCGTCAGAGTGGATGATGAAGCAGCTGCTCCCCCCTGTGGCCAGAATCGAACATCCCCTCAGGAGAAGGTTAAATTGCCTCTGCGTCTGTCTCTGTCTCAGTTCTATGTGTATATGGGCATTGAATGTTTGCCCTATATGTATATAATGTGATCCGCCCTGAGTCCCCTTCGGGGTGAGAAGGGCGGAAATTAAATACCGTAAATAAATATATAATAAATAAACAATGGAGTACTTTATTTGGAAGTGTAGGAGACAGTAACACATCTCACAAGAAAGACATAAACCAAACAACAACCATGACGACAACAACAACAATAACGACAACAACAATTTTATTACTCACCTTTCCTTGTGGCTCAAGACGTACTACAACATAATTAAAACTTGAGATAAAACACTATTAAAACTCATTCAAGATACACAGTTTAAAATACAAGTTAAAATCCACTGATGAAAGGCATAATAAAATTCACAACTTAAAACTAACTTCCTTTGGATATGCAAAGCTATGGACAATAGTGAACCCAATTCAACTATAATGCCAGGTTCGAATCCCACCTGGGGAGAGCACGGATGAGCTCCCTCTCTCAGTTCCAGCTCCATGCGGGGACATGAGAGAAGCCTCCCACAAGGATGGTAAAACATCAAAAAAACATCCAGGCGTCCCCTGGGCAATGTCCTTGCAGACGGCCAATTCTCTCACTCCAGAAGTGACTTGCAGTTTCTCAAGTCGCTCCTGACATTAAAAAAACAAAAAAAACCCTATAATACCAGGACATATTTTGACAAACACGGATGAATGAAATCGCAGTTATTGTCCCATTGATATATACTGATCATATTCTAATAAGAAGAAAACCACTGAGTGTGGGAATGGACCAAACAAACAGTCAACATAACTAATTTTAACAATTAGTGGATGCAGTGTGGCATCCTTAGAAATAGTCTTGATACTTATTGTTACCCATGTTCTTTTAAAAAATCCTTTAAGCATTTATGGGTCTCTCTAGGTCCTCCAGTGCAATCCTATGGTATGATTCCAGTCGAAGTATAGACCAAATACAGAGGGTTTTTCTCTCTTTTATGTACTGTTTCAGGTATCCATGGGAGGTCTTGGAACATAACCAGGAAAGAGAAAGAACCATCACCAAGTTTGGCTCTTCAGTCCAAGTAACTAGAAGATGAGATCTGAAGCTTTAAAAGGTCGGGGGGTCTCATACTGCCTCCCTGGATCATGCAGTTGAGTAAGATGGTTCTTCCTATTGTTATGTGATTTCAGTTCCATAAGAACAATGGGTCTGCCAAGCTCCAAATGACCAAAATAGATACAGATAGGTTGAAGGCAAAGAACAAAGGTGTTTGTTCACCTTGGCCAAAGTGGATACCAGTAGAGTCTGCACTCCAAAAACTGACTAAATACAATTGTGAGCATCCAGATGTATTTATTGCATTTTGACAGCTGTTCAAAACAAAGGACTTTGCCGCTCCAGATGCTGATTGGTCCAGACTAGATCTAGATAGGATCTGCTCATTGATTGATGGAGACATGCCATCCATCATAAATGCTGACTCAAAAACTCAGAGCACATCTCTTTTCTTACGAACTACAACCAGTAGCCTTGCTTTGAATAGTTTATCACCAACCTCAGTGAGTCAGTGAGGTATTTTAATGAATATCTGACTGAATGTTGTCTTTAGAAATTGATTAGCTTTCCCTTGTGTTTCCTTTTCGAAGGAGATAACATAAGGCTTCGAGTGGATTCATGGGAATGAAACTGTGGGGACAAAAATATAAAATATCCAGGCGTCTTTTTCGATAATACCTCCGCTTTACCCGGAGAGCTTTGCCTTCCAAACCTTTGGATGGAAAGAAAGCTTTCTCGTTTCGTTGTTGTGAATTAAGCACTACATTTCATCTTTATTGCTCAAATTTTTATGCTCAAATTATACAAAAGTGTCCATTAAATTGGGTTTGGGTATGATAACCCCCCCCCCTCTCTCTCTCTCTTCCTTTCTCAATTTCTAACTGTCTTTTTTTCTTCTAGAGGGTCTGTGCTTCAGTAGCTGAAATGATTGGAGATGACGCAAGCTCTTGGAGGCAAGCTTTCAAGGCTCTTGCTCAGCCTAATGTAAGTAAGCATCATCTTGTTAACAACTTCTTCCTACCCCATCTGCAATGGCAAAGGAATCCATTATATTTCCCTACTCTCTTGGGACTGAAAAGGTCTCCTGCATCATTACTCCTAGGCAAATGCAACTGACTCCACCACATATCCTAATTTGCTTGCCATAATTATAGGTCACTCACCCTGGAATGCGCTCGCGCATGTGTGTATGTGTGTGTATATTCATTCTTATCAATCATAAATAAGGAACTGGTGAATCACATGGGATGGCAATATCTGAATTATTATGGAAATACGAATAGCATAAGGCCACGATGGATGACAGAAGACAAAAACGGAGCCAGTCCAACAATGTGCTAGTTAGCAACCATATTGGTTATGTTAATATCCTGAGGTACTTGCAAAAGATGAAGAAATTGCAATTAATCTCTCCTATCCATCCCACCTTTGCTGAATTCTTCTTATTCCATCCTTGGAATCAAGATCAGATGCAGATGAAAAGTAAAGTCTCCCTTCAATTGCCACATTGAAAAGACGGTGCAGAATATCTATACTGTACATCGCACACATACACATACAGAGACATAGCAGTGGGAGCGTGGCCATCTCCCAATTCATTCTGCTGACAGTGCTTTTGCAACTTAAAGCTGTTTTATTAATTATGTTTGACATTTCCTTAATTAGTTTCATTTACAGCCCATCAGCGCCTAGCAGACAATAGCCCCATACATCATTTTAGTAGAGGATTGCAATGCCTACAGATAGTTTTTTGCAAAAAGAAATTTGGAGACAGAAAGAAAGAAGAGAAAAACAATAACAAAAGGTTACTTTTATACATGATTCCTTGCTCTGTCTCTTTTTTTTTAAAAGGAAAGATGAAAACAAACCAACTGGTGTCCCTGGAGAACAGCCTGGAAATAGCCTGTATGAACCTGGAGTCCCAGAAACTTATATAGAATGCTTGATCATAGGATTCTTCATAGGGTGATACAGGCAAGATGTTGCACAATACCGATTCCAGAGAATTAAGGCCAAAACTTTATTGCTGATTTTGTTGACAATTATGTAGTGACAGACTTGGTCTGAAATCCTCAAAAGACGCCATGAATTGAAGTTTTTCTGTACTTCGCCTTTTCATTATGGGTGAGGCATGGCTTTTCAGAAGGCTCGGCTTACTCCAGTTGAATTAAGACTGCAGAATGTTATGATTGTTGTGATTTATGGCAACTCTATGAACCTTGGTGGTGAAGTGTGTTAAAGCACTGAACTGCTGAACTTGCAGGCCGAAAGGTCCCAGGTTCAAATCCCGGGAGCGGAGTGAGCGCCCACTATTAGCTCCAGCTTCTGCTCCAGCTTCTACCAACCTAGCAGTTCGAAAACATGCAAATGTGAGTAGATTAATAGGTACCGCTCCGGCGGGAAAGTAATGGTGCTCCATGCAGTCATGCTGGCCACATGACCTTGGAGGTGTCTACGGACAACGCCGGCTCTTCGGCTTAGAAATGGAGATGAGCACCAACCCCCAGAGTCAGACATGACTGGACTTAACGTCAGGGGAAAACCTTTTTTTTATGAATGAGATATCCCCAAGAGCCCCATCATTAATAAGCCTTTTCAGATTTTGCAAACTTAGAGTATATATGGCTTCCTTGGTGGAATCAATCTGCCTATTATGTGGTCTTCTTCTTTTTTTTGACACCTTCCACATTATCTGTCTGATAGTTTCCTATGTTACTGTATGCAAATGACACATAATAATAATAATAATAATAATAATAATAATAATAATAATAATAAAACTTTATTTATACCCCGCCACCATCTCCCCAATGGGGACTCGGGGCGGCTTACATGGGGCCACGCCCAAAACAATACAATGTAAACAGCATATAAAAGAACAGCACAACACAATACAGTAAACAATACAGTAAATAATATCCATTACAAAATAAAACAAGGAGACAATAAAAACAAGGGCAGACCACATGAACATTAAGTTAAAACTCGGGGTGAGAAAGACATAAAAATAAAAACCACAGCGAACAGGGTCATAAGGGAGTGGGGTATTCTGGAGGTTAGATATTAGGGGGAGCAACGGAAAAGAAATATAAAATGGTTACTCTCCAAAAGCGCAGCGAAAGAGCCATGTGTTCAAGTCTTTCTTGAAGGCTGCTAGTGTGGGGGCTTGCCTAATCTCCGCGGGCAGAGAATTCCACAATCGGGGGGCCACAGCAGAAAAGGCCCTCTCCCTTGTTCCCACAAGGCGGGTCTGGGATATTGGGAGTGGGGACAGGAAAGCTTCCCCTGATGAGCGAAGGGATCGTGTAGGCTTGTGGTAGGATATACGGTCACGAAGGTAGGTGGGTCCCAAACCGTTTAGGGCTTTATATGTGATGGTATACACCTTGAATTGGGACCGGAAAATAAAAGGCAGCTAGTGGAGCTCCTTGAACAGGGGAGTAGATCTCTCCCTGTAACTCGCCCCCGTAATTAATCTGGCAGCCGAGCGCTGGACCAATTGTAGTTTCCGGGCCGTCTTCAAGGGAAGCCCCACGTAGAGTGCATTACAGTAGTCCAGTCTAGAGGTAACTAAGGCATGCACCACCGTGGTCAAGTCAGACTTCACGAGGTATGGTCACAGTTGGCGCACAAGTTTGAGTTGTGTGAAGTCCCTCCCGGCCACCGCCGACACCTGCGCCTCAAGCGTCAGCGCTGAGTCCAGGAGGACCCCCAAACTGCGGACCTGTGACTTCAGGGGGAGTGCGACCCCGTCCAACACAGGTTGCCACCCAATACCCCGATCGGACGTGCGACTGACCAGGAGGGCCTCTGTCTTGTCAGGATTAATCCTCAGCTTGTTCCTCCTCATCCAGTCCGCCACAGCGGCCAGGCACTGGTTCAGCATCCGAGGGGCTTCCTTGGAGTCAGATGGAAACGAGTAGTGGATTTGCGTGTCATCTGCGTAGAGATGGCAACACCCTCCAAAACTCCGGATGACCTCTCCCAGCGGTTTCATGTAGATGTTAAATAGCATGGGGGATAGAATAGACCCTTGCGGGACCCCACAGGTCAATGGCCAGGGGTCCGAGCAGGTGTCCCCCAGCTTCACCATCTGGGAACGGCCCTCCAGGAAGGACTGGAGCCACAGCAGAACCGTGCCACCGAGCCCCATCCCAGAGAGCCTCCCCAGAAGGATACCATGGTCGATGGTATCAAAAGCCGCTGAGATGTCCAAGAGAACCAGCAGGGTCACACTCCCCCTGTCCAGTTCCCTGCGGAGGTCATCCACCAAGGCGACCAAAGCCATCTCGGTACTGTGCCCAGGCCTGAAGCCAGACTGCGAGCGGTCCAGAAAATCAGTGTCATCGAGGAACTCCTGGAGCTGCGTGGCAACCACCCGCTCCAGAACCTTGCCCAAAAATGGGAGGTTGGAAATTGGTCTGTAGTTGTTACATACAGATGGGTCTAAAGAGGTCTTTTTTAGTAATGGTTTTACTACTGCCTGCTTAAAGCAGGATGGAACTGACCCCTGACCCAGGGAGGCATTTATAATAGCCACAAACCAATCCAACAACCCATCTTTGGCCAGCTTAACCAGCCAAGAAGGACAAAGATCCAGAGCGCAAGTGGTCGCCCTCACAGACCCAAGAATCCCCTCTACGTCATCAGGAAGAACAAGCCGGAAAGAATCCCACAAGATCAGACAGACAGGTACCTCGGTTACCTCCGCTGGAACTACAGTTAAGCTGGAGTCCAACTCACGGCGTATCTGAGCAACTTTGCCTGCAAAATGGTGCGCGAAATCGCTGCACCGAGTTGCCAAGTCATCAGGAAGCCCCTGGGTCTTGAGAGGCCACAGGAGCTCCCCAACAACTCGGAACAACTCCGATGGCCTGTTGGCTGCAGACGCTATGCGGGCAGTCGTGAAAGCTTTCCTGGCTGCTCGCAGAGCCACGGAGTAAGCCTTAATAGCGGCTTTAGCCCGTGCTTGGTCAGACACATCCTGAGATTTCCTCCAGATGCACTCTAGTCCCCTCCTCGCACGCTTCATCACAGCCAGCTCCTCAGTGAACCAAGGAGTCGACGTGACTCTACGAAGCGAGAGGGGACGTTCGGGAGCAATCGTGTCAAGTGCCCTAGCCAGCTCACTATTATAGCGATCAGCCAGGACATCGACAGGATCGCCAGTCTCCAGAACAGGAAGATCCCCAAGAGACCTCAGAAGTCCATCCGGATCCATCAGCCTCCTGGGGTGGACCATCTTAGTGGGTCCACCACCCCTGCGGGAGATGGGATCTTCTAGCAACCCAAAGAGGTTTTAGAGCAGTAGCTTTCTACCCTCAGTCCTCCAAGTGTCCATTTGTCAGGAACTCTGGGAGATGAAGTCCAAAACACCTGGAGGACCAAAGGTTGGGAATGACTGTCCTACAGTTAATCCAGTCACTGCCTGATCTCGATGGGGAAGTTCTGGTTCCATCTGCTACTGTTAAAAGCCTTGGGGTTGTGTTGGACTCATTGCTGACAATGGAGGCCCAGATCACTGCCATAAGTAAGCAGGCCTTTTTTCATCTTCTCCAGGCAAGGAAATTAGCATCCTACCTTTCAACAGAAGCATTTGCAACAGTAATCCATGCAACAGTCACCAGTAGGTTGGATTAATTGTAATGCTTTATACACCAGCCTTCCAAAGATAAAAACCCAGAAGATCCAAATGGTCCAAAATGCGGCGGCCAGGCTGCTAGCGGAATCATCTATAAGATCTCATATTACACCGATTCTGAAACAACTGTATTGGCTACCAATAGAACATCGGATCTCTTACAAGATACTGATCCTGACATTTAGAGCTTGAAATGGCCAAGGACCATTATATCTTAGGGACCGCCTCATTCCTTTGTTTCATCAGTGGTCACCTCGATCCTCCCAGGAAAATCTCCTGTACGTACCGGGCCCTAGGGAGGTACACCTGGAAGCCACAAATCGTAGAGCCTTTTCGACCTATGCTCCAATTCTGTGGAACCCATTGCCTCCATATGTTAGAGCAATGTCGGAGTTGCGACCTTTTGTAAAAGCGCTCAAGACTTGGCTGTTTGGTTGTGCATTTAAGTAAATCAGATCTAATTTGCCAAATAGTCACTGTTGAATGTTTTTATGTTGAATGTTTTTATATTGTGGAATGATATTTTAAATTGTAAGTAGCTCAGAGCACTCTGGTGGAGAGCTACTAATTAAGAAATAAAGTGAAGTGAAGTGAAGGTAGGTAAAGATTTTCCCCTGACATTAAGTCCAGCCGTGTCCGACTCTAGGGGTTGGTGCTCATTTCCATTTCTAAGCCGAAGAGCCGGCGTTGTCCGTAGACACCTCCAAGGTCATGTGGCTGGCATGACTGCATGGAGCGCTGTTACCTTCCCGCTGGAGCAGTACCTATTGATCTACTCATATTTGCATGTTTTAGAACTGCAAGGTTGGCAGAATCTGGGGCTAACAGCAGGTGCTCACTCTGCTCCCCGTATTCGAACCTGCGACTTTTCAGTCTGCAAGTTCAGCAGCTCAGCGCTTTAACATGCTGCATCACCAGTGGCTCCTAATTAACCACATATTCAATTACAGAAACATAGCTGGATGCCTTCAGTCAGAGCCAGCCAACTTATTTATTTATTTATTTATTTATTTACAGTATTTATATTCTGCCCTTCTCACCCCGAAGGGGACTCAGGGTGGATTACAATGAACACATATATGGCAAACATTCAATGCCAACAGACAAACAACATACAGTATAGACAGACACAGAGGCATTTAACATTTTTCCAGCTTCACGATTCCGGCCACAGGGGGAGCTGTTGCTTCACTGTCCAGTAGTGGCTGTACTGCCTCATTCCTTTCCTCGTGTTTTGCTGGTAGTTTTATGATGTAAATTAGTTAAATTAGCCTCCCGCATAAAGCATACCTAAATTTCCCCACTTGACAGATGCAACAGTCTTTCAGGGCTGCATAGGTCAACAGCAAGCCGGGCTATTTAATGGTCGGAGGCTTAACACGACCCAGGCTTTGAACTCATGACCTCTCGGTCAGTAGTGATTTATTGCAGCTGGTTACTAGCCAGCTGCGCCACAGCCCGGCCCTCAAAAAGAACTGTTGTTCAAAACTAGAAAGCCCAGAACTATAATTTGGAATCCCTTCTGGTCCAATGGACATGTGAGCTTTGCCTCTCTTTTGAGTTTTCCAATTTTTTTAAAAAATCTCTACTTGGATTTTTTTTTTTTAAGTAATAGGGAGGAAGAAAAGGACGCCTAGCCATCCTGGTCGCTGGATGCATCTTATCATCCTTTTCCTCGCCATCTCTTTGTGTATTATCCTCATGCTGCTGGTCTCAGCAGCATCTCAGGGAAATGCTCAGGAGCAAGATAAGAGAGAACAAATAAAGGAAGGAAAAGAGAGTAACGCAGGCACACATGCGCCCAAACAATGAAAGTGAGCTGTTCATTGCCTTCATGGATTGCCCTCCACACACTCCAAAAGAATTTGCCTATGATGCGAAGTTGGGTGTTTTTTTTAAAAGAAGAAAAACTCAAAATAAAAATCGCAAACAGACATTTTAAATGTAAACATTCAGCAAAGGACAAGAGGGATCCTCTCACCTCTGCAGGAGTCTACCATATACCATGCAGCTGTGGACACGTTTGGTGGTTTGTGCCACGTTCATTTCATTCAGTGGCATCCAAATTCTGTGCTCCACTTCTGAAATCACTGCACCTATATTTGTTGAAGCAGCTTGACTTGTGTTCATTTATGCATTTAAAAAGCCAAATAAACCAGATAATGAGTGGGTGTGTTGTGGGGGGAAAAACAGATGGGGATTTAGGCATCAGTTATGTTTAAAAAAAGAACTGGTTTTGCTTAGAGATTGCTTCGAAATCAGTACATATTTTTATACACTAAGCCGATATTTGTGTGTGTGTGTGTGTGTGTGTGTATACTTGTGTGTGGGCAGGTATTGTACATGCATTTGTCACTTTCAAACATGGACATTTTGACAAATTTGACTGTGGGTATGATATTCTGCTCTATGCCAACTTTCTCAAAACAAAGAAAACAGGAAAGAAGGGAGAAGGAAGGGAACCCAGTGATAAATGTACATTTCTTATCCTTCTACTCTTTCCATTTTTAAGCCAGGGTTCAAAGAATGTCCCAAAATGGGACAATATTCCCAAACAGAGTTTTGTATTAGAATTAGGATGTTAGGCATTATGTCAAAATAGTGTCCACACCAAATATTTCATCTTACAATTAACAAAATTATCCGAATCCATTTTGGTAAATGTTCTCCGAGTCTCTTTGCTATTAGTTCCGTGCATTTTTATTTGGGTTGTTGTATGTTGTATGGCGGTATGGCCATGTTCTAGAAGTATTCTCTCCTGACGTTTCACCCACATCTATGGCAGGCATCCTCAGAGGTTTTATTTGTTTTTAATGGAAATAAATCTGTTCTTATTTTGGGGTGCATTCTTCAAATGGATTCTGCTTTGACTAAAATATGTTTACACATGACCTGCATCATTTCACATATTACACACATTATTCCATTTGCACCATTGCAACTTTGGGATGGGATGGATGCTCTTCTCTTGTTTGGAACATTGGCCAGTTCCATACATAAGCTTTCCTATTCCCCAAACATGAGATTATTCCCCAATCTTCAGAAATGTCCACCACTGGTTGTTGGGGAGATCCTGAAACTGACCAAAAAGATACAAAGTGTTGTGGTAATCTCTGAGCAGCTAGACTCAATTTAACCCTCTCTGGGGGGAAGATTCCACCAAAAATCAGCAGAGTAGCAAAAGTAAAGCTTTTAAATGCAGCAGTTACTTACACGGGGTGAGCAAGAGAAGCCTTTGACCATTTAGGATTGCAATTGACTTCAGAGTCTCAGTAAAAGTTCAAAAAAGTATTTATTCAGGTAAAATGAACTCCATTGTAAATAGAAAGGCTTGGGAGCTGTCTAGTCTACTCTAGACTGGTTTCTCAGGAAAAATAAGAAAGGAAAAATAACAAACATCTAAATACAGTAGAGTCTTACTTATCCAAAGTTCTGGATTATCCAACGCATTTTTGTAATCAATGTTTTCAATATATCATGATATTTTGGTGCTAAATTCGTAAATACATAGCATTAATGTGCAATGAACTACTTTTTCTGTCAAATGTGTTGTATAACATGATGTTTTGGTGCTTAATTTGTAAAACCATAACCTATTTTGATGTTTAATAGGCTTTTTCTTAATCTCTCCTTATTATCCAACATATTCACTTATCCAACATTCTGCCGGCCCGTTTATGTTGGATAAGTGAGACTCTACTGTAGTTACATCTTGCCAGGAGAGACAGCAAGATGCTTCTTGTTAGCTAGAAGAACAAAGAGAGAAGAGTGAACCAAAATGGTTCCAACCTCATGGTCCAGTTTACTGGGGCCATAAAACATTCTGACCAATGAGAAGTTAGCATCCCTGGAGATTTACATTTCTACTAACTTCAAAGTAAGGGATGTGAAGGGATGTGAAACACAGTAAAGCCTATCTAGGCATGCTTTGGAAACAGGGAAAGGATTCCCTCAATCTAACTCTATCATCTATCTGACTACATTTAGACTTGAGTAATCCAGGATGATTCCCAACACAAAGGACCTATAATGCTGGAAGTATTTTCTTGTAAAGTTGGAGATGTTAGAGTGGGGTTGATAAAGGAAACAAAGGGAAAGAAGGAGTCTTAGGAAGGGTGCCAGAGAGGGGGAAATCCTTGCTGGATTTAGTCTTAGCAGTGCATCCATCACCCAAAATGATACAAATCAGCCATTACTGGATCATGCAAATAGAAAAGGGAAAAAAGACTCCACTACCTGTGAACCTTCCTTTTGCTTTCTAAACCTCTTCCTAGCCTGGTCTAATGAATTGTCAGAACTGTCAGGCAGCTCCAAGGAATGACAAATGTCTATGATTTACTGGTACTGCTGCTACTCCGCTCCGAACACCTGATGTATGTGTACCCCGTCTGCCTCTGACTTGTGAGAGGAACTGGTTCAACTCCTTGTATTTTCCAGCACTGTATATCTCCCACCTAATGAAAGAATGACATCGGGAAAACATTATGCTTAGACGTGCAATTGAATTTTGCCTAAAGCCAATTGGGAGCAAACCTTTGGAAGTCGCTAATTAAATGGAGAATATCTGAGCTCAAATACAGGCAGTCCCAGAGTTACAAACATCTGACTTACAAATGACTCATAGAGAAGAACAGGGTGAGACAACAGGAAGTGAGAGAAATCTTCCCCTTGGAAGGAAAGGAAATTACTCCTGAAAGAGTTACCATCAGGGGGTAAAGGGGTCGCCGCTGAAGCTTTAGCACCAATCCTTGTTTCCACAACAAGCCAAATTTGCCAAAACATTATGTTATGTTGTTTTATAACTATGTTATTATATTGTGTTTTAAATTTATGGATTATATGTTAATTTATGTTGTGGTTGGATGTTTTCTCATGTAAGCTTCCAAGTCCCTTCGGGGAGATAGAGCCGGGGTACAAGAATAAAGTTATTATTACAGTAGAGTCTCACTTATCCAAGCTAAATGGGCCGGCAGAAGCTTGGATAAGCGAATATCTTGGATAATAAGGAAGGATTAAGGAGAAGCCTATTAAACATCAAATTAGGTTATGATTTTACAAATTAAGCACTAAAACATCATGTTGTACAACAAATTTGACAGAAAAAGTAGTTCAATACGCAGTAATGTTATGTTGTAATTACTGTATTTACGAATTTAGCACCAAAATATCATGATATATTGAAAATATTGACTACAAAAATGGCTTGGATAATCCAGAAGCTTGGATAAGCGAGACTTGGATAAGTGAGACTCTACTGTATTATCATTTATTTATTTTATTTATTTACAGTATTCCACCCTTCTCATCCCGAAGGGGACTCAGGGCGGATCACAATGTACACATACATGACAAACATTCAATGCCATATGAACATAGAGACAGAGACAGAGACACAGAGGCAATTTAACCTTCTCCAGCTTCCAGCTTCCTGAAGGAATGCTCAATTCTGGCCACATGGGGAGCAGATGCTTCATCATCCACTGTGATGCCGAGTCCTTGGATACTTCCTCATTCCAAACACTGCTGGATGATTTTTATAGTGTCCTAAATTAGTTAAATTAGCCCCCCCCCCCCCACGAAAGTGGTACCTAAATTTCCTACTTGATAGATGCAACTATCTTTTGGGTTGCTTAGGTCAACAACGAGAAGGGCTATTGTTTGTTTTAATGGTCCAACATGGGCTGGCCTCAAATTCATAGTGATTTATTGCAGCTGGCTACTAACCAGCCTGCACCACATCCCAGCCCCATCTTTCTCATATGGACTGTTATTGAGACAGGCATCACCCATTTTGTATCTTTGCATTTCATTTTATCTGCCTAAGTGGAGTATCTTTCATTTGTCCTTATTGAAATTCATTTTGTTAGTTTTGGCTCAGCTATCTAATCGGTTATGGTCATTTTGAATTCTGATCCTGTCCTCTGGAGTATTAGCTCTCCTTCCTAATTTGGTGTCATTTGCAAACTTGATAAGAAGCATGCTCTCTGGAACATGGCCATACAGCCCGAAAGACTCACAGTAACCCAGTGATTCCAGCCATGAAAGCCTTCAACTATACATGCTCTCTAAACCTTCATCCAAGTCATTAATGAAGATGTTGAACAGCACTGGGCCCAGGACCAAACCCTCCTTATGGCACTCCACTAGTCACTTCTTTCCAGGATGAAGAAGAGGAACCATTGGGGAGAAGCACCTTTTGGGTTTGGTCACATAACCAATTAGAGGTACACCTAATAGTAGCATTGCCTAGCCCACATTTGACAAGTTTGCTTATAAGACGATCATGGGAGACTTTGTTGAAGGCCTTGCTGAAATCAAGATATGCTACATCCACAGCATTCCCTGCATCTACCAAGTTTGTAACCCTATCAAAAAAAGAGATAAGATTAATCTGGTCTGACATTTTTTGACAAATCCATGTTGACTTTTAGTAATCTCATTCTTCCTTTCTAAATGATTGCAGACTGCCTCCTTAATTATATCAATGGAGTTCTTCAATAATAGGTATTTCACATACTGTTTTGCAATCTTGGTTGATGCACAAGTACGAGGGTTGAATGAAAAGTAATGCCTCCACCATCGTAACTCCTCAACAGATGGCAGTACTGGTATGGGGCAGTACTGGTATGTGGCTTGTTCAGTAGACTCTTCTCTACAATTCCATTTGGCGCGAAGCCTTAGCATTGAACGGTTGTGTTGTTAAAGTGCGAAGTATGAAACCCTGAGCAGACGGTCAGTCAATGCGACTTAAGCAACGTGCAGTCATTGAATTCTTGACAGCAGAAGGTGTCACCCCAAAGGAGATTCATCAGAGAATGCAAGCTGTTTAGGGTGATTGTGTTGATGTGAGTATGGTGTGTCGTTGGGTGAGTAAGTTTAAAGATGTTGAGGTGGGAACATCTGACTTGCATGACAAACAAAGAGTTGGACATCCCGTGACAGCAACCACCGAGTTTCACAAGCAAAAGCTTGACAGATTGATTCATGATGATTGTTGTATCACTCAGAGAGAAATTTCAAGCATAATCGGCATTTCACAAGAACGTGTGTGTCACATTATTGCTTTGCTTGGCTATCGGAAGATCTGTGCACGATGGGTCCTGTGAGACGCTGGTTGCAGAAACAGAGTGTCTTCTTCTGTGACAGCTTCAGAAAACCTGTTCATCATTGACAGAAATGTATCCAATTGTCTGGTGATTATGTGGAAAAGTGAATAGTGGTAGTTAAAGAGCCCATTCTAAGGATTATTTCTGAATTTGATTTATTAAAATATTCCCATCCAAACGCAAGTTACGAAGGTGGAGGCATTACTTTTCATTCAACCCTCGTAAAATTAACCGGAATTGTGGCATCAGCCCCAGTGTGGAATTCTGGGGTCTTTAGGAAGCATATTTGCAGGCACGCAATTCATTTCACAATGTGGGCATTATGGGAGGGTGGTATTACTTAAATATCACTTAAAAATGGCAGCATAGATTTACATCACCTAACCACAGCATAGAATCTCTGCTTGGAATTTCCCAATTCAAGAGAGCGCAAGGAGATAAAATCCCTGTATTCACATTTGTGTGCAAACCAAAATATATGCACAATGGCCATGCGTTGCCCCTGGTGTATTTACGCACGCACACTAACACCCAACATCTTTAACCAGCCTAAAACTCACTGATATATCATCACTTGTGATTGTCAAATAAATAATCATGGGAAATCAGCAGTGGAGAAAAGTCTCCCGTCAAACGCAGTTCATGCATGACATATGATATATCTGTTCAAAGGTACAGATACATCTTTCTTTACAGCCGGCATGTGCCTTTCTTTGTGGCGCCTTCTTCCTCTCTGTCCAAATCACCTGAAATGAATGTTGAGTGCCGGGACGCTTGCCGTAATTCCTTCCTTTTTAAACACATAATGGAAATGTATAACTAAGTCTTCATAAAAATTTATATCTCAATTCGTCCCTCTAATTTATAACAGACCCTCCAGGCAGTTATTATTCAAACATTAATATAAAAGAAGAAAAAAGAAAGGCTACGGATCCACCGAAAGCATCCATTCCCAGAGTCAGCTCTCTCCATGTTCATACATATATAAAACCAGATTAGAGTGAACGTCGCTTCAGTGTCAAACAACAATTACGCCTTTAATAAGTATGGCATGAGTGAAACGTTATCTTAATCATGAGTTGTGAAATGGGGTGTCTCCCTCACTCTCGCCGGGGAAAAAAAATCCCCGACAATAACTACTTTAGAAAATAAAATAATACATTCCCATATTACATTTGATGCAAATGCATCAATTTTATACATTTTAGATTCCTCTCCATTCATCAGAGAAGCCCACAGTGGCACAGTGGGTTAAACCACTGAGCTGCTGAACTTGCTGACCAAAAGGTCAGTGGTTCGAATCCGGGGAGTGGGGTGAGCTCCCACTGTTAGCCCCAGCTTCTGCCAACCTAGCAGTTCGAAAACATGCAAATGTGGGTAGATCAATAGGTACCGCTCTGGTGGAAAGGTAATTGCATTCCATGCAGTCATGCCGACCATATGACATTGGAGGTGTCTATGGACAACACCGGCTCTTTGACTTAGAAATGGAGAAGAGCACCAATGTCAGGAGAAAACCTTTACCTTTACCTACCTCCATTCATCTCCTTTAACCTTTTTATACATTGGGATTTTTTTTTGTGAATGTGTTCTGACCATGTAGTTAGGAGAAGAGGATAAGATGGATTTAAAGGAGGGAAGGGGAGATGGGAGAGAATATTTCCAATGTGTGGACCTGTGCAGCAATTAATTGTTTTGTGGAATGCAAAGGGCTAAATGTTGTTGTTGTTGTTGTTGTTGTTGTTTGGCTTCAAATAATTTCCTACCTATGTGATTTTCCTGACAAGATTTGTTCCGAAGAGTTCTGCCACTGTCTTCCTCTGAGGCTGAAGGGGTATAGCTTGCCCAAGGTCATGTAATGGGATTCCATGGTCAAACAGGGATTCAAATTCTGGTCAATTCTCAGCCCAGATTGTGCATGAATGTTCATGTTCAATCTTGATACAGTTCCACAGTGTTCTCATTCACCACATAGGTTGCAATGCCACTAATGCATCACTCTGCATTGAAATTCCCATCTTGGTTAATAATTAATTCCTGGTATGAGATCCGCTTCAGGATTTTGTGGAGAGAAGAAACAAGAAATGTTTTAACTGGAAATACAGGGATCACCGTCGAAGAAAACAATCATGTTGTCTCCATGTTTCTTTTATCTAATTTTAAAGAAGTAGCTGTGTTCATCTCTTGTAGCATAAAAAGAAGATTAGGCTTCCTTTCTGTGGTCCTGGAAACTGGTCCTGGAAAAGGAGATCACATCTCAACTTTAGGAAGAACTTCCTTACCATGAGAGGAGCTGTTCAACAGTGGAACTCTCTGCACCGGAGTCTGGTGGAAACTCCTTCTTTGGAGGCTTTTAAACAGAGGCTGGATTTCTATCTGTCGGCGGTGATTTGATTGACAGAAGGGGGTTGGACTGGATGGCCCAGTTCTATAATTTCTATGAATATGGCAAGACCTTTAAGACTAACTGGTTTTTATATTTGCATCAGTTATTGTGCATTTAAACCCACTTTTTTGAATACCGTATTGAGTGACGATGTCACTACATGGATTAATGTGGCTTGGAGGAAATGTTGCTCAGCAGCAAGTGTACTCTGTGACAAGAAGATGCCCAATCACCTGAAATTAAAAATATAGCAAACTGCCATAAGGCCTGATGCAATATATGGAGCCGAATGTTGACTGGTGATAAAGGAAGCAGAATGCCACCTCGGTGTTATGGAGATGAAGATGGTACAACTTACAGCTGGCGTCACACACCTTGAACATACCCACGATGATGATATTTAGCAATGCTTTGGCATTGCTCCAATTGCTGATAAACTATGAGAAAAATGATTCAGATGGTATGGTCATACTCTCCGAGGTGAAGACGGGTCCATTTGCAAGATTGCTCTTAACTTAGAAGTGCCTGGCAAGAGACTAAAAGGGATGAACAAAATAACGCTGGCTGAACAGATATCTGCACAACTATCTGAAAACTTCTAGCCAGAAAACTTCTGATCAGGTGCACGACTGGGTTCAATGGCACCAACAAATCAGGAAAGCGGACCTTGCCACCAAGCGGGACAAATGCTGATGACGAATAAGAAGTATTGAGTGAAACTGAGACTCTAGATTATAAAGCATATTTATATAGTTGTGGGAGTGGAAAATAATATGTAAATTATGATCCTTAGGTTTGAGTGTTTTGCTCCTTGGAAGCAGCCACTGCGATGCCAAGGTGATAGCAATCTCTTACAGATATCTAACATGGGTACTTAAAGGTAGGAAAGGCACCTTATATTTTGGCCCCTCCATTCTATAAAACTGAAATTGTTCTATCCACAGAGTCTCTAATTGTGGTCACTCTCTTAATGTCTATATTGATAAATAGATGGATAAGTAGGTAGGTAGGTAGATAGGCATACATACACACACACATACATACATAAATGAACCAGATTTTTCAAAGATAAAGCAAAACCATGGATAATAATAAACTCTATTGAAATGGAAGACTTCTAGCCCAGATTAGAGCCATGCTGAAGAACCTAAAATATGCCCAGAGAGGACATGAATTGACTCATATATAGATGCTGGTCCTGTGGATAGAAGGATCATACTGAATACATATATATATGTATAATTTACTCTTGCTCTGCTCACTTTATGTCTTTGCCACACTAATTGGCTCTGTGTAAATGAAACACACCGCAAACCTCGGTGGTGCCAATAAATATTAATAAGTTGTTGTTTGTTTTCTTTAACTTGCTTATGAATTCATACAAAGGCAGCACAAAGACATTAACTCCAGTCTATTAATTGCCACCTGATAATTGCCACCTGATACTTTTCTCCTGCATAATTAGGTACCCATTAGTTCTAATCAAGTAGTTACTTAATTATTGCGGTAATTAGTCTAATGGACTAGCAAATTGAAGCTTTATCACTTTTGGATATTTAATGTTCCTGACACTCTGCAAGTGTCAAGGTTTTTGATTTGGCAAACCTGGCCTCCCCTGAACTTCTGCTAATGTCTCCACCCGGTTCCTGAGTTTGTCTCAAATGCTGCCGGAAGTCAGTTCAGTGTCTCAACTGGACACAGACTAACTCTCTGTCTCTGTCTCTCTCCTTCTGTCATTTTTCTCTGACTTCCTTCCAATAGAATATTTTCAAAAAGATAGTTGCACATCATGTTTTCTCAGTAGCTACGGATAATGCGATTGCTGTTGCCCCCTTTTGGTCCAAAACTATTTAGCTGTTTGTGATTCCTTTATTTTATCACTTTTAAATTTATTTATTATGCAATGCTTTTGACACGAAATAAATAAAATGTTTTCTCAGTGCTGATAAACCCTGATGAGAAGAACACGGTAAGAATCTTCACAGATTCAAAACTTATTCTGCAATAACAGTCTCATGTGGTGATTCTGTGCAGAAAGCAGCATTTGCACAAAAATGGCTATTTTCTGCGCAAAACAATCACAGAGAAATTTTGTGCAGAATAAGTCCCGAATTGTGAATTCTGTCACTCTAGTGCAGTGGTTCTCAACCTGTCGGTCCCCAGGTGTTTTGGCCTACAACTCCCGGAAATCCCACCCAGTTTACCAGCTGGGAGTTGAAGGTCAAAACATCTGGGGACCCACAGGTTGAGAACCACTGCACTAGAGACTCGAACATGGAGCAATGGATTTAAACCACAGGAAAAGAGATTACACCTAAACTTCCTGGTGGTAAGAGCTGTTTCACAGGGAACCATTCTGTTTGGGGATCTGGTGCATTCTCCTTCTCTGGAGGTTTTTAAGCAGAGGCTGGATGACCATCTGTCGGGAAGGCTTGGATTGTGTCTTCCTGCCTGGCAGAAGGCAGTTGGACTAGATGGCCATTGGGTATCTTCCAGCTCTGCGATTCTATGATGCTATGATTCCACAATCCATCCCTCAGAAAAAAATATTATTATCATTTTGACCTGGAGTCCAATTTCTATTTCCAATCAGAATAGACTAACTGACTAACACCATGAAATGTTTGTTTGTCACTTGTATAAATCTCATATCTTCGATCTAGTTGAGACTGAAAAATTTATATTGGCCTCTGTTGGTCGATATTCCAGTTTATGTTTCATGAAGATCTGCATCCCAGATGTGGAATTATGAGAAGATGCTTTCTCCCATTTGTAATCATGGAGTCACTGTTCCAGTATGTCCGTACATACTGAGCTTTTGGATAGGAATAATCCTTTCCATCCCAAATCTCAAAATGGCAGGAATCAAAACTCGGAATGTGGACATTCAACAGATATACTCTATGGCAGAGGCTGGATTTACACTATCAAATAATGCAGTTTAAACTAAATTTGAACTATGAAAGGGCTAGACAAAACTACGGTTAGGTGGATCTGTAATTGGCTAAGCGAACGAACCCAAAGGGTGCTCACCAATGCGTCGTCTTCATCATGGAAAGAAGTGACAAGTGGAGTGCCGCAGGGCTCCGTCCTGGGCCCGGTTCTGTTCAACATCTTTATTAACGACTTAGACGAAGGGTTAGAAGGCACGATCATCAAGTTTGCGGACGACACAAAACTGGGAGGGATAGCTAACACTCCAGAAGACAGGAGCAGAATTCAAAACGATCTTGACAGACTAGAGAGATGGGCCAAAACTAACAAAATGAAGTTCAACAGGGACAAATGCAAGATACTTCACTTCGGCAGAAAAAATGGAAATCAAAGATACAGAATGGGGGACGCCTGGCTTGACAGCAGTGTGTGCGAAAAAGACCTTGGAGTCCTCGTGGACAACAAGTTAAACATGAGCCAACAATGTGATGCGGCTGCTAAAAAAGCCAATGGGATTCTGGCCTGCATCAATAGGGGAATAGCGTCTAGATCCAGGGAAGTTATGCTCCCCCTCTATTCTGCCTTGGTCAGACCACACCTGGAATACTGTGTCCAATTTTGGGCACCACAGTTGAAGGGAGATGTTGACAAGCTGGAAAGCGTCCAGAGGAGGGCGACTAAAATGATTAAGGGTCTGGAGAACAAGCCCTATGAGGAGCGGCTTAAAGAGCTGGGCATGTTTAGCCTGCAGAAGAGAAGGCTGAGAGGAGACATGATAGCCATGTACAAATACGTGAAGGGAAGTCATAGGGAGGAGGGAGGGAGCTTGTTTTCTGCTGCCCTGCAGACTAGGACATGGAACAATGGCTTCAAACTACAGGAAAGGAGATTCCACCTGAACATCAGGAAGAACTTCCTCACTGTGAGAGCTGTTCGACAGTGGAACTCTCTCCCCGGGGCCGTGGTGGAGGCTCCTTCCTTGGAGGCTTTTAAGCAGAGGCTGGATGGCCATCTGTCGGGGGTGCTTTGAATGCGATTTCCTGCTTCTTAGCAGGGGGTTGGACTAGATGGCCCATGTGGTCTCTTCCAACTCTACTATTCTATGATTCTATGATTCTATGCAGTGTAGATCCAGTCTGATATATATTTCAATGGCAGAATCTACATGGACTTTTTCTCCTTCTCAGTCTCCATCTCCGTCTCTGTCTCTGTCTTCCTCTCCCTCTCTGTCTCCATCTCAGTCCCCGTCCCCATCTCCATCTCCATCTCCATCTCCATCTGGAAGATCCACAAACATGGAGAAGCATTCGGGTTCCAGGCCATAATGTGAGGATTAAATCTCTCCAGCCAACCAGAATGCCCAGTTGTTTACTTTTCTCCTGTTCTCCTCCTCTTAGTTTGGCTCAATTCTTGGTCAATTTTTGAAAAATAGATGAAAAACTACAGATGTAGTTTCGCGTTAAAGCTAGACCTCATCATTCATCTCATTCTGAACTATGGTCTTCTCCCCACCAACTTTTTTCAATGTTTTCTCATGTCATATTAGTATCTCAATTGATCGTTGAGACTTTTGACAAGTGTCAGCTGCCAAATATATTGTGATTCATAGCACTGAAGGGCCTATTGACCTGGGAAGGCAGATGGAGAAAAACACCTTTATCATGTAACTGGCAGAAAATATACTTATACCATTTAATAGGAAATCTACAATTTGAGTGTGTTTGGAGCACTACAAACAACAAGGGATGTTTCTTGTTGTATGTGTTTGAATTGCGGTTCATCTCTCATTTTAATTAAGTTGATGTATTATTATTATTTCATTATTTGATCTTTAATATATATTTCTAACCATTCTCATTTTAAAAATATTTTTTCAGCTAACGAAATTAGTTTAGCCATAGAGATTGTTTCATATATTTGAGTAAAATCTCCTATTTGAGCTATGAAAATTCTTTTTGAAAAGCATGCAATCATAATTTGTTAATGAGTTTTCATAGCAAACACTATGGGCACTATACTCAACGGGAAAAGGAGCTAAATGTCCTACAGTTAAAGGGATAGTCAGTACACAATCATTGTAACTAATTTCTAATTTGATATATTAATTAAAGTCAAATTGAACACATTTAATTTATATGAATATAAATTTAATAAACAATAATAACCATTATGTCTGTGGGTTGAAGTTATTTGTAATTAATAATAAAGTGGGGAACACTTTATATATTTGAACATATTTAATAAATAATTGATTTTAAACCATTTCAGCTAATTTAATAATTTTATGCATTTCAACTTAAAGAACAAAAAACTTGCTAACCAAAAGGGTGTTAGTTCGAATCCAGGGAGCGGCGTGAGCTCCCGCTGTTAGCCCCAGCTTCTGCCAACCTAGCAGTTCGAAAACATGCAAATGTGAGTAGATCAATAGGTACTACTCTGGCAGGAAGGCAATGGCGCTCCATGCAGTCATGCCGGCCACATGACCTTGGAGGTGTCTATGGACAACGCCGGCTCTTCGGCTTAGAAATGGAGATGAGCAGCAACCCACAGAGTCGGACACAACTAGACTTAATTTCAGGGGAAAACCTTTACCTTTACAGTATGTTCCAGGACACCTCCTACATGTCTTGATAGAGCTCAACCAAATGTGATACACATAGACATCATGCTCAAACTTACAATATTGGTGAGCTTTTTTTGGGGGGGGGGGGGGTGATAGAGATGATGGGAATTGGAGTCCAGCCACATCTGGAGAGCTGTGTGAATCATGCCCACAATTGAAGCCTTAGCTTTCCTCCTAAGCAATCAGATGGTTCGATCTCCTTGCCAGGTTTCATCTCCCAATATCCTTATCCTGTCACTAGGCAAACTGGGGCTGATGGGAGTTGCAGCATGACCAGGCCTTGTGCTGATGGGAGTTGCAACAAATAATCTGTGCAATTGTATAACAGGTCCCATTATAAAAAAAAAAAAGTAAAGGTTTCCCCTGACGTTAAGTCATGTCTGACACTGGGGGTTGAACCTGGGACCTTTCGGTCTGCAAGTTCAGCAGCTCAGTGCTTTAACACACTTCGCCAACGGGGCTCCATTATAGGGGTATGCATTTTCTAATGTAGCCATTCATAAAATCAAACAACAAACAAAGAGCATTTCCAATTACAGTAGAGTCTCACTTATCCAACATTTGCTTATCCAACATTCTGGGTTATCCAACATATTTTTGCAGTCAATGTTTTCAATACATCGTGATATTTTGGTGCTAAATTCGTAAATACAGTAATTACTACGTAGCATTACTGCATATTGAACTACTTTTTCTGTGAAATTTGTTGTCTAACATGATGTTTTGGTGCTTAATTTGTAAAATCATAACCTAATTTGATATTTAATAGGCTTTTCCTTAATCTCTCCTTATTATCCAACATATTCACTTATCCAACGTTCTGCCGGCCCATTTATGTTGGATAAGTGACACTCTACTGTACTATGCATTACAAAATGCCTTACTTAAGCACTGCTGAGTATAAATGCTAGTGTGTGTGTGTGTGAGTGTGTGAATTAAAAATACCCCAGAAAGCACAGTCTCCGAAGAAACTCTGTAGATTCAGCCACCGAGACAAGAGGGAGTGGAAAGCATTGCATGGAGGAAGGAGGGAGAAAGACTACGGAGAAGGTCTCCCCAGCCAAGAACCATGACAAGGAGAAGGCTCTCCAGGGCAAAACTTGACTGATCTCACTACATATCAGATGGATGGTACTAAATGACCTATAAAGACATTCTCCGAGCCCTGGGCTGCAACGTTAAGAGCCCTGGCAACTACTCACACTTCTGAAACAGTTATTAGTGACTGAAGTAGCTCTCGTCAACCGATGCCTCAATTTCAAGTAATGGTTTAACAGCATCACGCAAGGAAAGGTTAGATCGCACTCTGCACCTGGTGTGCCACTGACGCTTAAAGGAAATAATTGGTAGATTCAGAGCGGAAGCAAGGTGGCTGCGGAAGAAACAGGGGAATGGGGCAGAGACTGGGAGATGAATGTCAGTAGGAATCACCGGGATCTGGAGGGAGAACTGCTGAAAGCAACATGCCCAATGTCCAAATATACAGTGTTCCCTCACTTATTGCTGGGGTTAGGTTCCAGGACCACCCGCAATAAGTGAAAATTTGTGAAGTAGGGACGCTATATTTATTTTAATATTTATACATTATTTTAGTAGTTATACAGAATTTTAAGTCTTTATCAACCAATCACGTGTTGATAAATCGCCGCCTTCTCCTCCCGTTGCCACTTGGGTTCCTTTTCTCTCCCTTTGGCTTCTCCTTCCGCCCTTCCTTAGGCTGTAAATTGTAATTTTTATGATTTATAATAGTCTTTTAGTGTTTACTGAAAAACTGCAAAACTGCAAATCCACTCAAAGTGAACCGCGAAGTAGTGAGGGAACACTGTATTGCATTTGCTCTGGAAACCTGGCAGAAATGCTTTGGAGGCAGCATTATTGTTATTGCTCTTTGGTGAATGTTATAAAGGTGCCAAAAGTTGAAGAAAGAGCAGCAAATGTAGCCACTTGTTGGAGGTCATTTTATTAAAGGTATCCAGTGATGTCACTTGGGGAGGAGGGGTTCAGATCGTGCCAATGACACCATCAGAGGGAGGAAGGTGACATAAAAATGACCGATAATACAAACTTTGTGCAATGTTTTAGCAACTTTTTATTTTAAAAGTATCCCTGTAATTAGTTATCATTCCCAAGGTATTTTTCATTAACCCAACTGGCCAAATGTCCAAACAGCTGTAATACATTTGCCCTTGAAACCTGGGGAGATAGTTTGTAGATACCATTATTTTTTTTCTGCTGGGTTATGAATTGTCAAAGGATGAATTGTCAAAAAATGAAGCGTCAGTTTCAAGTTTCGATTCGTAAGTTTTTGGCACAGGTTATACCCACCTGTCGGATATCACATCGCAAGTACAAATTTAATTAATTTATATGACTTACTGTAATGAAGTGTGAATTTTTGGTTTACAGATGTCATGTTTAATTGTGTTTTAAAAGGGTCAATATTTAAGTTATTGCATCTCTGCACTCAAGAGTTGGTTGCCATGGAGAAGTGGGCGGAGCCAACTGCCGTTTTGGTGGAGAAGTGCAGGTTTAAAAAAAGAAGCAGTTAGTCTGTGCCCTGATGAGGTACAGGGAAGACTGATCTTCAGTTGAAGGGATCAGGGAGGCTCAATTGCTTATATGAGTCAGTTTAAAATAAGTTTGGTGACTTATTTTAGTTAGTCTGTGCTCTGACGAAGCACAGGGAAGACTGATCCTTGTTGAGGGGAGGCTCAATTGCTTAATTTTGAGTCAGTTTAAAATAAGTTTGGTGATTTATTTTAAGGTAGTCAGTCTCCTGATAAGGAACAGATAATCTGTGATTGTAATTCACAGGGTGACTGTGGTTTAAGAACAGTAGGGAAAGAAGTGACATTTTAAAGAAGTTTAAATCACCTCATTCTAGCTTTGCAACTGTTATCTAAAGTGCCTCTAAAGAGAAAAGTTATTGTAACCACTAAGCTCTGTGCCTGAATAAACTTGTTGTTGTTCTTTTAAACATCTCAGTCTCTGTCACATATATTACCATCAAAAGTAAACAAGAAGAAGAAAGAACAACAAGAATTAAAAGGTCTCCTCTCTGAGACAGTTGGTGGCTGCATCTTCCCAAAGTGGTGTCAAACGTGGTGGTGTCATTTGGAGGCAGCATTATAAAGTGGTGTCATTTGGAGGCAGCATTATAAAGACTTTATAATTTGGTGGCAGCGTTTAATAAAACATCTTTACATTGGTGGCAGCGGTTATATATATGTTTAATAAAAACACCTCCACACTTACGACGACTATTGAAAAATTGCACACCTATATCTATATATATAAATATGTAATGGAATTTGGGACTAGAAATAAACAACAAAACTAAACGCCCCAGAACCTCAAAACTTCGCAACACAACTCACCGTCCTTGCCCCTAGGTTCTGACAACAAAAATAAAATAAAAATAAAATCCTAATTAGAGGGAGAGGAATTACTGTTTTTATCCAATTGCTGCCAGTTAGAAGGCTAAGCTCCGCCCACTTGGTCTCCTAGCAACCCACTCAGCCCAGGGCCTCTTCAACCAGGCTTCTTCCCCACTGCCTATAAAATACAGATTATCTTATTTGAACTGTTTCATATGGCAGTTTAGACTCAAAGCCCTTCCACATAGCTATATTACCCATTTATAATCGTATATTATCTGCTTTGAACGGGATTATCTTGAGTCCACACTGCCATATAATCCACTTCAGCGTGCATTTTATACAGCTGTGTAGAAGGTGCCAAAACAAAGGGAATTCCAGACAGGAAACAGTCAGGGCCAGCTAACACCTCCCAACAAAAAAATTCCCTCAGGGAGGAAGCAGCCAGGCTTTAGAGCTGCAAGGCCATTACATGCTAATCATTTTGGCTAGTTGCAGCATTCATACTTGCCTCCAACAGACAAAAAAACCCAACAATCAGAAATATTGTATATTCACGAGCTTTAGGAAATAATATCACCTGATGGCGCAGCCTGTTAAAATGCTGAGCTACTGAACTTGTGAACCAAAAGGTCGCAGGTTCAAATTGGGGGAGCGGAGTGAGCCCCCACTGCTACCCCAGCTTCTGCCAACCCAGAAGTTCGAAAGCATGCAAATGTGAATAGATCAATAGGTACTGCTCTGGCATTAGCATTAACTGAAACATTAATGCTGGCTTCCCAGTGACAAAGGACTCTTGCCACACCCTGGACTCTCCACAGATATATATTATTTCCTTTCCTTACCTAGTTTCTCCATACCTCACAACCTCTGAGGATGCCTGCCATAGATGTGGGCAAAACATCAGGAGAAAATACTTCTAGAACATGGCCACACAGCCCGAAAGACATACAACAACCCTGTGATCCTGGCCATGAAAGCCTTAGACAACACGTTTCTATCTATATTTGCTGATTTTCCAAGGTGTTCTCTATCAAAGAGTGCAACTGTCTCACCAAACTCTCACGATTTCATACTACTGAGACGTGGCAGTTTAAAGTAGTGACAAGCTGCATTCATTCTCCAGTGTAGATGCATTGAAGGTCTCTGGGGTCCCAGGGCAGCTTGGAAAATTAAAAGGTCAACACATACAAAGATGTCATCAGACTGTCTGAAACCAATGTAAGAGGCGGGAGGTCTGCCAAAGGTTGTTGGAATCCATCTCACAGCATCCCAAGAAAGGTGAAAGATGATGGGAGGTGCAGTCCAACAGCATTCTGACTCCCACCTTGGCGTAGAGAAATAAAAACAATTTAAAGCAAATGAGTAAAAGCAAACAAAAAGCACTATGCAACACATTATTTTCTTTTCTTTGATCTGCTCCCCTCTTCATCTGTTTGAGAGAAGATCCTGACTGCAAGGTGTGAAGAGGTAGCTTAATGCTAGGTGGCCGTCCCATTGTTACCTGGCTGTGTGATGTTAAAACAGCCACCTTAGTATATAAATTCAACTGCCATTTGGCGGTCAGCACTCTCCAATTAATGGTGTTTAATTTGGGCAGGCGCTGATGGCTTACATCAACAAGAGAAGCGAATTCTCTGGAAAGAAGCTTGGGCACCATGGCGAAGACAGAAGTCTGCATGGGTGGAAGGTTTATGCCTTAGCTTTTAATATCCCCCCCCCCATTTGTTTCAGGTTTTTCCTTTAGCACAAGTAACTCTGCTGCACTGAAAAAATGGCAGGAAATGCAGCTGGCTTTCTCTGCTTCAGTCCTCAAGCAGAAATCTGGGATCAGGACCTAGGATATAGGATGTGTCTGGGGGCCTTTCCAACTGGAATATATAGCAGTGTGGACTCAGATAACCTTGTTCAAAGCAGATAATGTGGGATTTTCTGCCTTGATATTCTGGGATAAAGGGCTGTGTGGAAGGCCCCTGATTGTCACCCCAGAGATTCCTGGCAGAAGGATTTTGGAAGCATCTTGTTTGGCACCAACAAACATCCATCATACGGTGCAAGTGTTGGTTATTAAAGTAGACCTTTACTGGGGAGGGACTTGTGATTGTAGCAACAGCAACACAATTGTAAACATGAATATCAAACAGTTCTGAACGTGTAAGTCTAGTCCATGTCTTTGTCAGCTCAACATGATGCCAGCCAACATGCCAAGGGCAGCAATCTGGATTGGCAGAACGTGTGCCAGCTCATTTTCTGAACCCTTCTCAGGGACAGAGTCATGCAGCAATCGAAGCAGAAAATCCTGCTCTTAAGTGATCCCTGTGGTCAGACTACCTTCTTCTATCTTGCAAAGCTTGTCACCAAGAGGCCACCCAAAATGGGGGCACGGCTCGGCCACCCCCAGACACAGCAGCCCATGAAGCACACAGACGGGCCAGACAATGGACTTGCCGGCAAAACACTTCCCCCTGCCGAAGCAGACTTCTTCAGCTTGCAAATGTTAAAAGGCAACAGCTGAGCCTCCCAGGAAATGCACGACAGTCAGAGTGAGCTTCTCTGGCACCGCTCCCAGACAGCTCTGTGTATGAAGTCAGAATGTGCTGTCCCCAAAGACCATCCTCCGGGGAGAAGGGGTGGTGGGATCACAGGCTCGGCAGCCTGGCCTGCGGGAAGGAAGAGATCACAGGTGATTTCCTCCAGAGAGCAGCTCCTTTATTCGGGTCATTTCTCCGGCAGGAAGGAGGGAAGAAGAATCCTTCTGCCTTTTCAAACAACAACGCTGTTCCCTTTCATTCCCTTGTAAATAGGAGCATGTTGGGCTTCATTTGAGCAATCCATGGCCTCAGAACTACCTCAGGCTACGGTGTGTCTCCACTTAGCCCTTACAAAGCCATAATATTATTCAGAGGGAGGCCTTGAAGGAAGGGAACTATGTTCCGTAAAAGGACAGATCAAGCCTCCTACGATCCTTCTTCAAAGCCCCTGCAAAGACTTGCACTGTCCACTTCCAATGGCAACTCAGGAAGGAAAAAATAATTCAAAACAGGCATTGTCTTGCCTCGAATTCAATAATGGCCAATGCTTTATTGGGATACTTTATATAAACATACTTTGTGTACTTTTCTACCCAGCTACTCTCTTGGGGCTTGGTGGACGGCAGAAATAGCACATGAGAGAGGAGATATCTCAAGCTCACTTGGCAAATGATGCCACTATTTTTGCCACTGTGCCACTATACCAAACTATACCCAACTAAGGCCCAGGGGCCGGATGTGACCCCCTGGATGCTTACCTCAGGCCCTCCTTATTATCCTTGTCCTTTCAGCATAAGGACACAGTGTCCTGCCACATACTGTATATACTCGAGTATAAGCCTAATTTTTCAGCCCTTTTTTTAAGACTGAAAAGGCCCCCCTCAGTTTATACTCGGGTGAGGGTCCTGGTTGGCTTATATTTGGGTCAGCTTATACTCAAGAATATATGGTACATTTATTACTTTTCTCTATTATTGGAATTATTACATTTATTATTTTTCTCTATTATTGTTGCTATTATTACATTTATTTTTCTCTATTTTATTATTATTGATAAGACATTTATTATTTCACTCTGATATTATTATTATTATTATTATTATTATTATTATTACATTTATTATTTTACTCTATTTATTATTGTATTATTTTCCTGTATTTTTTATTATTATTATTATTATTTTATTATGACACAGCAAACAAGATAGATATGCTGGATTTCATATCACAAAATCACAAGTCGAACACTTCCCAAGTGTCTAGGATGTATTGTATTTTCTAGGATGTGATGTATTTTCGGATGATGCGCGCAGATCCCAGTAGGGTGGCCTTTTGCAGCTGGCAGATCGTAATTTTGTCAATGTCTATTGTTTCCAAATGCTGGCTGAGATCTTTTGGCATGGCACCCAATGTGCCCATCACCACCGGGACCACCTGCACTGGTTTCTGCCAGAGTCTTTGCAGTTCAATCTTGAGGTCCTGATAGCGGCTGAGTTTTTCCTGTTGTTTTTCGTCAATGCGACTGTCACCTGGGATGGTGACATCAATGATCCAAACCTTTTTCTTTTCCACAACTGTGATGTCTGGTGTGTTGTGTTCCCGAACTTTGTCAGTCTGGATTCGGAAGTCCCACAGTATCTTTGTGTGCTCATTTTCCAATACATTATTATTATTATTATTATTATTATTATTATTATTATTATTATTATTACATGTACTGTATTATTTTATTTTATTATTATTAAAAGGATACATAAGCACATTGACATTGAAGAAGATGAGAATAATGATTTGATCAGAGTTGGACAGTCTTATCTTAAATTTGAGCTTGATGGAAATATTCAAAAACATTTAACCTACTGATGCCTCAATTAATGTCATTTTATTGGTATCTGTTTTTATTTCTGAAATTTACCACCATCGGCTTATACTGGAGTCAATGTTTTCCCAGTTTTTTGTGGTAAAATTAGATGCTTCGGCTTATATTTGGGTTGGCTTATACTCAAGTATATACGGTACTTATGTAGAAAGGATGGGGAAGGAAGGCAGGAAGCAGCTGAGAGCCCTCTGGAGCACTCCCAGCCGCTGCATGTCTCACCTTATGCCCCATTCTTATGCCAAGAGGATAACCTGAAGATGACCTGGACTCTGCCCCCCCCCCTTCCTGGCCCCACCCTAACACAGGGCATCGCCCTCCCCGGCCCATCTCACCCAGCTTGTGCCCAGCCGCTCCCCCTCCCGGCCCTCTCGGTCGAGCCCACAATGTGGCCCCAAGGCAAAAACATTTGCCCATGCCTGCACTATACCACATTTAACCTAATTAAAACATATTCATTTGCTTCTTTATAATTCAAATGTATTTATTTGTTCATTGCACCTCTATATTGGCTCTCATCTCACCAAGGATCCTAATGTGATGAACAAATTTTAAAAATGCGAAAACATCTTCTTACGTGGCAGAATGGGCTTGGACTGGATGGCCTTTGTGGTGTCTTCCAACTTTGGGATTTTTTTATTCTATGAGGGGGTGTGTAAAATATAATAAAGTACCCTTGAACATTGTTGTTCTTTTATATTCTGTTATATTGTATTGTTCTGGGCATGGCCCCATGTAAGCCGCCCCGAGTCCCCGTTGGGGAGATGGTGGCGGGGTATAAATAAAGATTATTATTATTATTATTATTATTATTATTATTATTATTATTAAAAAAAACAATCTGAAACCTATGGCCGGGCTGTGGCCCAGGTTGGTGAGCAGCCTGCTGCAATAAATCACTCCAACCATGAGGTTATGAGTTCGAGGCCAGGCCGTGGTGGGCTGAGCACCCGTCAATTAAAAAATTTAAAAAAATAGCCCCTGTCGTTATTGACCTAGCAACCCGAAAGATAGTTGCCTCTATCAAGTAGGAAATAAGGTACCACTTATAAAGTGGGGAGGCAAATTTAACTAATTTATGACGTTGGAATGAGGAAGCGCCGTCACAGTGGATGATGAAGCAGCTGCTCCCCCCTGTGGCCAGAATCGAACATCCCTCAGGAGAAGGTTAAATTGCCTCTGCGTCTGTCTCTGTCTCGGTTCTATATGTATATGGGCATTGAATGTTTGCCCTATATGTATATAATGTGATCCGCCCTGAGTCCCCTTCGGGGTGAGAAGGGCGGAATATAAATACTGTAAATAAATGAATAAAATAAATGGATGTATGCTGTTATTCATGGTTTCACTTACCCATATAGGGCAGTGATTCTCAACCTGTGGGTCCCCAGATGTTTTGGCCTTCAACTCCTGACAGCTGGTAAACTGGCTGAAATTTCTGGGAGTTGTAGGCCAAAACATCTAGGAACCCACAGGTTGATAACCATCAATGGTTATCTTCAATGGTTCAATTTGTTTCTCCGGGACCAGAGAAAGAGGGTGGAGTGGTCAGGCCAAAGCTCTGAGAGCTCCTGCCTTTGCTGTGGAGTTCCCCAGGGTGCTATCCCTTTGCCCCTGTTATTGAACATCTACATCCGACCACTTGCTGGACTCGTGTGGAGCTTTGGCCTAGAGTGCTACCAGTATGCAAATGATACCCAGCTACTCTTGCGTCTCGAACCTGGGACAACCACGATTCCTGCGAACTTTAAGCTGTGTTTGGAAGCAGTGATGAGTTGGCTGCGAGCGAGTAGACTAAAAGTGAATCCCGCAAAAACTGAGATACTCTGGCCCGGCCAGCCACCAGAGTTAATCCAGTCACTGCCTGATTTCGATGGGGAAGTTCTTGTTCCATCTGCTACTGTTAAAAGCCTTGGGGTTGTGTTGGACTCATTGCTGACAATGGAGGCCCAGATCACTGCCATAAATAAGTAGGCCTTTTTTCATCTTCGTCGGGCAAGGAAATTAGCATCCTACCTTTTGACAGAAGCATTGGCAACGGTAATCCATGCAACAGGCACCACTAGATTGGATTATTGTAATGCCTTATACGCTGGCCTTCCGAAGACAAAAATCCATAAGATCCAAATGGTCCAAAATGCGGCGGCCAGGCTGCTAGCGGAATCATCTATAAGATCCCATATTACACCGATTCTGAAACAACTGTATTAGCTACCAATAGAACATCGGATCTCTTACAAGATACTGATCCTGACATTTAGAGCTCTAAATGGTCAAGGACCATTATATCTTAGGGACCGCCTCATTCCTTGTTTCCATCAGTGGTCACCTCGATCCTCTCAGGAAAATCTCCTGTACGTACTGGGCCCTAGGGAGGTACACCTGGAAGCCACAAGTCGTAGAGCCTTTTCGACCTATGCTCCAATTCTGTGGAACCCATTGCCTCCATATGTTAGAGCAATGTCGGAGTTGCGACCTTTTGTAAAAGCACTCAAGACTTGGCTGTTTGATTGTGCATTTAAGTAAATCAGATCTAATTTTCCAAATAGTCACTGTTGAATATTTTTAGGTTGAATGTTTTTATGTTGAATGTTTTTATATTGTGGAACGATATTTTAAATTGTAAGTCGCTCGGAGCACTCTGGTGGAGAGCGACTAATTAAGAAATAAAGTGAAGTGAAGTGATATAGGACGTCTTGTTCATCCCACTGAAGATAATTTACTATTATTTATTTCCGGCATTTATATCCCCCCCTTCTCACCCGAAGGGACTCAGGGCAGCTATTATCCAAGGTTTCTCATATGCACATGAACCTGGAGTGGCCAAATTCTCCCACTGAAGCTTGATGTGGCCCCTGATTATGGTTTCCACCATCCTTAGACTAACCTTTATAAAAGCAGGGAATAGCAAACATGTCTAGGGATTGCTGGACTGAACTTCCATCATGAAGTCAAGTCAGGTTTTTGGTGAAGGATTACGGTAGTTGTAGTCGATGCCTCCAATCTACCTTTTTGTGGACTGGAAAGCTTTGCTTCTGTGTAGGTGTACATACAGTCCTCCACATGTCGGAGCACTACAACTCCCAGCAACCCTAGACAAAACAAGCAATGGTGAAAATAATGGAAATTATTGTCTAACAATATATGGAGAACTGTATGACTCCTATCCTTGGGCTACCCACAAGTCAGTGCAATAGCTAAAGATGACTCAGTGATTATTTCTATTGGATCAAGTCTCTATTTGGACACTAGGATGGTGGTCCTTTGCACCCACTAAACTGGAAGGAACTGGAAGCAGGAATGGGAGCAACCCTGGGCTCCATCTTAGCACATATTAGAAATAATTTTTTAAAAATAAGGATGCCACATTTCAATGTAAGAGAGGAGCTTGCAGCTACAAAGCTGCACACAAGCTGACATTTAGATCACTTCATTTTGTCGTGACCCTGACTGTTCAAAGTGCACAAAGAGAAACTGTCTCTAGCCTTCAGCTGCTGCCACCTTTTATTCTTGAGGCTGTTTTCTTTTCTTTTTTCCTCCAAAGTGCACTGCATAGGCCAGTCCTGCACAGGTAATAGCTATATCCTTCAGCTTCCCCATCCCTGAAGAGAAAGGTCACCGTTCTTACTCTTAGCTATTTATTGCTGGGTGGGACAGGTCTGATATGGAGAGCTCAAATCGCACGATGAAATCCCCTTCCACTCCTGGAACCATTTAAAATGTAAGCATATCTTTGATGGATAGACAATAGGGGTGTGCAAATCTTCATTTTTTAAATTTTAAGTCATATGTAATTCATAAGTTTTGTATATATGAATAAATATTGAGAAAGATGGGAGGAGGTGCCCACACAAAAACTTAAGAATCAAAACTCGCCCAATACATTTTTGTTTGAATTCTGTAATGCTCAGAAATCAGTTTTCTTTTCAGCTCAAGAAAATGAGGCAAAGCCAAAAAGGCTGCAATTCCTCTTTAATATAAGAAGAGTTAGGCTGCCTCTCTATATGAGGAAAGCAGCAGGGCAGAATGGGATGAGTGAGCTGGGAAAGAGACTGAGAAAACACAGAATTCTGGGAAATGTAGTTTGGGAAGGCCAGGAGCACTATACTAGAGAATTCAAAAAGCCCTGCCATGAACTACATTTCCCAGAATTCTGTTCAGCATCAGGAACCCCCCAATCAGAAGAGGGGAGAGATTTGTACCTCCTTCCTAGCAGCAGCCAGCCAGAGTTCCAATAAATTGTTGCAGTTGCAAAGAAGAGGATGGACTGATGCTTCAATACTAATAAGTCAATCTGGGCTGGGCTGGGAAGAAATTCCTAAATTGAAGTTCTATTTGTTAAAAGCATTCTATGATATTGCTGTTGTGGCTTTTTTTTTAAAAAAAAAGTTTTTGTCACAACTTTTTAAAAAATCCCCAAAATCAGTAGATACATGAATATTTCTAAAAGTTGGGGGAAATGATTCCTTGTTATCTTGTGTCAGGACCCAGGCTGCAGAGCACCAATAACCATGCGCAGAGGCCAGAATCTATCTAATATCTTTATTAAAGGAATATATAAAGTCAATAAAACAAGTGAAGAATATAGTTCAGAAGTAGACCTTTCAGGAAAGGTCAAATATAGTCCAGGAAAACAATGTCCAATATGAGATATTAAAGTCCAAAGTTATAATCCACTTCACCGAAACACACACTATATGACAAGCAATGGTGTGGGGAACTGTCCATAGTCTTTGAGGCTTAAGGAAAATCCGAAGGAAACTGGAAAACAAGGCTTGAATCAGAGAAGCAAGGTCCGTGGTTTAAAACGCAAGGCAAGGCAAGACTTGAAACTTGGCAAGATCAAACTTGAAACAAGGCAAACATGAATCAAAAACTGAGTCCATAGAAGTCCATGGTACAAGGCTGGGCTGGAAACTTGATCCGGGATCCGGGAACTGGAGTACGTAGTCTACACACGATTTCACTTCTCAAGCCGACGAATTGACTCCGCAAGGATTCCTTTGCAGGCAAACACCTATATAGGATCTTGTTTTCCCGCCAAGGAACACTTTCTCTGGGGAACAAGAAACAAAACCTATACTGTGTCCAGATGCATGACTCCTTAAAGTTTCCCAAGGGAAGCAGACTTAATCAGCTAATTGTCTGGCAGCTATCCTGGCGCTCCGGCGAGTCGCCTCTCGAGCGCCCCTATCTTGATTATAATAATCCCGGCGAGAAAATGGGGGAGATTTCTGCTCAAGGCTTGTTTGGCTGACTTCTTGTGGGCAAACATCTTGCAGGTGCAAGGGCTCCAATTCTGGCTGAAACGGTGGGAAACCCAAGTTTTCCTCTTCATCTGCCTCAATAGTACCAGGAACGGGACTACATGGCCCATGAGTCATCACATCTTGTGTCATTGTACCTCTTCCTGCTTCTTGTAGGGGGTTGGACTGGATGGCCTGTGAGGTCTCTTCCAACTTCCAACAATTCTACGATTCTATGATTCTATGTACAGAAAATTCAAAATAGCTCTTGTATTTATTTAAAAAGGTAAAAAAAAATGAAAATTCCCCAAAAATCCATGGATGAGTGAAATATTCTGAAATTTGATGGGCGAAAAGTGGTAAATATGTTCTATAATTGTAGTAAATTTCATGCCAATGGCTCTAACAATGAGGGAGAAAAGACCCTCAGAATTTTCCCCATTGGCACAATTACTTAATGTAACGTAATGAGAAAGTAGATAACTCATTATAGTTACAATACAGACCCCATCCAATATTTAAGTACTTTAGAAATCATTTTCCTCCCAGCCCCTAATTTCGTAATGAGTACTGAAACTTTACGAGCCCCGGTGGCGAAGTGTGTTAAAGCACTGAGCTGCTGAACTGAACTTGCAGACCGAAAGGTCCCAGGTTCAAACCCCGGGAGCGGAGTGAGCGCCCGCTGTTAGCTCCAGCTTCTGCCAACCTAGCAGTTCAAAAACATGCCAATGTGAGTAGATCAATAGGTGCCGCTCCGGCGGGAAGGTAACAGCATTCCATGCAGTCATTCCTGCCACATGACCTTGGAGGTGTCTAAGGACAATGCCGGCTCTTCGGCTTAGAAATGGAGATGAGCACCAACCCCCAGAGTCAGACATGACTGGACTTAATGTCAGGGGAAACCTTTACCTTTACCTACTGAAACATATTTTTCATTGATCACACAGGCCTAATAGACAACCACAAATTGTCCCTTTTCTTTCATGTTACAGGTCTCCCATGTGTCCAGGATAACAGTATGGAATCTATCTATCTATCTATCATCTATCTATCTGTCTATAGTCTTTCTTTCTTTCTTTGATCTCATTATGTGGAGATTGATACTCAGAAGGAGGCCCTTCACTAAACAGGATGGTCTCCACATGATCCTTGGATCCAAATTGGAGTTCCTATCAGCTACATTCACAGAGGATGTTGTTGGTTTCTGTGTGAAAACAGGATCACTCATATCCACAATGATAACAGAGGAGAATACTTTGCATGCAATAGCCATTTTGTATCCCACCTGGTGAACTGGCAGTAGTTGAAACAATGGGCAAGAGAGGTCTTTGTTATTTGCAGAGTGCTATAGGTCAAACATCCTGGTTACTCACTTGGACATTGAAGATCTAGGCCTGTTAAAAGGCAAGACCCTAAGTATTCCAATGATTAAGAACATGATGATATGGCCTTTGTGGCCTGGTATGGCTATCCTATAATCTACCCTTGTGCCCTCATAAGTGTGGTTAAGGGAAGGGGACCTTCATTGAATACAATGCCCAGAGAAGGGTTAGTCGGGAAATATGAAATGACATGGACATTTCCTCCCATGTCCAAAAATAATATTTCTGTTGTGACTCAGCAGCAGAACCAGAGTGAAGATGAGGAAGGGGATTTTGGGTTTCAGATGCAGGAGCCAGAGGATGGGATGCAAGATGAATTCCAGGATGATGCCATGGGGCTGAGAAATCATGGAGTTGTACAGGCTGGTTCAGAAGGGCAAGAAGCGCAGCCTATGGATGAACTCCTGAACCAGCCTGTCATAGATAACAACCAGGGAGACATTCCCATGGGAAATAATGAGCTGATTTGTCTCAGGTTCCTATTCAGGTGCAAGATAATGAATTAGTTGACCTTGACAATCAAGGAGCGCCATTGCTATCTAGAGCAGGTCATTTGCAATAGAAAGGAATGCCTAGGCGCAGCCTGAGATTAGCTGGAAAACGGGAGGCCTCTGAAGGGAAGAGAAATGCATTTTTGGGTTGCTTTTAAAAGTGTGTGTTTAGAGACAATTCTTTGTCAAAGCAAATTCTCGCTTCATCAGAGTGGATGTGTCTTCATGCCTTGGAAATTCTGTTCTTGAATCCTTGCAACCAGTGAATTAATGTTTTGTGACTAACGACTTTTGGATTTACTGACCCTTTTTTGCAACTACTTTGGGATCTTTATTTCTGCCTGCTTTGATTCTGATTTAACTTAATAAAATTACAAAAGACTATTGTTGTGTGTGACTTGGTGTTAACAGTAAAGTGAACACTTCTGAGGTGCGACAATTTCAAAGGTGAGAACTATACAAAGAAGATGGTCCTTCCTACCTATCCACTGTGGGAATCTGGATTTTCTTCAGAGATGTGCATCAAGGTGTGAAGGACCTTTTGGATAACCTAATGGATGGAAAAGGCCAAGTTGATTTTAGCTTTTCGCAGGTTGATGGAGGGGCAGAAAGTAGAACCTCCTTTGGGGGTAAAATATAGGGATCTGAAGCTGCCCCTATATGAAGTGATGCTTCATTTGAGGGTATTTGAAATAGGAATGGCTACAATGTCCCATTGTTGAGAAGGATGCTGAGGTTGCCAATAGTAGCTGAACCACATCTTTGTTGCCCAAGTCACCAAAATAACCCCCTCAAGTCCACCACTTACAAACAGGGTTGTGAAATGGGGTAGGACATTGCGACTCACCCCTTCTCTTGAAAAACTGCAACAGAAGCTCTTGTGTTCCATTTAGCCAGGAGCTTCAAAACTGGGGCAGACGTTGACGGTTTCCCTGCCTTCAGTTCATACGTGCGCCTTTCTCTTTGTGTCAGAGTTTAACTGGAGAAAGCTCTGATAAGATGGGAAGCAAAGCAGAAGGGGAAAAGGCTTTAAAATGAGAGACCAAGTAGGTCAAATGAATTGTTCACGGATGGCTACGGTGCAATACCTTCTCTGCAAAATCCAGCAAAGGACTGCCTCACACGCACGGTGGAATGGGTGGGGGGGGGGGGAGGAGGTGGAGAAGGAGGAGGAGATAGGGGAGAAATTAAATGGATGAAGCAGGGCAGACCAGGCAATCAACATATCTATCTCCTTTCCATGGTCTGGGCTGTTTAGTTTCCCTGCCTGATGATCCCAGAGTCAAGTTCTGCCCTGTGGGCATCGGGTGAATTGTAGCACTCCTGCAGAGACCCAGGAGTCACACACTTGATTCCCCATCTTATTGGGCAGCTGCCAGCTGCCCCGATCCAAGCCCCGGGAAATGACACTTCCTATCTTCGAAGGGCGGCCAGTCATCTGTACAGCATTTCTCTGCCCTCAGCAGGTGGTTCAATGTCAACAGTATCAAAGCTTCATATTTTCTGCTCTTTACCAAGGGCAGCTTGCATCTTCTCCCTCCTCCCTTCCATCTCCTCTCTTTCTCTTTCTCTCTTTGGACACTTGCTGACTTCTAATTACATTTGGAAACTACTGCCTTCTAACTGATTTAGAGCCTGGATTGTCAGCTGGCAGAGTAGTTGCCCACAAACATAGGGTCGGCTCTCCATATCCACGAATTCTTGCAGCCACAACCTCAACCATCCATGGCTGAAAAGATTAAAAGGAATTCAAAGAGAAAACCTTGATTTGGCCACTTTATATAAGAGACACCGTTTTACTATATACAATGGAGCCTCAGTGGCGAAGTGTGTTAAAGCGCTGAGCTGCTGAACTTGCAGACCGAAAGGTCCCAGGTTCAAACCCCAGGAATGGAGTGAGCGCCCACTGTTAGCTCCCGCTTCTGCCAACCTAGAAGTTCGAAAAAATGCCAGTGTAAGTAGATCAATAGGTACCGCTCCGGCAGGAAGGTAACGGCGCTCCATGCAGTCATGCCGGCCACATGACCTTGGAGGTGTCTACAGAAAACGCCGGCTCTTCAGCTTAGAAATGGAGTTGAGCACCAACCCCCAGTTGGACACAACTGGACTTAACATCGGGGGAAACCTTTACCTTTACCTTTTACCCTGGAATCAATCCCCAGCAGATACAAAGGGGCCATTGGATGTGTGTAAACATGGAACACTTGTTTTCACCCAGAAATTCAAATGAAATGTCATACTTATAGGAGATTTTTAGTGTCATAGTTTTAAGGGACAACAAGGATCATCTAGTGCCACCCCTGCCATGCAGGCCTCCATAATTAAAACAGTCTCAAGAGGTCCAACTCCTGGTTAAAGTTCTTCCATGAAGGAGGGTCCACCACTTTTGAGATCAGTCTATTCCACTTTCAAACAGATGGTACTGTAATTTCTGAATTTTGGAAATTACCCATTAAAACAATGTTCAAAGGATGCAGAAGTTAACCCCTCCCCCCAATAAAAAAAATAAAAGAGGTCACCATTCTCTTCTCACTGGAAGGGAGCAAACTTATTGAGTCACAACAAGATGCAACAAGGAGGCTTTCCCAAATACCTCACAACCTCTAAGGATGCCTGCCATAGATGTGGCGAAACGTCAGGAGAGAATACTACTAGAACATGGCCATACAGCCCGGAAAACATACAACAACCCTTTTCCAAATTGTTTGCTTCTTGCAAGCCCCATATCTATCTATCTATCTATCTATCTATCTATCTATCTATCTATCTATCTATCTATCTATCTATCTATCATTTGCCTGTCTATAAATCTAGAACAGATTTGTGGCCCTTCATGTGTTTGGGTCTCAACTCCCAGAAGCCCTAGATAGCTTGTCCAATGGGCAGGGATTTTGGGAGCTGAAGCCCAAAATAGCTGAGGAGACACAGGCTGTGCTGGCATAAACCAAAATGTCCAACTTATGGCCAACCTAAGACGATCCTATCAGGGTTTACTTGGCAAGATGTGTTCCTCTGAGGCTGAGAGAGTATGATGTACCTAGGATCATTCAGTGGGTATTTGAACCCGAATCTCTGAGATTCCGAATTCAGTGCTTAAAGTATGACACCATGCTGATTCACTACAGACTATAAGGCAGGTCTCTCTATTTTGGAGGCATGTTTTTGCACCTTGAGGAAGGTTCAGCACCTTGGATAGCTCATACAATTCACATGAAAAGCTAAAGCAAATTCATGGCTCTCCTGACATCAACGCCACCAGCTTTTATCGCCTTCTGCTTTTGGTTTCCCGGCCACAGAAACATCATTTTCCATTCTCTCCATCCCACTTGCTGTTACGAAAAGATCACAGCCTGAAGCAATATGGCTCCGGGCCAGGAGCTTGTGTGTTTCTACAGCTCTTCTGAGGATAACTTTAGTTAAACATTGATGCGCTACAGTAGATTGTTGCCAGAGATCCCGGCAGGAAAGCTGCGGAGAATATTGGCTGATTGCCGCACGGCCCAGTGGTGTGTTCATCTAACTCATTTCCCATGTTCAGATCGAAGGGGGATAGCGATTATGATAAAGCTATCACATCCCTGGGCTGCTCATGAAACCGAATGGGAGGCGGCTTGGCTGGCTATTTGTTATATGCAGCTGAACAAATTCCAGTTGGCTGAGTGAGAGATGGAGAGATAGAAGGGAAGATTGTTTTTCAAAGCTTAACATGATAACCATGGAATGTGTTGCCATTCGCGGCAGGCTCCGAAGACAAAACACATCCATACATAAGAGCAATACTGTCATTAACAAAACAAGATAATTGGTTTAGTTTAGATGTTTTGCTTTAGCCCTTTAAAAAAAAAAAAGCTTGGGAGTTCCTATCTGACGAAACAAAGCAGAATTGCAATTGTCAAAGGAGGGAATTAAAAACAGGAAAAGAATCTACCAATTAGGAGACAGAAGGAAATTAAACATTTGACGGGAAATCAAAATATAGCATGATGGGCATCCAGCTTCTTTTGCTTACTGTCTCCTGCTGTAAAGCGCATCAAGTGCCAAGCAAGGAGGGAAAATCACATTATTCTAATTACTCAAATCTAATGCTCACCCTTTTGTAGCAAATTATATCTCCAAAATTAGAGTGCGCATTAGATTCACATCATATGGTACTCTTAGTGCTGAGCCAAAGCAAAAAGGGAAGCTGCTTCAGGAGCTCCTTGCTGAGGAATGTCGTCTCTGATTTAATGGTCAGGGCTCAATGCTATGCGATCCTGGGATTTGTAGTTTGATGCGACATCAGTATCTTTTGGCAGAGAAAGTTCAACACCTTGCAAAACTACAGCTCCATAATTCCAAAGCATTGAACCAAGGCAATTAAAATGGATTCATTCAACAGCATAGATGCATCCCAAAGTTTTCCTTTCCATCACTGGAAACTTTGGTGTTCCAACACTTTTGTTTTGAAAGAAGGAATTCTAAGCAGGCAGAAATCGAAATGCACACCTTTTTTTGGCCAAATTATTTAAAAAGTGCATTTTTGCTACTCTGCATTACATTTGGCAACAAATCCCTTTTTTCTTTTTTCTTTTTTTGGTTTCAAGAATTTGAAAATTGAGGTGTGTATAAGATTCAGTGATACATTAGACTGGGGTAAACATGATCTTAATAATATTTGGTCAATTTGCACGGATCATCAGGACTTCCCAACAGCGGTAGTATTTATGAGGCAGCGAGAAACGACTTGAGATAATCTTAGCAGCTAAGGCATCTATTTCAAAGTAGGATTCCATCCTGTATGTTAAGGGGAAACTAAGTAAGTGGGTGGTGCTAATAGTAGACATTTAGCAAATAGTACTATAAGTAACATTACAGGTTGCAGCCTGGTCAATTGAAGCAAAATGGCAAAGTGAGTGTCACTGTTTATAAGGTCACTGTTTCTCTTGCAAAGTGAGCACAGGAATAAATAACAAGAAGGATGCACATGCATATGAAGTTATATTCCTACACTAGCTTAGGTACCTGGCGATGCCTGAGTTAGGTCTTTTTACTGCTATTCATAAGAAATAGTCATTGTTTGCTTTTGTTTTTCATGACTGCTCTGATTAGAAAACACATAAGGATGTGGATGAACTATAACTCCCAGCATCCAAAGTCAATTCCCTCCAAACCCTGGCAGTATTCAAAGTTAGCCAGGTTGGGTATGTGTGCCATGTTTGTTCCAGCTCCATTGTCAGTTGGGTTCAGAGTGCTCTGATGGTGGGTGAACTATAACTCCCAACAGCCTGTGCCCATTCCCTCCAAACCCTACCAGTACTGAAAGTTGACTACGGTGGGGATGTGTGCCAGGTTTAGTCCAGATCCATCATCGGTTGGGTTCACGGTGCTCTGTACATGCGGGTGAACTATAACTCCCAAAATTCAAGATCAATTCCCTCCAAACCCTGCCAGGAATCTAAGTTGGGGATATGTTGGGTATGTATGCCAAATTTTGTCCAGAATCATCATCGATTGGGCTCACAGTTCCATCTGAAAGGGAGTTAACTACAACTCCCAAAAATTCAAGGTCAATTCCCCCCAAAGCCTTTCCAGTACTTAAAGTTGGCCATGTTGAGCTCCATTGTTGGCAGGCATAATAAGAGTCTCTAAATGTGGGATGAACTATAACTCCCAGCATCCAAGGTTAATTCCCTCCAAACCCAACCAGTACTTAAAATGGGTCATTGGTTGGGCAGATTGTCTGTGTGCCAAGTTTGGTCTAGATCCATCATCGGTGAGAGTCATTGTGCTCTCTGGAAGTGGGAGCTATCTCAGAAATGCCCCACAAATATAGTTATACCATCATTCGCACAAAGACAGACATGCAGATATATATATAGGAGCCTCCAATGGCTCAGTGTGTTAAAGCACTGAGCTGCTGAACTTTCAGACCGAAAGGTCCCAGGTTCAAATCCCGGGAGCGGAGTAAGCGCCCGCTGTTAGCTCTAGCTTCTGCCAACCTAGCAGTTCGAAAACATGCAAATGTGAGTAGATAAATAGGTACCGCTCCGGCGGGAAGGTAATGGCATTCCATGCAGTCATGCCGGCCACATGACCTTGGAGGTGTCTATGGACAATGCTGGCTCTTCGGCTTAGAAATGGAGATGAGCACCAACCCCCAGAGTCGGACACGACTGGACTTAACATCAGGGGAAACATTTACCTTTACTATATATATATATATGGATAAAAAAAAATCGGCCTAGGACAAAACAACAAAACTACACATCCCAGAAACACTAAACTTAACAGCACAACCCCTCATCCATGCCTCTACATACATACAACAAAAAGAAAAGAAAAATAAAGTCCTAATTAGAGGGAGATGAATAATTGTTTTTATCCAATTGCTGCCAGTTAGAAGGCTAAGCTCTGCCCACTTAGTCTCCTAGCAACCCACTCAGCCCAGGGGACAGGCAGTGTTAGGCCTCACTTAGGCCTCTTCCACACTGCCTATAAAATACAGATTATTAGATTTTAACTGGGTTATATGGCAGTGTAGACTCAAGGCCCTTCCACACAGCTATATCACCCATTTATAATGGACTTAATGTAAGAGAAACCTTTACCCTTTACCTTAACTACCACCAATTCCTCAGTACTTTATTTCCCATACCACCAGACTTCGCCACAGCAACGCGTGGCTGGGCACAGCTAGTATATATATATATCTATAGCATTGTGTTTTGCGAAAATAGATGTTGCTGGCAAACAAGTGTTTGTGTGTGAGTGGCGAAAGGCTGTGGGTGATCTGCTGAAATTTCCATACTATTCCCTGTATGACACTGATGTGTAAAAAATTGACACAAAGTTTTGAAAATGGGGACAAAAAGAGCCCAAGCATAAAATAACTTCAATTTTGCGCTCTCTTTACCTCTCAGAGGAATAGCGGCGGCGGATTGACCAACACAACACAAACAAGCAAAGTCAAGGAAGGCAGAGCGGAGGCAAAGGGGGAGAAACTTCATGGAGAAGGATAGGAGTTATTAAACAGAAGGCATTCTCCTCACTCACCAAGAGAAAGGATGATCAATGGATTTAGTCAGGGAGAAATTCAAGCAGAAAATTGTCACTGTATTTTATCAGAGAGGCAGGAAGTTTAACCAGAGCGGGATTCTCATTGCAAGGCTCCAGAAAAGCAGCAAAACAAAACAGCCTAAAACCATCCTGCTGGGAGGAAGCATATATTTGGGAAGCATAAAACTGCAATCCTGTGCAGACATAGCTGGAAATAAGTTGAATTGGACATTTCCCCAAGATAAATGGGTATGCGATTGCAGGTTTAAAGAAGGAGAAAAGGGGAAAATATTTTTAGGCGAGGAACATGTAAAATCAAAGTATGGCTTCATTGATTATTGGGGTGCATCTAAGTTGTCAAATTAATGCATTTTGATACCACTTGAAATGCTGTGGCTCAATACTGTGGAATCCTAGGAGTTGGTGAAGCACCAGCAGGTAAGGATTCTATACAATTGAACCATAATGGTTAAAGTGGTGTTGAACTGCATTAACTCTACAGGGAAAATGCACCCGAAGAGTATACCAACCTAGCACATGTTAGATAAGCCTGTACTGATTCCCAACTCCATATGTTCCTTATTTCTGCATCATCTGGCTATTAATGCAAACTAAGGTAAAGGTTTTCCTCTGATATTAAGTCCAGTCATGTCTGACTCTGGGGATTGGTGCTCATCTCCATTTCTAAACCAAAAAGCGGACGTTGTCCATAGACACCTCCAAGGTTATGTGGCCACTGGCATGACTGCATGGAGCGGCATTACCTTCCCGCCGGAGTGGTACCTATTGATCTACTCACATTTGCATGTTTTCGAACTGCTAGGTTGGCAGAAGCTGGGGCTAACAGTAGGAGCTCACCCCATTCCCCAGATTCGAACTGCTGATCTTTCAGTCAGCAAGTTCAGCAGCTCAGTGGTTTAATCCACTGCGCCACTGAGGGCTCCTATATTTATAATGAAAACATAAAAACCCATTATTTTCTATGCAACATGTGAGCCAAAATTGCACTTCTAACTTTAGAAAAGTGTATCATCAGAAATGGATCACTATATACCAGTTTGTATGTTTTATCCAGAAATGTATATTGGAGTGATTGACACAGGTATACATATTCACTTACTTCATTCCAAGAATATATGATTTCAAACTTTATTTCCCTGCTTTTGGAATTATGAACATATATTTTACATTTTTAAAGAGTTTTGATGGGGAATTGCACTTTGGACATTTTTTTAAACGTTTGTGTCTAAATCTTGGTCTTTTGTACAACTCCACTTTTTACTTCCTCCATTCTCTCTCTTCCGCTTGTCTTTCTCTCTCATCTTCCTTCAATGACAAGGACACTTCTGTGCTGAGAAACGAAGAGATCTACATTTATGTGTAAGTTAGTAAAGGTAATGGTTTCCCCTGATGTTAAGTCTAGTTGCGTCCGACTGGGGGTTGGTGCTCATCTCCATTTCTAAACCAAAGAGCCGACATTGTCCGTAGACACCTCCAAGGTCATGTAGCCAGCATGACTGCATGGAGCGCTATTACTTTCCCACTGATGCAGTACCTATTGATTTACTCATATTTGCATGCTTTCAAACTGCTAGGTTGGCAGAAGCTGGAGCTAACAGCAGGTGCTTACCCCGCTCCTCGGATGCGAACCACCGACCTTTCGGTCAGCAAGTTCAACAGCTCAGCGGTTTAACCCGCTGTGCCATTGGGGGCTTCATGTGTAAGTTAGTCCTAACTTTTTCAAAATGTAATATTTCCAGTGTTTGGGATGTTGTTGGCAACAAAGAAAAGACTGTACAAAGCCCTATATGTGACTCCAGCCACTGTCCTCTGTTTCCTCTTTTAGGTTTTCTACTCAGTTCTCTTTGTCTTTCAGTATGTGAGGATGATATACTGGAATTTTATTTTGGAATGAAAATAATAAACCTGTCTTTTTCATTCTCTAAAGAACTCTTACCCGAAAGCTCCACATTCAAACCGCTTCTGCATGAACCAATTTGTGTTTGATATTTTTCCCCATGTCTGCTTTTTTCCAGGTGATTGCCAGGCCTATTTTGCCCACATAGTCACTGGGACATTGCCAAGACTTTTCCCCGTTCCCTTTGTTGTTGTGTTCTCTCCTCCCACAACCCTTTTTCATCTTAGCCCAAGGTGAGATGAACTGAGCGACAGCAATGATGAAGCTTTCAGGGTGTTTGAAAGTAAACTGCTGGGAGAGGTCAGCTGGAGCAGAAGCCAATAAAACACAAGGAAGAAGTTGAAGAGGAAGGAACAAAGACATTGGTAATGATGTGAAATAACTGGGTCCTGTTATGGCTAGGCACCAATGAAAAGCTTCACTTCCAAAACACCTGGAAAGTTTACTGAACCTGTTAGGCAATGGCAAAAACTTGGTCTTGCTCTGAAACTCTACCAACTGCTTAACACATACCTTGCATTTGTTGCTTTCTTTTTCTGTATCTCATCTCCAAATAGTGTGTGTCCATTTGTTTGCTGCAGTTAGGTCAGCTGTGCCATAAAACATGTATTCCTTTGCTAACATGAACATTGTGAAACCAGCAGTGTAGCAAACAGAAGTCCTGTTGTGTAGCAAAAAATTACACTGCAATATCGGATTGTCAACAAAGCAATGGGCAACACAACCATCTCCTCTCCAGTTGTTCAAGACATGCTCCAACTCCCTGTCCACCAAAAAGGATCACTATTATGGAATATTCTAGCTTTGTAAAATGGTTTATACCAGCTGTGTGCATTAATATCAATGGGGTAGTGAATGTATTCCAGGTTTTAGTCACAATTTTCCAGGACATATCTGAATTGCTGAATCTGTTGGGGAGGGGCAGCTGACACTGGCCAACATCCTGTTAGAGACATTTGCATTTGTAACTACAGCATAAGCCTTTGTTTAGTTGTTGCAACTGTTGGCTGCTTCCCGTTCTACAGCAAAAGCTCCCACTTCATCATAATTCTTTCTGAAATATTTTCCATCATTGGTGGTGCATGTGAGCAATTGGAGGAGTATCTCCGTATCCTTCATAGCCAGGTGCCAATGGATGCTATCTCAGCAGAGTCATTATAGATTCCAGCCTGTTGCTCTACAATGGGCAATGTAGGATCCTTGCCAATGTGTGGAACTCAATATAAATCAACCTAAAAGGATATGCAGACAAAAGTCATTACAAAAATTAGGGGAGCTGGTGTTTTGTTTTTAAAATGTTTCTAAAGTAGAGTTGGTAAAACTTTTGTTACTATAACGAGAGTGACAAAATGTCATTACTTTTTCGTTATAATAATTGCGCGAATGGGGAAAAGTCAGGGGCTCCTTTCTCTTCGTTTTTACAGCTATTGGGGTGAAACATGCTACAGTGGTAGAACACATTTACCACTTTTAGCCCACCAGGTTTCAGAAAGTTTCAATTATCCACAGAGCTTGGGGGAATTTTCAAAGTTTTTATAAACATTTTTTAAAAACTGCAAGAGCTATCTCTTTGAATTTTCTGTACAACGACACAAGATAACGGGATCATTTCCCAACTTTCAGAAATATTCATACATCTACTGATTTTAGGGATTTTTGAAAAGGTTGTGACATTTTTTTAAAAAAAAAGTCATAACAACTGTCTCATTGAATGTTTCTCCCTACTATTAACCAATAGAACTTCCATTGAGGGATTTCCTCCCAGTCCAGGACAGATATTTACCTACTAGAAGTCTCAGACAGTTCTCCTTTTTGCAGATTCAACCATTCACTGGAACTCTGGCTAGCTGCTGCTATGGAGGGACACATCTCTCCCCTCTCCTGATTGGGGCTTTCTGATGCTGAGCAGAATTCTGGGAAATGTAGTTCAGGGCAGGGCCTTTTGCATTCTCTGGCTTAGGGTTCCTCACCTTTCCAAATTACATTTCCCAGAATTCTGTGCTTTCTCACTCTGTTTCCCAGCAAACTCTGCTTTCTCCCTGCTGTTTCCCTCTCCTCATGGTGAGAGGACATTAATTTAAAGAGGAAAGCTTTGCCTCCTTGCACTGAAAATGTAACTCACTTTGGTAGGCTTCCAACGTTTACAAAATGCAAATGAAAAAGTATTCGGTGAGTTTCAATTTTATGTTTTTTTTTTGTGCGGGCCACACCCAGACATTGGATATTTTAATGAATTTGATATGACTTACGACAACTTACAAAAAATTGCACAACCCTATTGCACACCATTCTGTTCTATTTCTGCATAAAATCTATGAATATTGTTTTTTTTCTCCAAAGCAGCTTAGTCCAAAAGAAGCGAGGAAGGCTCACAAGTCAAAAGAATAATAGGATCACAGTCACAGACCTAGAAAGAGGGTTGGCTATGGTTAACATCCCCCCCCCCACCCAATAGTAGCCATTTCCTCAGGAGTCTCATTGTGTCTCCATTAGCATTTGGCACCCTATACCACAATCAAGAAACTCACATGGGGTGACACAAAGAATGGCCAGGCCCGTTTTCTGCATCCAGTTATAAATCATGGTCCACAAATGTGTGCCTATCATAACCATGTCATTAATCTTTCCTCAGACTGATTACATTGAAATGCCTTTGAAAGCAATTACTGGATCCTGACTAAAAAGATTTTAAAAGAAAAAGTATTATTATTATTATTATTATTATTGACACAACAATGTTGTATGACACAGCAAACAAGATAGATATGCTGGATTTCGTTACATAAAATCACAAGTCAAACACTTCCCAAGCGTTTAGGATTGTGTGATGTATTTTCGAATGTTGTGCACAGATCCCAGTAGGGTGGCCTTTTGCAGTTGGCAGATCGTAATTTTGTCAATTTTGTTGGCAGATCATAATTTTGTCAACAAAGACGTTTCCAAATGCTGGCTGAGATCTTTTGGCACGGCATCCAATGTGCCAATCACCACCGGAACCCCTTGTACTGGTTTCTGCCAAAGTCTTTGAAGTTCAATCTTGAGGTCCTGATAGTGGCTGAGTTTTTCCTGTTGTTTTTCGTCACCTGGGATGGCAACATCAATGATCCAAACCTTTTTCTTTTCCACAATTGTGAGGTCTGGTGTGTTGTGTTCCAGAACTTTGTCAGTCTGGATTCGGAAGTCCCACAGTATCTTTGCGTGTTCATTTTCCAGTACTTTTTCAGGTTTGTGATCCCACCAGTTCTTTACTGCTGGGAGGTGGAACTTGAGGCATAAGTTCCAATGAATCATTTGGGCCACATAGTTGTGCCTCTGTTTGTAGTCTGTCTGTGTGATTTTCTTACAGCAGCTGAGGATATGATCAATGGTTTTGTCAGCTTCCTTGCACAGTCTGCATTTTGAGTCATCAGCTGATTTTTCGATCTTGGCCTGAATTGCCTTTGTCCTGATGGCTTGTTCCTGGGCTGCAAGGATCAGGCCTTCTGTCTCCTTCTTCAGTGTCCCATTTGTGAGCCATAGCCAGATCTTCTCCTTATCAGCTTTTCCTTCAATTTTGTCAAGGAACTTTCCATGCAATGTTTTGTTGTGCCAGCTGTCAGCTCTAGTTTGTAGTGTTGTTTTCTTGTACTGATTCTTAGTCTGCTTTGCTTTGAGGAGTTTCTGATTTATTATTATCATTATTATTGGATTGGCTTGAATAGATGGTTGCCTCCTTCACTTCAAAGTTAGGCAGTGAAGTAGGGGTGATGATGAGGAACAGGACAACACTCCTTTCTGCAAATATCACAGCTCTCTGTCATCACCAATTATCCAGTTGTTTCTTCACCTTGTTCTTTAATAAATATCCATCCTCACTCTCATTTTTTGGATCAGACAATCAAATAGCCATAGTTGTCTCTACCTATAAAGAAACAAATTTGAGTGTACCTAATTAAAGCGCTTTACACAAACACCTTCCTGAAAGTGTGATTCGGGATGCAAGGAGCCATGACAAACAGTGTAGAAACATACAAAGGGGTTAGACAAGGGTGTATATTAGCACCACTGTTATTTAGCTTATACGTAAATGATCTCCCCGAACAGCTGAAGGACCCAGAGGTACATATGCCTAAGCTGTGTAAAACACACTTTAACATCCTACTATATGCCGATGATATGATTTTATTATCATACTCGCAAGTCGGGCTACGTAGGCTGCTGAGAAGATTTAATACTTATTGTCATAACAACGCTCTAACTATTAATAAATCAAAGTCAAAAATAATGGTATTTGGCAAATGACATAACAGACATAGATGGTTCCTGGATGGTGAATCAATAGAGCAAGTTTGCACTTTCACGTACCTGGGAATTGTTTTTTCTGAGACCGGCTCTTGGCTACCACATCATCAAAGAAGCTCAGTCAGGGCAAGAGTACGTGTAAACCAACTGCTTAAATTAACAAATCACAGCCAACCAGGATCTTTAGACCCACTTCTTAAAGTGTATAAAGCGAAGGTTACCCCCATGCTTTTATATGGAGCTGAAGTTTGGGGTCTAAACCAGGTACCATTATTAGAGCAATCACAATCACAGCACCTGCGAAGTTTTCTAGGAGTAGACAGGACGACCCCAGCTGCTGCAGTAAGAGCGGAACTGGGAGTATACGCAGTTGATGGCTTATCTAAAATCAGAGCCTACAACTACTGGATAAAATTGATTGCCATGGCAAATGATAGACTGCCAAAACTGTGCCTGTTAGAGCAGATAGAAAATCAACATCAGTCCTCTTGGCTAGTTCATCTGACAAAATACATTAGGACTTGTGGACTTCCGATTCGGTATCCAAATCTCTTAGAAGAACTAGACCCAAAAATAGTTGCTCAACGAGTTCTGGATATAGAAGGCCAAAAAGACATTGCTACCCTGGAGCGCCCAGATGGCGTAGTGGACTAAGTGACTTGAAGGTTGGATTGCTGACCTGGAAGCTGCCAGGTTCGAATCCCACCTGGGGAGAGTGCAGTTGAGCTCCCTCTATCAGCTCCAGCTCCATGCGGGGACATGAGAGAAGCCTCCCACAAGGATGGTAAAACATCAAAAACATCCAGGCGTCCCCTGGGCAACGTCCTTGCAGACGGCCAATTCTCTCACTCCAGAAGCAACTCAAGTTGCTCCTGACACACAAAAAAAAACCTGAGTAAAGCTGGCTCATTGAAATGGTTAAGCCGTTTTAAACATACTTTCCAAACAGCCAGGTATCTAAAGACAGAAATGCCTAAACACCTACAGAGGGTATTTACCAGAGCCCGTTTTGAGCAGCTGGATACGATGGTCAAACACGGAAGGTTTAATCAAGTTCCATACAACGATTTTGTATTTGTGGAGCATCAGAGGTGGAGGATATCGCACATGTTTTGTTCAGCTGTGAATTGTATAAGAAAGAGAGAGACCAATGCCTCGGGCCATACATTATTCACAAAACACACTGGGACCCACATATTAAAATTTCATTTTTGTTGGCCGGCCAGAATCCTAAAATAACACACAAAACAGCCCTTTTCCTATTCAAAGCAACACAGCTGAGAATTGCATATCTGGAATCAATTGGGGTAAACTGTGGAGGTGATGCAGATATTTGACCTGAACGGGGTCTTGTTAACAGCTTGTTTATTTTAACTTCTTTTTTTTACTGCGGGTTGTATGTTGTATGTTGTATGTATGCCTATGTGTTAAATGTTTTGATACGGCCGATGGGCTAATCAATAAAACGTGATTTGATTTGATTGTACCTGATGGACCAAACCACAAACACTAAGCCAACTGCAAACGGACTGTAGTTGTTAGTTGACATCAACCCAATTTAAATTAATAACAACTCAACAAATGAGGTCACAGTTGCTAAAATTTTAAGTTCAGAGTCAACTGCAAATCTTTGGTGCTTCAAGCTGAACAAACCAGAAACATGTGATAGCTAGCTAGGTGTTGATCCATAGGGTTAAGGTAAAGGTTTTTCCCTGACGTTAAGTCCAGTCATGTCTGACTCCATTTCTAAGCCGAAGAGCCATAGACACCTCCATGGTCATGTGGCCGGCATGACTGCATGGACCGCCGTTACCTTCCTGCCGGAGCGGTACCTATTGATCTACTCACATTTGCATGTTTTCGAACTGCTAGGTTGGCAGGAGCTGGAGCTAACAGTGGCTACTCACTCCGCTCCCGGGACTTGAATCTGGGACCTTTTGGTCTTCAGCTCAGTGCTTTTAACGCATTTCGCCCCCAGGGCTCCCTATTGATCCATATCTTGGTTTTATCCAGTAGATAAGAAACAGAACCAGGTGATAGCCAAACCCTTGGAGTTGGCCTATGTCCAAGTATAGCTGGAGGTAAAGTTTTATTCCAGTTCAAACATATGGACCAGCCAACACAAATAAAACACAGACTGGTTCCGTGAAAGGATGACAAAATGTTTATGGGGCTTGGAATAAATATTAAGGAGGAGCAGTCCTGACTCATGTTAATTAGTATTTCTACTTTTATTTCATGGATTGTTTTCCTGAACCATTTTCAATTTGCATGACGTGAATACAGAGAAGCTTGACGAACCATCCCCATTAAAATGGAATGGCGGAGAAGCTTCGACAGTCATCTCCAAACCCAACAAAGTAACTTCAGTTTCAATCAGCCAGGCTCACCGGAGGAAAAGGCAAGGAATCAAACAAACCTTCAAAGTCATCCGACACACAAGAGGATGCCAACACTGGCATGGGGTGGATGGTCAGCCTTCTTTCCTTAAACAGGAGCTGAGCTGGACACTCAAAAGCATGGGGAGGGGGACACACAAAGCAGCTTTAATAATAGAGTGGGGGGGAGAGATGAAAGAGGGGGAAGGTGTCTCAGTTGTCTCAGTAGCTGATCAACAAAGGAGCAGTCGGGAGCTGTAACCTCTCGAAGCTGCAGTCTGGAACATGACACATGTCAGGCTATGATAAATGGTGCGGTGTGTGTGCAATTTCAAGCGCAATGCCCTTGAGATGTGCGGGACCCCAATCGCAAATGTTATTGTTAAATTAAACCTTAAAGGAAGAATTGGAAAGAGGAGGGCTGGCACAGATATATATATATATATATATATATATATATATATATATATATGCACAGAAAGATGGAGGAGGGGATAGACAGGGAGGGAGGGAGGAAGAGAGTAGGGAGACTAAAACATAACTGGGAAAGCAAAGGGTTGGGAGAGCCTTTTCTACAAGAACTGAAGCCCTAGAAGCAGAGGTGGGCAACCACTTACGTTCTGACGGCCACAGATCTTCAAATCCAAAGGACTGCATTTCCCCATTCCTCAAAAAATAACTCTCTTAATAATTAAACTGAAAACCTCTGAAGCATCTGAAGAAGCCAGAACAAGGTTTCATTTACTGTCATAAAAAAACCTAACTCCAACTATTATTTCTGTTAATGTGGGATTTGTGTATTGATAGTGTTTAAATGAAATTTGTGTCTTGCCTGTATTGCATACTGATTGCATCATCCAGAGTGTTCTATATTAATTGTCAAGAAGTTGTAATGTCCTTGATGTGTGGCTGAAACCAGGGAGCATCCAGACACAAGTGTGTGCGTTACTGATTGCGTTCAGTTCTGAGTTGAGTCGAGTTCTGTCTGCCTAGGTGTTGAGTCAAGTCCTGTGTTTGTCTACTGTCTGGAAGTCTGTTTGTCTTGATTATTACTGCTTACAGTAAAACTTTGTGTATAGTTTTATTAACATCTCTGAGTGTCACTTCGTTCTGCGTTCTGCTTCTGTCCAATTACTGCTGCGCTGCAAATACTCTGACAATTTCCACCTAGAGTGGATCCACTGAATCAATGCGATTGAGATATTGGCTGAACCACTCCTCTGCAGTTTACTCCATGGGTCTGCTTTAGCTGGATTTAGGAGGATCATTATGAACTTGCTCAACCTTATGACAAAAGTGAACTTCTCTTTGAGAAAAAGAAATGCCTGAGGAATTTTTATAGGAATTTTTAAAAAAGGTTTGGAGAACTCTCAAAATTTTACCCACAGTTACAGAGTGACTGGACAATCCAAAACCTCTTGACAGCTTTTGGAGGTAACTGTGTCCAATTCTGGGCACCACATTTCAAAAGAGAAATTGACTCTATGCTGGAAGGAGTCCAGAGGAAGAAGGCAACTAGAGGGATCAAAGGTCTGGAGACCATGAATCCCCTCTGAAGAGCATCTTAAAGAGCTGGGCATGTTTAGCCTGCAGAAGAGAAGGTTGAGAGGAGACATGGGAGCCATGTATAAATATGGAAAGGGAGCAGCCTTGTTTTCTGCTGCCCTTGAAACTAGGACTTGGAACAATGGATTCAAATGACAGGGCAGGAGATTCAACCTTAACATTAGGAAGAACTTTCTGACTGTAAGAAGGGCTGCTTAACAGTGGAACTCTCTGCCTTGGAATGTGGCAGAGTGTGGTGGAAGCTCCTTCCTTGGAAGCTCTTAAACAGAGGCTGGATGGCCATCTGTCAGGGGTGCTTTGATTGTCCTTTTCCTGCATAGTAGAAGAGGGACCATGTGGTCTCTTCCAACTAGATGGCCCATGTGGTCTCTTCCAACTTCATGATCTATGATTCTATTATTGTAACTTTCCATTTGGTTACAGGAACAAATCCAGATGCTTCTGTGATCTTCTACACTAATGGTTCTCAACCTGGGGTCCCCAGACGTGTTTGGCCTTCAACTCCCAGAAATCCTAACAGCTGGTAAACTGGCTGGGATTTCTGGGAGTTGTAGGGCAAAAACATCTAGGGAGCCTAGGTTGAGAACCACTGTTCTGCACTATGCATGAAGCATAGAATGACCAAGGGGCAGGAACTTCTGAAGCTGGGATGTTGTATGTTTTTTGGGCTGTATGACCGAAGTATTCTCTCCTGATGTTTCGCCCACATCTATGGCAGGCATCTTCAGAGGCTGTGAGGTATGGAGAAACTCAGCAAGGACGGTTTATATATATCTGTGGAAAGTCCGGGTGAGAGAAGAACTCTTTGTCAGTTGGAGACCAGTGCGAATGTTGTAGTTAATCACCTTAATTAGCATTGAATAGCTAATTAGCATTGAATAGCCTGGGGGCATCCTTTGTTCAGCTGGTTCCCTGGTTAGCTGCTATGGATGCCTGCCATAGATGTGGGCAAAATGTCAGGAGAGAATACTTCTAGAACATGGCCATACAGCCCGGAAAACATACAACAACCCTGTGATCCCGGCCATGAAAGCCTTCGACAACACTTCAGAAGCTGTTCAGTAAGTTGGATAGATTATATAAGACTCCGTGTAGTTTAAGTCTGTATGACTGTTTGTTTTGTTTTTTAAAGAAATAAGAGAAGTCAAACAAAGGGGACTGGATGAATTTGTCATTTTCTTCCTTAGGCATACAGGACCTAAACATTTACCTAATGGAGCTAAGCTACTTTGATTGCTAATATCCATTGGGTTTTTTTCTTTCTCCAGAGTGAGAAATCAAAAAAGGAGGTTTAGTTTCTTCTCCACAAGATGTCACTGCATAGAGCAGAATTGGACCATAAAATAAAATAGTGGGGGAATTAGCAAAAAAAATGGATTAGAGATATATTTATTCCTGCTAGGCATGGTTTAGAACCAATTTCTGTTTCACTTAGCCCATCAAAGAAGAAAAGACTCCTGTAGATATCTGAACAATAATATGAACAAGGAGGTAGAAGGAGGAACCCTGGAAGTTTTATAAAGAGACTTGGATGGAAACTGCTCTAAGTCTGATTAGCACCAAATCTTCTTATGGAACGTGGAAAGCTCTCACTACCAAAGGCAAGTGATTTCATTAGCTTGATGCTTCATAGTCAAAGCTTAGTCAGACAACTTAATGCAATAATCTTCTGCTTAGGAGGAAGGAGTTTTGCCTTGATCTATAAGAAAGACATTAAATATGAATTAGAATGATAAAGTCAATTATTGTGCATGTGTGTGGAGTTGCAAAAGTATTAAATGTATTAACAGCATTGGAACTGCCTGCAAATCAACAGTTGTTATTGGAGCAGTATTTATTTATCTATGTGGTTTGTTTATTTACCACCATTTAAGCCAAGAAAAAAATATACTGCCTGAGATGGATGCCTCACATTGTCGTCGTCTCACTCATTCAGTTGTTTTCGACTCTTCGTGACCTCATGGACCAGTCCACGCCAGAGCTCCCTGTCGGCCGTCACCGCCCCGAGTTCCTTCAAGGTCAAGCCAGTCACTTCAAGGATACCTTCCATCCATCTCGCCCTTGGTCGGCCACTCTTCCTTTTTCCTTCCATTTTCCTTCCATTTGCATTATGATATACCTCACATACCATAATGCAACTGTTGCCAGGTTCGAATGCAACCCAGAGATAGCACGGTTGAGCTCCCTCTATCAGCTCCAGCTCCATGCGGGGACATGAGAAAAGCCTCCCACAAGGATGGTAAAAAAAACATCAAAACATCCAAAGCGTCCCCTGGGCAACATCCTTGCAGACGGCCAATTCTCTCACACCAAAAGTGACTTGCAGTTTCTCAAGTCACTCCTGACATGAAAAAAAAAACCACTGTTGATACTTGATTCATTTTTGTTTCTAGAATCTACTTGATGTTTTACACATGCATTATTTCCATTATGGAAACGGTTGACCATTTTTTTCCAATGGATGTTGTATGCATTCAGTTCAAGGATGAGGAAGTGGAAGTTAACATGTGATGTCACAAAGCATTCAGATATGCATTGTTGTATATTTAGTTGTGTGTTTGTTTATCCGGCATTGCCATTCAACACAAGGGCTGCATAGCATGACAAAAGTATCATGTTGTAAGCCACGATGTAGGCTACACAACTGCACTATAGGATGTTGACCTTAGATTTTCGTCCTAGAACTTTTTCTGCACTGCACATAAAGCTGTGCCAACATATCGATGTGGGAAGTCCAATTGGCAATGGCAAAGGTCTGAGAGGGCATGAGCTGCCAGGAGGGAATGAGTTCAGAAGAGGTTTTCCAACAGCATCTATTCAATGGTCATTTGAATAAGCCATCTGGCTGCCATTGTTCAGTTAAAAGGAGTTTTATGAATGCTGTCCTGTCCTATATGTACATCAGAGGGGAACACCTGACCCCCAAATCTCAATTTTCCAAATCCTAAATCTTCAAGGAACACCTCAGGTCTACCTCAAACTCCATTGTACTTTTAAGTGGGAGAACCATGTTCCTAGAAATCTCCATGAGAAGCGAGTTGCCTCAAACACATACATGTTATCTGTGTCTTTCCACCCCTAAAGACTTAATGAACCTGAAAATGGACTTCTGGCTGCTTTTGTCTTCAGCTGTCTTCAACCTTTTCTCACCCACTTAACCTGTCCAATGTGAGCCAGATCATGAACCCAGAACCACTGTTTTGTCTTCTATATGGCTTTTTGTAAGCGGATTGCTTATTTATTTATTTATTTATTTACAGCATTTATATTCTCCTCTTCTCATCTCATCTCAGGGAAGATCACAATGTACATATAAATGGCAAACATTCAATGCCGTTAAACATATGACACACAGAGACAAAGACACAGAGGCTATTTAACATTTTCCAGCTTCTGGCTTCATGAGGGTATGCTCGATTCCGGCCACAGGGGGAGCTGCTGCTTCATCATCCACTTTGACACCGAGTCCTTGATTGAGTACTTCCTCATTCTTGTGCATAAAGGCTGCTGGACATTTTATGGTGACGTAAATTAGTTAAATTAGCCTCCCCGCATAAGCGGTCCCTAATTTTCCTACTTGATAAATGCAACTGTCTTTCGGGTTGTTTAGGTAAACAACGAGCAAGGCTATTTAATGGTTGGGCACTCAATCCGACCCGCACTTCGAACTAATGACATCTTGGTCAGTAGTGATTTATTGCAGCTGGCTATTAACCAGCTGCGCCACAGCCCAGTCACCTCTGACATAGCCCTTTGTTACACTTTCATACTTCTGAAGATATTGCAGGAGGAGGTCTCCTATACATCAATATGTCAGCAGATAGAAAGGAGTAGAAATGTGAGAGAACCCCTGCTCGAATATGGACCTGGTTGAAGTTCTTTTGCATCTGGAAGTCTACATCTTTCAGGACTCAGAGAAATGCCTGTAAGAAAGTATGCCTATGGGGGGAAATGTTCTTGGAGAGATAATGTCCATTAAACAAGACAGCAAAAATTGGCCAATAATAAATAAATTGAGAAGTAACGACACTCCATAAACATAATTTGGGGGGGGGGGGGAATATATAAAATGCACAAACACAGAATGATGAGGATTTTAAAAAAGAAATATGCTTGGAAGCAACATGGATCGAACCAAGATGGGCCAAGGAAAAAGTTCATGGAAACGCACTTGACAGATGCTCACATCCCCACAAAGGAGGGCAAACTCCTTGTGTTGCTATTTTTCTCCTCCTAGTCTGGGAACCTCTATTGTCTTTTCCACCATAATAAATGATAATAATTAAAGGCAAATACACAATAATTAGTCACACTAGGGTTACCCATCTGGCATACCTGTATCGCATCACAGTGCCTTTGAAACAGATGACAAGCACCATATTGTAAAACATCCTTCTAATGGATGTGGATGGAGAGAAGAAAAGTAAAATGGCTATCACCATTGAAATACTCCCACCCTGGGAAAAAAAACTCAGAATAAAATTAACAAAGAGGAAAGATCATTTTTTACATACACCGTTTTGTTTGTTTTTTTTAAAAAAAAAAATAGCAAAGGATAATCAGGTCTTTTATAACACCCAGTGGCAGATGTGTTTCTAATCAGTCATTATGAGACAATGAGCAAGTACAGGATCCAGCTGACCTTGCAGTTACCTAGTGCATTGTTCTCCAGACTCATAATGCGGATGCTTAGCACCAATACACTACTTTAACTCACAGTCTTCTCCAATCTGGTAGGAGGGTTAGGTTCCACCTTCCACAATCCACAGATATCGAGGATCGAGTTGTCAGTCCAACACATCTGGAGAGCATCAGCCAGATGAAGCCTCATTCAGACAATTTTCTCTGGTGGCTTCTAAATCATTCGAGATAGCAAAGCCATCCATGTTTCAATTTGAAATGTAAAGGATCTGTCCAACAGGCCTATTCAGTACCTTGGAGAACTTCTTTAAAAGGCAGTGCAAGGCCTGGAATGGTTTCATTGCCTCACTGACTTTGGCCCCATCTATATATATAAAAGGGCAATGAAATTTCGGCCTAGGACAAAACAACAAAATTACACATCCCAGAAACACTAAACTTGGCAGCACAACCCCTCATCCATGCCTCTACGTTCATACAACAAAAAGAAAAGAAAAATAAAGTCCTAATTAGTGTTGGAGGGTTTTGGAGACTATGTAAGGGGGGTGGGAAGAGGGTGGGAAGTGCCACCATCTGGCTTGTTCAATTGGCGCAGTCAGGCTGACCCAGCTAAACAATGGTCAGGGGAGGAGAGTGGGGGATGTGCAGAGGATGGGGGGAGTTCTGCCAGCCATGGAGTCACCATTGGGACGGTTATAGGAAAAGGGAGGTACGGGAAAAGGAGACCAAATGTGTTAATTGGGCCTAGGGACCTTCAGAGATCATTATTAGTTCCAAAACGTATTCCAAAAGGGTCTCCTGACAAGGTGAGTCTGGGTATCCGGGATGGCGGACCTGATGGATTAAAGCTGGTGCTGCTGAATGCCAGATCAGTTAATGGGAAAACAACCACTATAAGTGATCTGATATTAGAAGAGCGAGCAGACCTGGCTTGTATAACAGAAACCTGGTTGGATGAGTCAGGTGGGCCTAACCTCACTCAGCTCTGTCCTCCAGGTTACTCTGTTCAGCACCAGCCAAGATCCGGAGGGAGGGGAGGTGGGGTTGCAATAATCTATAGGGATTCTATCCCCGTGACCAGATGCCTCATCCCGCAATCTACCTCATTTGAAAGCGTCCACCTGCGGGTAGGAGACCGGGACAGTATAGGGATATTTGTAGTGTACCGTCCACCCCGCAACACTACAAACTCCCTGACTGAGCTAGCCAGGGTGATCTCGAGCTTGGTGTTGGAGTCTCAGCGGCCTGAGACTCCAACACCCTGTCGGGAGCGGCTCAGGTTTTCATGGATACCATGGCAACCATGGGACTGTCCCAAGTGATTTCTGGCCCTACCCACTGTGCTGGACATACATTGGACTTGGTATTTTGCCAGGGATGGGAGAATGGTGGTGGTGTGGAAGAGCTCTCGTTAGTCCCACTGTCATGGACTGACCACCACTTGGTCAAGTTTAGAATTACTGCAACCCCTAACCTCCGCGGGGGTGGTGGACCCATTAAGATGGTCCGCCCCAGGAGGCTTATGGATCCAAATGGATTCCTGATGGCTCTTGGGGATGTTCCCGCCTCCTCGGTAGGTGATTCTGTTGATGCTCTGGTCACTCTCTACAATGGGGAGATGGCCAGGGCAATAGACACGATCGCTCCAGAGCGGCCCCTCGCAATGCGCAGAGCTAAACTAGCGCCCTGGTACTCCGGGGAGTTGGCAGCGATGAAGCGCGAGACGAGGCGTCTAGAGCGTGTGTGGCGAAAGCGACGGAGCGAATCAAATTTAGCATGGGTTAAAGCCCAAAGGAAAACATATTGCAAAGCAATGGCTGCTGTAAAAAAAACCTATTATAGTTCTAGAATTGAGGCAGCCAAAAACCGTCCTGCCGAGCTTTTTAGAACTGTCAGAGGGCTGCTTAACAACACCCCTCAAACTGCGCCCACAGATGATGTGGCAGAGAAATGTGAAGCTTTTTCCCAGTTCTTTTCAAAGAAAATCGCTTTGATTCGTTCCGAGCTTGACGCCACAGTTGATGCAATCTCCGAAGATGTAGCAAGAGCACCTGCTTGTCCTATTTTGATGGATTCATTTCAATCTGTGCAACCCGAGGATGTGGACAAGGTCCTTGGAGAAGCGAGAGCGACCACATGCATCCTAGACCCCTGCCCATCCTGGCTGGTTAAAGAAGCCAGAGGGGGGTTGGTCGAGTGGGTAAGAGTGGTGGTGAACGCCTCCCTCCGGGAAGGCAGACTTCCAGCTGGCCTCAAACAAGCCGTAATAAAACCGCTGTTGAAGAAGCCATCACTTGACCCCACTAATTGGAATAACTTTTGGCCTGTTTCCAATCTCCCCTTTTTGGGCAAGGTCGTGGAACGCGTGGTTGCCTCGCAACTCCAGGGATTCTTGGAAGCAACTGATTATCTGGATCCGGCACAGTCTGGCTTCAGACCGGGGCATGGAACTGAGACGGCCTTGGTCTCCTTGGTGGATGATCTCCGCAGAGAGCTCGACAGGGGGAGTGTGTCCTTGCTGGTTCTCCTGGATCTCTCAGCGGCCTTCGATACCGTAGACCACGGTATCCTTCTGGGTCGCCTCGTGGGAATGGGCCTTGGGGGTACTGCATTGCGGTGGCTCCAGTCCTTCCTTGAGGACCGTACCCAGAAGGTGTTGATAGGGGACAGCTGTTCGGCTCCACAACCGTTGTCTTGTGGAGTCCCACAGGGTTCAGTACTGTCCCCTTTGTTGTTTAACATCTACATGAAGCCGCTGGGTGAGATCATCCGGAGTTTTGGAGTTCGGTGTCATCTGTACGCAGATGATGTCCAACTCTATCACTCCTTTTCTCCAGCTTCCAAGGAGGCCGTCCAGATCCTGAACCGGTGCCTGGCTGCTGTGTCGGACTGGATGAGGGCGAACAAATTGAAGTTAAATCCAGACAAGACAGAGGTCCTCCTGGTCAGTCGTAAGGCCGAACAGGGTATAGGGTTACAGCCTGTGCTGGATGGGGTCGCACTCCCCCTGAAGACACAGGTTCGCAGTTTGGGTGTCCTCCTGGACTCATCGCTGAGCCTGGAACCCCAGGTTTCGGCAGTGGCCAGGGGGGCCTTCGCACAACTCAAACTTGTGCGCCAACTGCGCCCATACCTTAGGAAGCCTGACATGGCCACGGTGGTCCACGCTCTGGTTACATCTCGTTTGGACTATTGCAATGCGCTCTACGTGGGGTTGCCTTCAAAGACTGTTCGGAAGCTGGAACTAGTCCAACGTTCCGCAGCCAGGTTATTAACTGGAGCGCTGTACAGGGAGCATACAACTCCTCTGTTGAAGCAGCTCCACTGGCTGCCTGTTAGCTTCCGGGCACAATTTAAAGTGCTGGCTTTGGCCTACAAAACCTTAAACGGCTCTGGTCCAACTTACCTCTCCGAACGTATCTCCCCCTATGAGCCGCCCCGCAGATTAAGATCTTCCAGTGAGGCCCTGCTCTCGGTCCCGTCGCCGTCACAGGTGCATTTGGCTGGAACGAGGGACAGGGCTTTTTCGGTGGTGGCTCCGCGGCTGTGGAACTCCTTGCCAAGGGAGATTAGGGAAGCCCCCTCACTCATGTCTTTTAGGAAGCAGCTGAAGACCTGGATGTGGGACCAAGCTTTTGGCCCATCCTAAGATACGGTCGATATAATCTGATGTATTCGCTGGATTAATGTGTAATTGAATACAGACTGGCTCTGACTTTTGGCCCAATGCTACTGGCCCTGTTGTAATGGCCACACAGTGCTTACTGTTTTAAATGGGGTATAATATTGGTTTTTAAGTGTGTTTTTACGATCGTTTGTTTTACTATATTTTGTATTATATGGGGCATTAATCTTGCCATTATGTAAGACCACTCTGGGTCCCCCTGGGGGAGAAGAGCGGTATATAAATTAATTAAATAAATAATAAATAAATAAATAATTAGAGGGAGATGAATAATTGTTTTTATCCAATTGCTGCCAGTTAGAAGGCTAAGCTCTGCCCACTTGGTCTCCTAGCAACTCACTCAGCCCAGGGGACAGGCAGAGTTAGGCCTCACTTAGGCCTCTTCCACACTGCCTATAAAATACAGATTATCAAATTTGAAGTGGATTATATGGCAGTGTAGACTCAAGGCCCTTCCACACAGCTATATAACCCATTTATAATCTTATATTATCTGCTTTGAACTGAATTATCTTGACTCCACACTGCCATATAATCTACTTCAGTGTGCAGTCGGACACAACTGGACTTAACGTCAGGAGAAAACCTTTATCCTTTATCTTAACTACCACCAATTCCTCAATACTTTATTTCCCATACCACCATACTTTACCACAGCAACGCGTGGCCGGGCACAGCTAGTTTGCATATAATGCAATTTCAGAATGCAGTTAATTCTGCATTGGCTTGGCTTATATGAGTCTACACTGACATACAATCCATTGTTTTTTTTTTCCTTTGAAGCCTTAGCCTCCAAGGCCTTTAATGTGTTTTGAGGGATGGATGCCATAGCCTCGATATCTCTAATAATGATGTTCAATCTGGTTATTACCATCCCCATATTTGAGACTAAAGGGGTTGTGGAGCACACTCTGTTGCATACCAAGGAAGCGTGAGCACTCGAAAACCAAACAGGAGTCAATATAACATATAATATCTTTATTAAAGCAAATATAAATCCAGATGAGAATAGGTATGGAGTTTGAGGAGGATGTAGCTCTTTTAGGAAAGTCAAAGATTAGTCCAATAAAGTGAAAGAAAAGGTCCAATATTATAATCCAAAATCTGAAGGACAAAAGTTCACTCCAAAGCAGTTAGAATGTTCTTGAGTTGAAACAAGGAAACAAGGCTGGAAATAGCAAAGTTCAAATCCACTAGAATGCTTCTTAACAACCAGACAGGAACTTAGACGAAGCCGAGGCAAAACTTGGATCAGGAACAAGGCAGGAACTAGGTTGAAGTCCGGTTCTACTCGAGAGTCGCAGCATGACACAGCCCGATGGAACTGGGAACTCAGCTTGGAAACAAACAGGAGCTGGAGTCGGGAAAACCTCCCTCAAGGAGAGCAAAGTTGACACCGCAAAGAAGCCACCAAGCAAAACACTTTTATGGATCCTAAACTGAATCCAAAATAGGGAGAGCAATACTCCCAAAAACTTCCCATGGGAACTCTTTATCATTACCATTATCCCCTCGGGATGCCAGACGTTGACTTCTACGAAGGCCTTGTTTTGCGCTTCTCTCATGATTCAGAAATTCTCTTCGATTAAAATCCGCATTCTCAGGTGAGCTGAGAACATCTGGCACAGACAAGGGAGGAAGAGTAAGAGACTCCCTTCCAATTAACAGCTCTTCCTGGCTGATTTCTCCAGGCACCTGGAGCTGCAAAAGGTTCTCAAAACTGGGTGAAAAGTCATAATAAGCCTCTTCTGTGTCAGAGTTCAACTCCTGATCAGGCTCTGAAGCCATGGCTGGCTGGGATATAACACACTCAACCACAGTGAGAAAATGCAATGCCAGTTGACCAATTGGATCATTGGGCCTCACTGGCAATATTTTGGGGCTCAAATATGGCACTTACACCTTGCTAGGTGTTCACATGTGTTGGGCACTGTCAGTAGACTTGGGTCCTATGCTACAAGAAAAGTGGCATACACATGCATTAATTTTTGTATTCATCTTGTTTTGAATTGTGACCAAAGTGTGTGGTTGGAAGCAAAATGGATCAGACCAAGATGGGCAAAGGAAAAAGTTCATAGTTGCCAGTTACATTGAATCCCCATGGGGAGAAAGGTGGGGTATAAATAAAGTAATTAAAATAAATAAATCTTAACAATAAATAACGGAGCCCCCAAATGGCGTAGTGGACTAAGTGACTTGAAGGTTGGGTTGCTGACCTGAAAGCTGCAAGGTTCGAATCCCACCCGGAGAGAGTGCGGATGAGCTCCCTCTATCAGCTCCAGCTCCATGCAGGGACATGAGAGAAGCCTCCCACAAGGATGGTAAAAACATCAAAAACATCTGGGTGTCCCCTGGGCAATGTCCTTGCAGACGGCCAATTCTCTCACTCCAGAAGCGACTCAACTTGAGTGTTGACACACACAAAAAAACAATAAATAAATGCAACCAATCTATCAATATACGTTTGAAGTCTCTGGAGGGTACAATGCTTCCTTTGGGTGCTAGAAGGAAAACCAACCAAGGTTGCAAGGAACCCAAGAGGCAAGATTGGGGATCTTTGTAGATTATGTGCATGTCATTTGCAAACCATATGACCAGATAAGTTCCCAGGGCTGTCTAGTTTTGCATTGGCCTCCTTGACAACTAATGACAGTCCAGCATTGCAGAGAGCAATGTACTGGCCCAAAGGATGAGCCTTTCTTGTAAGGCAGGAGAGCTATAATTGCAGAAAGCAACAGTAGCAGTGAAACTTCAGCTCCAGTATCACCTTCCTTCATCAGCTCAAAGGCTGTCACTGCTTGAGTTGCCATGACAACAAAGGGTTGACCTCTCACTTTTTACTCTTACAGGAGCTTAAAAAAAAGGTAAAAAAAGACAGAGAAAAAATCCCATTCTTGCTGTGCATCAAAAAATCCACTTCCTTTTCTCTGAGGATGCTAAATTGCTCCTTAGGCAAGAGTAATCAAACATGACAATGATAGTTCATAAGGAAAAAATAACACTAAGACAGACATGAAACAATGGGATCTGTTGAGTGAAGTTGATCGGACTTGGCAGAAGTTTTGGCCCTCTTAATTCCAGTACGAGTTTCTTATGACTTTCTGACCAATGGCATCACTAGAGTTGGTTTCATCCAATGAGGTTACTCATCGTGTCACTCCCAAACCAGACCACCAAGTTGTCGCTAAAATAACATAAACTTTAACAAAATCAATACCAAAGATTTTCGTGGCCAGATTCACTGGAATGTTGTGTGGTTTCCGGGCTATATGGCCAATGTGTTCTAGCAGCATTGACTCCTAACAATTTGGCTGCATCTGTGGCTGGCATTTTCACAGGATCTGATGGTGGTAAAGCAGTAACTAATAAACACAAATACAGGTGAAAAGTCAGGAGAAGATGCTGCTAGAACATGGCCACACAGTCCAGAAACCACACAACATTCCAGTTCTTCATTTACCTTTGGTGTTCTAATATTTAATATTAAATATGGACAACAGTGGGTTATAGGACGTCGAGACTCATGCTTGAATATCCACTTTACCAAATTTGGAGACTATGGTTGAGCTAAAAGACAGACAGGAGGCAAGATCATGTCAGTGACATAAAAGAACATTAACTCAATGTGATCATGCTCAAGCGGTAGGCGATGTCAAGCCTATAGACCGCATGGAGGTCACTGGGCCTCAATGGACACCTCATGGTTTCCTTAGAAACCCTCCAACTCAAGCAAAAATTAAAAATGGGTGATTTTTTTCACCACCCAATAACTGAAAATGCACCTAAATCAACCCAAACTCTGTGGTTCTGCTAAGCTTCTCTAAGCTCTTCCACAAAAAAACCCTCTCTCTCAAATGGAAAGAAAACCCATCAAAAATGTCCCCATATTGGTCAGTCTCTGAGTTTTTTTAAAGAACAGGATTGATTTCACGAAATAGCCCATCACAGTACATCCAAGAAAAATTTAGCCTCCTCCAGGGACTGTTAACGGGGGAGGAAAATGTATCAAGAATGATAGAGACAAGATTCAAAAATTACATGTGCTCATACCCCTAATATTAGCTTGCGCATAAAATGTAATCATTATGGAATAATATATCCAGTCAGATGACATTACCTACAAAGAAAACAACACTGTTCATAAACTTAGAAAGCAATTTGAAAATCAGCCTGGAAGATTTCAAAAGGACATGCCTCCAATGCATGCACCAGCAAATGATAGTCTTCAGTTAGAGGCAGAGAACTACTTTTTATTTCACATCTTTGCTGTTTCTGTGCAGAGAGGAAACTTGGGGAAGTATATACAACAGTGTGGTTGTGGTGGGCACTGTGATATAGCTTAATACAAGAAGCAAACAAGCCGCACTAGCCTTTTCAAGGTAATAGAGTCACCTCAGATAACAAGGTTTGCATAGAACACAGAGAGCTTGCTGCCAAAGTGACACGTCTACATTTTAACGTCTCATGAACGTACGAGGGTTGAATGAAAAGTAATGTCTCCACCTTCGTAACTCCTCAACAGATGGCAGTACTGGTCTGCGGCAGGTCTTGGCTTGTTCAGTAGACTCTCCTCTACAATTCCTTTTGGTGGGAAGCCTTAGCATTGAACAGTTGTGTTGTTAAAGTGCAAAGTATGGAACCTTGCACAGACGGTCGGTCAATGCAACTTAAGCAACATGCAGTCACTGAATTCTTGACAGCAGAAGGTGTCACCCCAAAGGAGATTCATCAGAGAATGCAAACTTTTTATGGTGATTGTGTTGATATGAGTTGTAGGGCGAGTAAATTTAAAGATGTTGAGGTGGGGTCATCTGACTTGTGTGACAAACAAAAAGTTGGACATCCTGTGACAGCAACCACTGAGTTTCACAAGCAAAAGGTTGAAAGATTGATTCAGGATGATCGCTGTATCACTCAGGGAGAAATTTCAAGCATAATTGGCATTTCACAAGAACGTGTGGGTCACATCATTGCTTTGCTTGGCTAGATCTGTGCATGATGGGTCCTGTGAGACGCTGGTTGCGGAAACAGAGTGTCGACTTCTTCCATGACGGCTTCAGAAAACTTGTTCATCGTTGGCAGAAATATATCCAATTGTCTGGTGGTTATGTGGAAAAGTGAATACTTGTAGTTAAGGATTCTAAGGATTATTTCTGCATTTGATTTGTTAAAATATTCCCATCCAAACCCAAGTAACGAAGGTGGAGGCATTACTTTTCATTCAACCCTCGCATTTCTATTCCAAGACCAAAATAAAGCTTCTTAGAATTCACAGTCATTTCTAGACATCTTTGGTATATTTCTGCAGATCTTCACCTACCTCCTCCTCCTTTCTTCTTCGCACAACTAAAGGCACAGTTGATTCAAGCAATTGAAGACTTTGTGGAGAGAGACTTTCACTGAAGGCAAAACAATGTCTTTGTCGTGTAACCTAACTGCCCTCTTCTGGAAAAAAGTGGCAAAGGCAACTCTTGGGATATGGGGCATTACTACCAAGATTTAGAAAGATGTCCTGCTTATTTTAACACCCCTTGGAGTTTGTGTCTGTCTGTCATAACTGTGTCCTGCAGGGAAAGAATGAGAGCGAAGTGGTGGATGAAAATGGCACCGTGTTCCTACAAAATGCAAAACCTACGGCTCCGTGCGTTGTTCAACATGTAACTTTTCTGTGGCTCATCTATTTTTAACCATGCTTAGGAAAGCAGTACTATCCCCAGCCAAATGAGAAATATATTACCCTGAGAGTAATCAGTTTTATGGTGGCATTTAGATGTTGAAGGCAGCTGAGCTTTCTTCGGCAAACAAACAGCCAATCAGCAGCACCCTTTAATGTGTAATTTCTCAGAAATCTAACAACAGAAGGTATTTGTCTCCTTTTGTTGCATGTGTGTGTTTTTTCAAAGGAACTGACTTAAATATTCCTAGCTGAGAAAAATGAAACAAATAAACGGTCTGTAAAGGAAGCAATAAATTTGGGCAGTCGGCAGCTGGAGACTTTATGGCCAAAGCTAGTTTCTACAGGTATATCCAGATTCTTCAGTGCTCACTATCTTAAAATGGAGCCACCAGTGGTGCAGTGGGTTAAACCATTGTGTCAGCAGGACTGATGGCTTGATGGTTGTGTTGCCATCAAGGACATGAGAGAAGCCTCCCACAAGGATGGTTAAAAACATCAAAACATTCGGGCGTCCCCTGGGCAACATTCTTGCAGACAGCCAATTTTCTCACACCAGAAGCAACTTGCAGTTTCTCAAATCACTCCTGACAGGGAAAAAACAATAATTCACAAAGATGGACATCAAAAGACTTGAGATGACAGCTTGCATCTACTGAAGAAAAACAGGTTGTCCCCACCTCCAGCTTTATAGTATGTCTACATTGTTGCTGTTGCTTTTAAAACAGCACTCATCATTTCAATGACTAGAAATTTAGATTTATACAGACACTGTTTCAGAACTTCACATTTCATTGCAAATTTCTAGCAGTGCAATGTTTCTACCTAGAGGCCAGATAAGACCTCCTAGTAAGTATGGAAGGACATAACAGTGCCCAATATACTTGGGTTCCTATACTGAGACTAAATGAGGACTTTCAAGATATCCCCATGATATGACATGAACATGAGTTGAAGGCCACATAAACCATCATATCTCAGGCCCACCTATGGCTGTGTTATGGATAGAAAGCAAAAGAAAATTACCTAAATAATGCTGGAATAGTGTGGCCATACAGCCCTTTGAATTCACCTTAGCATGGTGGTGCAGTGGGTTAAACCCTTATGTCAGCAGAACTAATGACTTGAAGGTTGGGTTGCTGACCTGAAGGTTGTTGGTTCGAAACCAACCCAGGGAGAGAACGGATGAGCTCCTTCTATCAACTGCAGCTCCATGCGGGGACATGAGAGAAACCTCCCACAAGGATGGTAAAAACATCAAAACATCCGGGCATCTCTTGAGCAACGTCCTTGCAGACAGCCAGTTTTCTCACAGCAGAAGCAACTTGCAGTTTCTCAAGTCACTCCTGACATGAAAAAAACAAACCCTTAGCATTCTGGAAAATGTACAGCTATAAGCCTGAGTGTGAAAAGTTGTGCTCTTGTGAGCCCACCTACAAGGCTCTTCTAAAGGGTTAAGATCACCCTTCAAAACTTCAGAAGATCCTTGATTTTGGAGACTGTGGGTTATTTGTTCTCTTTGCAACAAATACTGGGTCCAGAAGGTTTCGATATGGAGCCAGACCCCATACTTAATGAGTGGAAAACATTCAGAATTGTCTTCAAATGGAAGAAGCTGAGAAGTTGTACTTTATCGATGTATTCTACCACTGATATATAATCCATACCCAGAGCATAGACTGAGACCCCGTTCAGTGCTGGTGGACCATAAAGTTCCACTTGCATATATGTCACATATATAGGCACTAGCTTGGGTACCTGGCAATGCCCAAGTTATTTGAAAAAGCATTTATTGTTTTTGTTTGTTATGAATGGTCCCATTTGAAATTGGTGCAGATCCATGGCTGATGAGGATTGCAGTAGTCTCTGAAAGTGTGTGAAGGCATTGCAAATCCCATCCTCCATTGTCTAACCTTCCCCAAACCTCGCCAGGATGTAAAGTGGGGTCATGGGGTCTGTGTCCCAAGTGTGGTCCAGATCCATGGCTGATTAGGTTTGCAGCACTATCTAAAAGTGGGTGAAGGTACTGTAAATCCCATCACCTATGGTCCATCTTCCTCCAAACTTCATCAGGATGAAAACTGTGTAATGTTGGGTCTGTGTCCAAAGTTTGGTCCAGGTCTGTCATTGGTGGGGGTTGCAGTGGTCTTTGGATGTGGGAGGAGTTACTTAAAATTCCATTGTCCATGGTCCATCTTCTTCCAAGGATTAAAACTGTGTCATGTGTGGTCTGTGTCCCAAGTTTGGTCTAGGTCCATGACTGATGCAGTTAGCAGTAGCCTCTGGAAGTGGGCAAAGGTACTGCCAATCCCATTGTCTGTGGTTCATCCTCCTCCAAACCTCACCAAGATGTAAAGTGGGTCATGAGGGGTATGTGTGCCAAGTTTTGTCCAGATCCATGGCTGATGGGTTAGCAGTGGACTCTGGAAGTGGGTGAAGGTACTGCAAATCCCATTGTCCATGGTCCATCCTCCCTCAAATGGCACCAGGACGTAAAGTGCATCCAGGTCCATCATTGGTGGGGATTGCAGCAGTCTCTGAAAATGGTCGTCAATAGGAAGGTTTTTTTTGAAACATACAAGCACATATACAAATATTCACTTTTATTATACACATAGATATATATGGCTTCCCAACCATAGCAATGGCTGTATCGTAAGCATTAGATTGCCTGCTCCAGATAAAGAGGGTAGATGGAGCTATTTTTATGCATTGTTGTGTCTTGGGAAAACTGACATAAGGAGATATCAAAGACCTCCCTTTGCAACCAGTCATAGAAAGCTCTCATTCACAATACAGTAGAGTCTCACTTATCCAAGCTAAATGGGCCGGCAGAAGCTTGGATAAGCAAATATCTTGGACAATAAGGAGGGATTAAGGAAAAACCTATCAAACATCAAATTAGGTTATGATTTTACAAATTAAGCACCAAAACATCATGTTATACAACAAATTTGACAGAAAAAGTAGTTCAATACGCAGTAATGTTATTTTGTAATTACTGTATTTACGAATTTACCACCAAAATATCATGATATATTGAAACATTGACTACAAAAATGGCTTGGATAATCCAGAAGCTTGGATAAGAGAGGCTTGGATAAGTGAGATTCTACTGTATCTGAATTCAGTCATCCGCTCTCTCTGTTTTAAATATTTATTTATTTATTTACATTTCTACCCCGCCCTTCTCACCCGAGGGGACTCATCAACATGCAATGGAAGAAGAATTAAATGCTATGACAGTAATATTTGCTAGATAATAGGTGTTTGCAGAGACCATGGGGAACAGAGCTATGCAAGTCCTCATGCTAATTGTAAAGGACAACGAAAAAAATTAGGCAGAAGTTATTAATGGAGGCTGAAGGGATGTTAACAAGCCCACTCAGCTCAAGAAACCCACAAACAAAAGTCACATTATTTGGCAACATTTATCATTTGGGTGTAATTTATGAAGCATTAGATATGGCTGGCCCATGATGCCCACTGACGTAATGGGCAAAAAATCTGGAATAAGAAAATATCTGTCCTGTATTTGTCTCTTGATGGGAGAATGTGGATCATAAATTGAAGAAATAAATCATGGGAGAAAAAGAAAGAAAGAAAGAAAGAAAGAAAGAGAAGTAAAGAGAAAGAAAGAGAGTCCTAGCTGTATATCATGAAAATAAGCTTTCTGATAGAGTCAGAAACGGAAGACATTAGCCCAAGCTTTGTTTTGATGAGTTTATACAAAACAATAGAGCATCTGGTAAACCTGCTTAGACTGTGGCACTTTATATTGTGCAGAGGTGGGAAGAGATGCATGCTTAAATGATACTTGGGATGGAGAGCTCTTCAAAACAAACAGCCTGTGCCCCCCGAGAGAGATCCATCTTTGGTTAATGCACACACTTACATGTAAACATGCAAACACCTACGCTCAAACCTTTTATAAATTCAAAATACCACTTACGTGATCACGCAAGCAAGCAAGGCAGGTTTGCTTTTTTTCCCTGTTTTGCACACAAATTAAAATACAGTAAACATCTGGAGAAGGTTAAGTAGGTCCTCAAATATCCAAACAGGGTTGTAGAAAGCAGCCTTTGACTACTAACTCACATGCTAGACATCTGAACCGATGTTTTCTGGGACAATTTAGCATGGACCTATTCCACACATGCCATGGAAGTCATTCCTTGGTGACCTTCCCTTTTGAAATTAGAGGCAGTAGCCAAGCACAATATACCCATGTGTCATTTGATATGAAGTTCTGATGGGCTTTTCACATTAAGAGAACTAAGCATTACATAATTGTTTGTCTATCTGACCAGATCACACGTTCAAATGCTCATTCAGCCAAATTTTGTCTGAATAAAACTTGCCCAGAAAACTCTAGAACAGAGTTGTCTTGTAACAGAACAGCAATGGATATATAATCAAGAGATTGTTCCAAACATTTAAATACTTATGTCTCTGCTTCATCTATCAATTAGGTCAGTGGTTCTCAACCTGTGGGTCCCCCAGGTGTTTTGGTCTACAACTCCCCGAAATCCCAGCCAGTTTACCAGCTGTTAGGATTTCTGGGAGTTGAAGGCCAAAACATCTGGGGATCCACAGGTTGGGAACCACTGAGTTAGGTAGACCACATCTCTTAGACACTGGTCTTCATTGACTTGAAAACTTCCCTTATTAATCAATTCTAATTATCTTGATCATTGTATATAGTACTGTGGGAAACCCATTGGTTCATATGTTGTTGGTTTCCTACTCTCATTAGTTTCAGCCAACATGCTTGATAGTAGAGGGTGATGACAGTCAAGGTCCAACAACCTCACCGTGGATAGAAGATGTAATACAATGGGACAATATTATTATTATTATGACACAGCAAACAAGATAGATATGCTGGATTTCATATCACAAAATCACAAGTCGAACACTTCCCAAGTGTCTAGGACTGTGTGATGTATTTTCAGATGATGCGCGCAGATCCCAGCAGGGTGGACTTTTGCAGTTGGCAGATCGTAATTTTGTCAATGTCTATTATTTCCGAATGCCAGCTGAGATCTTTTGGCATGGCACCCAATGTGCCCATCACCACCGGGACCACCTGTACTGGTTTCTGCCAGAGTCTTTGAAGTTCAATCTTGAGGACCTGATAGCAGCTGAGTTTTTCCTGTTGTTTTTCGTCAATGCGACTGTCACCTGGGATGGCGACATCAATGATCCAAACCTTTTTCTTTTCCACAACTGTGATGTTTGGTGTGTTGTGTTCCATAACTTTGTCAGTCTGGATTCGGAAGTCCCACAGTATCTTTGTGTGTTCATTTTCCACAACCTTTGCAGGTTTGTGATCCCACCAGTTCTTTGCTGCTGGGAGGTGGTACTTGAGGCATAAGTTCCAATGAATCATTTGGGCCACATAGTTGTGCCTCTGTTTGTAGTCTGTCTGTGCGATTTTCTTACAGCAGCTGAGGATATGATCAATGGTTTCGTCGGTTTCTTTGCACAGTCTGCATTTTGGGTCAACAGCTGATTTTTAATATTATTATATTTTTATATCCCATCTCATCTCCCCAAAGGGACTCGGGGGGGCTTACATGGGACCAAGCCCAGGCAACAGATAATATAAAAACCAAAAAAAATTAAAACAATTCAATCAACAATAAAACAACTCATAAAACAAATAAGGTCACATACGATAAATATACTATGAAAATTACTGGGTTGGCTCCAAAAAAGAACTGGGCCAAAGAAAGTGCAAGTAGTGTCAGTTACATTAGGATCTCCTGTGGTTTGGTTCCAGGACTTCCTTTTTTATATAAAAGGGTTTCTTATATTTATGTATTTGTTTGTTTGTTTGTTTTTTTATTGTAAACACAGGTAGAAGCATGTAAATTTCAGTAACCATTTCATAGTACAAACAGAATGTTATACATTTAATTTTCTTAACATTGCCAATTCTGCATTTATTTCCCTCTTGTGTCTAACAATATGCCTCCTCTCCTTCTCCCCTCTCCGGGAACAGTACTTTCCTTCATACAAATATTATTTTAATAGATCAATTATGGAGAGAATATGCTTCAGTCCTTTTCTTTTGATTCTATCTATCCATATTCCCCATTTCAGATCCCACTTCTTCTTGATGTATATTTGGATCTTCTTTCAAGGATGTAATCCTGGTACATGAAATCCACTAAATATTCAAACTCTTTTTTAACTTCCCATTTTCTGTGCTCTTTCTATCTCAACGCCACAGTTCCTTGGGCGGCGACTGTCATATATTTTGTAATATTAGTCCATCCTTTAATGTTGCCCTTCCTATGTACTTTCTGGGTAAATATTTTTTTGTTCAGTTCCAATTTATGCCCTATTAATTCTTATATCTCTTTCTTTACCTTGCTATAGAATTTTTGTATTTTGTCGCAGGCCCACCACATATGCATATAGGAGCCAATTTCTCCACATCTGTGCCAACATAATTTTGGCATTGATTTAGTTATATTTAGTTCCAGGACTTTCTTATCACTAAAATCCATGGATGCTCAAGTTCCATTATTTACAATAGCATAATAAAATGGCAAAATCAAGTTTATTTTGTGGGATTTTAAAAGACTTTTCCCAGTTGTGGATGGTTGGGGCTGGGCTGTGGCATAGGCCAGTTAGTAGCCAGCTGCAATAAATCACTCTGACCAAGAGATCATGAGTTCGAGGCCAACCCATGGTGGAATGAGCACCCGACCATTAAAAAAATAAATAGCCCTTGCTCATTGCTGACCTAAGCAACCCGAAAGATAGTTGCATCTATCAAGTAGGAAATTTAGGTACCACGTATATGTGGGGAGGCTAATTTAACTAACCCAAGCGTTTGGAATGAAGGTTGTCGTCGCAGTGGATGATGAAGCAGCTGCTCCCCCTGTGAACGGAATCGAGCAGACCCTCGGGAAGCTGGAGAAGTTTAAATTGCCTCTATGTGTCACACCTCAGAATAGTTCACCTTGCTGTAGACACCAGGCCACACTCAGAAGATAGTCTTTTGTAATTTTATTGAGCAAAAGCAGAATATATATAGTATCAAAGCAGGCAGAAATATAGTTCCAAAAGTAGATGTCAGTAATAGAGTCAATAAATCCAATAATCCATAGACAAGAAGCAATAGTCCATTTCCCAAAGATACAATATTCCACAGGTTACAAGGATTCACGAACAGGAGAATTTCCAAAGCAGGAATAGCATGAAGACATAGACCATCCACCCTGACGAAGCGAGGATTTGCTTTGACAGAGATTTGCCTCTCAACACACTGTTTTTAAAAGCAACCCAAAAATGCATTTCTTTTCCCTTCAGTGGCCTCCCGTTTCCCAGCTAATCTGAGACTTTGCCGTGGCATTCCTTTCCATTGTAAACGATCAGTCCGAGAGAGCAACGGGCTTCAGACTCGGCCTGACCGTCAAGGCCAAACAGCTCATTATCATTATCTTGCACCTGAACGTGATACTGAGATAGATCAAGCTATAAATACAGTAAATAAATAAATTGGATCTATGGACGCAAAATCCATGGATACAACAGGTGGAAGAGACCAATTAAATTTTGGTTACCATTGCTATTACTAATCATGATGGTTGTTTGTTTTGTGTAGCATTCCATCTTCTGAGCCAGTCCTCCATCTATTTTGCCTTCAATCTACAAAAGGTAATAGTAATTGATCTCTTCTGGAATTAATTTCAGGTGGAATATTAAAGGTGCGTAAGCAGGCTCCAGCACATTCATCATCTCGTTAGACACTTCCCCTAACGTGATTGGCTTTTTGGTGTGATTTTCAGGCCCACACAGTTCTGCTGTTGCTGACTTTTGTGGCTATTCAGGGCTTCAAACTAGGGCAAGGGGCTCCAAGGGGATGGCACGAAATTGAGCTCCGCAGAGAGCGCCTTGAAATAGAGAGTGTTTGATTCACTGAGCAGGCCCCAGCTCCTGCCACAGAATTGATGCCTGAATCTCCTGGAGAGACAGCCCAGCCTGCAACAGCAACCTCCCACCAACCAGTCAAAGGGCAAGAACAGTGTAGACTGAAGACATGGCTCTTTGCTGTCTGTGCAAGAGCAAATCTACTGAGTTGTGACAGCTGGAAGCACAGAAATCAATAAGATGTAAAGGTGATTTTTCTTTCTCTCCTCACTCTCTTTAAAACACACACACACACACAACTGGAACCATCATTTCTGCTTCTTCCAAGGAATAATATCAGTGTGTTGCTTAGATGTATGTGAAGTTATCTTCTATCTTTATTTCTTAAAATTATATAGTTCCATTAAGAGGAAACCCACTCAGAATGGAAACCACGAGCAAGAAAAAATATGCTTAATGCCTCAATAGATTTTTGTACATTTTTCCAATGTTCTCTTGTTTTATTTCACACCTTTTCTAAAAAATTTGTTTGCTTGCATCTACAAAAGTGGAGGAATCCTGTTGGTGTTTTTCACACTCTTAGCCTGGCATTTTGTTGGCAACTTACATCTGCATAACTGATATGTCCATGAATGAATAGGATCTATTCTCTTAATCCCTGAGATCCCACCAGTTTTCAGCTATCAAGCCCAAGAAGGTACTCTGCTGTTGGCAAGGAAAAGGAGGGGAAAGCTGTTCATGCCATATCCAGCTGCTCTTGGCTTCCAGGAAAGGAAAAGATGGCTGTGCTTCATTTGATAGGACATCTTAGCAAAAATGCATAACAACATACCAATAAGAATTTTCCCAATGCTCACCCAGGTTCTACAATGTGCACTGAAACTTTACCGTCCAGACGCACAACAGCATCAATATGCATTCTCACTTTCCAGCCTCTCCTAACATAACCTTACTAAATACAGATGTTATACAATTACTAGGAATGTGGAATTCGGGTAAATCATGATACATTTTGGTGTCCCTGATTTCAGTGGGGACCCCCACCCATTTCTTGGGAGCTTCCTGAATAAGGGAATAGGGGCCGGGCTGTGGCACAGCTGGCTAGTAACCAGCTGCTATAAATCACTACTGACCGAGAGGTCATGAGTTCGAAGCCTGGGTCGGGTTAAGCCTCCGACCATTAAAAAAAATAGCCCCGGCTTGCTGTTGACCTAGCAGCCCCGAAAGACAGTTGCATCTGTCAAGTAGAGAAAATTTAGGTACGCTTTATGCGGGAGGCTAATTTAACTAATCTACAACACCATAAAACTGCTCACAAGGAAAAAAATGAGGAAGAACAGCCACCAATGGACGGTGAAGCAACAGCTCCCCCTGTGGCCAGAATCGTGAAGCTGGAAAGATGTTAAAATGCCTCTGTGTCTGTCTAAAACTGAATGTTGTTTGTCTGTTGGCATTGAATGTTTGCCATATATGTGTTCATTGTAATCCGCCCTGAGTCCCCTTCGGGGTGAGAAGGGCGGAATATAAATACTGTAAATAATAAATAAATAAATAAATAAATAAATAAATAAATAAATAAATAAATAAGGGAGGACAAAAATCCATTTTCAATCTGGGAAGCCAAAATATTTGTTGTCAATCCGACCCATTGGCAGCAATGAGACTTCCCAGGCTCCCCTTCCCATCACTTTGGGTGTTGTTTGTCCTTATATCTTTCATTAAAACCTGGATTAAAATAACCAGAGTTAAGATATCACTCTTTCTGTGATCCTTTCCCCTCTGTCTTTCAAAGAGGCAAGGGCTTAAGAAAGCATTCTTTCTGGGATCCTTTCCCTTCTAGCAGCTGTCTCCCTCCCTGCACTCCACATGTAGGCGAAAGAAACTGAAAGCAGCCATCTTTCAGCATACACTGTTCTGTTGCAGCTGAAAAAAACATATCTGCAAACCCGTTGATGTCATGGGCATCCAAATAAGCTGAAGATCTTTTTCAAAGAGGATCAGGGCACAACCCTAACAATTACCTGTTTCTAAGGACTTTAGAGATGAATCCATTACTTCACTATGTGATGAACCATGGGCCTTGTAGTCCTGCTCAGGACATTGTAATTCCTGATGAAGATGAAAACTTGGGTTTTTTACCTTCCCAGTCTGAACTGGATTCCTCTCAGCCAGATCTTTCCCAGGCAGATCTGGGAACCTTGCACCTGCAAGAAAGTTGTGCCCCAGAAGTATGTCAAACAACCCCAGAGCCTACTTCTCCCGTGTTCTTGCGCCGGGAGTTTTGTAAACAACAGAGAAGTTTGGATTCAGCTTCGCGCAGGAGTGCGAGGATAGCAGCTAAGAATGTTGCCAATTAACACTGGTTCTCGTGAGAATCTTTAAGGAGTTTAACATCTGGTCTCAGAGTTTAGCTTTCGTTTCTGATTCCCAGAGAACCGCTTTGGTGAGAAAGTTGGACTCTATATAGGTGTTTTGCCCGCGTAGCAACTTCGCGGAGTCAATTCGTCAGCCTACGGAGCGAGTCGTGTCTGGACAGCGCGTTCCGATTCAAGCCTCGCTCTTGCTCAAGCCTTGCCTTGCTATCCAGCCTTCGCCTTGCTTCCCAGCCTTGTTTACCTGCGGACCTTGCCTTGTTTCCCAGGACTAATCCTTGCCTTGTTTCACGGATTTTACCAAGTTATCCCACGGACCTTGTTCTTGTTCTTAGTTACCTTGTTCCACGTTCAAGCCTTGTTTCAAGTATCAAGTTATTTCCTAGCCACGCTCAAGTTTTATGGACTAAAGGACCTTGTCATCTCCCCTCACTTTGCTTGGCAAAGTGAGTGTTTCGGTTACTGGATTACAACTTTGGACCTTAATATTTCATATTGGACATTATTTCCTTGGACTAATTTGGACCTTTCCTGAAAGGTCTGCTTCTGGACTATCTTTACATTTGCTTTTACTAACTTTATATATTTCCTTAATAAAGATATTAGATAGATTCTGGCTTCTGCGTATGGTTATTGGTGCTCTGTAGCCTGGGTCGTGACAGTTTGACTCCGCCACCCTAAGCACCAATTAACCTTGGCCAGAATGTCTACCGGAACCGTACCCGGTGGGCAGCCACTGAGCTACACCATCAGCAAGGACGAAGTGGATCGCATCCGCGACAGACTCAACGCCCAGGATGGAGAAATAAAGGGCTTGCGGGAGCGCGGAATCCGCCTCCCGGCCATGGCGTTGCCTACCAAGTTTACTGGAGAAGCTTCCAAGGTTCATGTTTTCCGTCGCCAATGTCAAGCTTATCTAGAGGCCCGTGATGCCGAGTTTCCCCAAGAAGACATCAAAGTGGCATGGGTTTACAGTCTTCTAGACGGGCCAGCGGCCAACTGGGCGACGGCACTGTTCGACCAAGCCTCTCCACACCTAAGATCAGCGCAACATTTCTTGGACCACCTCAAGGAGACTTGGGGAATCGAGGACAATTTGGAGGCAGCCGGCCACAAACTCCGTCGCCTTTTCCAAGGAGACAGACCTATGTCTCAGTATATAGCCGAGTTCCGAGTGCTGGCCCACAACACCGGCTGGAACGATGTAGCCCTCAGAGGACAATTCCGGGAGGGTCTCAACATTGAAATGCTGGAAGAAATCTCCAAGGTGGATCCTCCCCAGACCCTCGAGGCACTCATTGATCAATGTTTACGGGCTGAAGTCATGATTGCCAACAGGAAACAGTGGGTTCGAGGCCAGGGCAGTAGAGCCGGGGCAAAACCCCCCGCTCCCGCCAGCGTTCAGCCACGTCCAGTGTGGAGACCCCCACCGCCAACCCCATACCCCAGAGGAGGCGAGGAGGTGCCGATGCAGTTGGGCAATGTGCGTCCCAGACTAGATGCCGCCGAGAAGGCCCGTCGTCAACGCTTAAACCTCTGTTGGTACTGCGGGAACGGGGGCCACTTCGCCAGAGAGTGCCCAGCCAAGGGGAAGCCTGCCGCCCGTCTTGCGGCGGCGTCCTCCACGGAGACGAAGACGTCTGAGCCGACTGGCACACAGCCGGCGGGGGAAGCCAACGACCGGGTGTAGAGAGGCTCGCCAACCCGGTCAAAAAATCCATTCAAGAGCCGCCAACCGGGGTCCTGTTCCTTCTCGTGGTCACATTATGGTCAGCAAAAAGGGGACCCGTCATGATCCACGCCATGATAGACTCTGGAGCTACCAACAACTTCATTGATAGAGAGTATGCCGACTCTCTGGGATTACAATATCATGATTTCAAGAATGCCCGTGTGGTGCAAGCCATAGACGGCCGCCCCCTCAAGACGGGCCCCGTAAGTCAATGGTCGGAACCCACCAGGATGTGGATAAGAGAACATATGGAAGAGATTTCCTTCTTTGTTACCGAGGTTCCCCATTTCCCTGTGATTTTGGGAATTCCATGGCTGACTCTCCACGACCCTAACATCTCCTGGTCCAACAGAGAACTGCAGTTTGCTTCACCGTACTGCCAAAACCATTGCCTCGTAGCCAAGGTATGCCATGCCACAGACACCGAGCCCATCATCACCTTGCCAAAGAAGTACTCCGAGTATTGGGATGTATTCAATGAGAAAGAAGCCGAGAAATTACCCCCACATAGACCTTATGACTGTGCCATTGACTTGGTGGAGGGGGCCCCGATCCCGCGAGGGCATCTCTACTCCCTGACTGAACCAGAGCAAGAAGCTCTCAGGGAATTCCTAGAGACAAACCTTCGCAAGGGATTCATCAGACCCTCTCAATCCCCAGCCGCCTCTCCAGTGATGTTTGTGAAGAAGAAGTCAGGGGAACTACGATTGGTGGTGGACTACAGAGCATTGAACAATATCACCAAGCGGAACAGCTATCCCCTGCCCTTAATCTCGGATCTACTGGATCGGCTTCGAGGAGCCAAGGTTTACACCAAGCTGGATCTTCGGGGGGCTTACAACTTAGTTCGCATCAGGGAAGGGGACGAGTGGAAGACCGCCTTCCAGACCAAATTCGGATTATTCGAGTCCCGAGTTATGAATTTCGGTTTATGCGGAGCCCCCGCAACGTTCCAGCATTTTGTCAATGACATTTTTCAGGACTATCTGGACAGGTTCTTGATAATCTACCTGGACGATTTTTTGGTGTTTTCTAGATCACAATCAGAACATGAGAACCACGTCAAAATGGTGTTACAACGATTGCGGGATCATGGACTTTATGCCAAACTGGAAAAATGCGCCTTTGATCTACAAGAGGTAGATTTCCTTGGTTACCGCATCTCGCCTTTAGGGCTCTCCATGGATCCAGCCAAGGTTTCAGCAGTATTGGAATGGCGGGCGCCAACTAACAAGAAAGAGGTGCAGCGTTTCTTGGGGTTCGCGAATTATTACCGCAAGTTCATTCCAGATTTTGCCCATTGGTCCGACCCAATCACTAGCTGCATCCGTGGAAAACAGCCCTTCCGCTGGACTGATCAAGCAGAGAAAGGGTTCCAGCAACTAAAGAAATTATTCACGTCCCAGCCAATTCTACAGCACCCAGATCCTGGAACCCCTTTTGTTGTGCAAGCGGACGCCTCGGATGTGGCAATTGGGGCTGTACTATTACAACCGGTGGGAGACCACCTTCATCCCTGTGCCTTTTACTCCCGTCAACTAACCACACCAGAGAAAAATTATACCATTTGGGAAAAAGAACTACTGGCCATAAAGGCAGCTTTTGAAACTTGGAGACATTGGCTAGAAGGGGCCAAATTTCCCATTGAAGTCCACACTGATCATCGTAATCTAGAACACCTAAGAACTGCCCGCAAACTAAACCAGAGGCAGCAACGTTGGGCTTTATTCTTTGAACGTTTCAACTTCCAGATCCATTATGTGACCCCAGCCCAAACCAAGCAAGCAGACGCCCTGTCACGTAAACCGGAATACGCTGCAGGACGCAAGGAGACCTTTGAATCCCAACTGCTACAACCCGAGAACTTTGCCACGCTCACGGTGGGGAACACCAAATCCATTCCCATTGGTTCAACTTCCCCTACTCCAGGACCCATCTGTGCTCAAGAAATCAGGGCTAGTCAGCAAGCAGATGCCTGGGCGCAGGACCAACTTCGCCAAGGTCTGCATTTTCCCTTTTCGCTTAAAGATGGGCTGCTCTGCTATAGAAATCATGTTTATATCCCACCCGGACCGGGCAGGGAAAAAGCGCTTCGCCTGTGTCATGACTGCAAACCAGCAGGACACTTCGGACTATTTAAAACTATGCATTTGATCCTAAGGGATTTTTGGTGGCCCAAGATCCGCAAGGATGTAGAAAAATATGTCAACACCTGCCCAGTATGCCAGCGCTCCAAGATACGAAGGGAAAAGCCCTCAGGGCTTTTACACCCCCTTCCTACCCCATCTCGCCCATGGGAAATAATTTCCGCGGATTTTATCACTGACCTACCACCTTCCTGTGGATTCACCACGATCTTAGTGGTGGTGGACCTTTTCACCAAGTTAGCCCATTTCATTCCCTGCGAAGGCCTCCCCACGGCCAAAGAAACTGCGGATCTATTTCTTCAGCATGTTTTCAGACTACATGGATTGCCCAAGAGTTTAGTCACAGACCGTGGATCTCAATTCACCTCTCGTTTTTGGAAGGCACTACAAAAACTACTGGGCATAGACTCTCGCTTATCTTCAGCTCATCATCCCCAAACAGATGGGCAAACGGAGCGCACCAATGCCACTTTGGAGCAGTATCTTCGCTGTTATGTAAACTACCAACAGGACAATTGGGCTTCTCTGTTACCACTGTCTGAGTTTGCCTACAATAATGGAGTTCAAGCTTCTACAAAAGAAACGCCGTTCTTTGCAAACTACGGCTTCCATCCACGTTTCTTTCCCCCTGTCATTGAAACTTCAGAAGTTCCCGCAGCAGAGGATTGGCTGCAGGAACTCACAGCGGTGCAACAACTTTTGCTCCAGCAACTGGACCAAGCCAAAGAGGACTATAAACGCCACGCTGACAAACACCGCCAGCCGGGCCCTGAAATCAAGGTAGGAGATCGGGTTTTTCTGTCCACTCGCTTTCTGCCCTCCCACCGCCCTTGCCGGAAGTTAGATGCCCGTTTCATCGGCCCCTATCCAGTGGTGGCGCAATTAAACCCCGTGACTTTCAAACTCCAACTTCCGCGTTCAATGCGCATCCACCCAGTGTTTCACCGTTCCCTGCTCCTTCCGGCGGATGGTGTGCGTCCTGATACAGACCAACCGGCCCCCCCTCCTGTTTTGATGAATGGGGAGGAGGAGTTCGAGGTTGAGGACATTTTGGATTCTCGCTTTCATCGCCGCCGCCTACAATATCTCATTGACTGGGTGGGTTTTGGGCCTGAGGAACGCTCTTGGGAAGACGCCTCCACAGTCCATGCTCCTGATCTAACCCGTCGCTTTCATCTGACCTATCCCACCAAACCGCGACCTCGCGCCTCGGGGAGAGGATCCCAGTTTGGGAGGGGCCCTGAGGAGGGGGATAGTGTGATGAACCATGGGCCTTGTAGTCCTGCTCAGGACATTGTAATTCCTGATGAAGATGAAAACTTGGGTTTTTTACCTTCCCAGTCTGAACTGGATTCCTCTCAGCCAGATCTTTCCCAGGCAGATCTGGGAACCTTGCACCTGCAAGAAAGTTGTGCCCCAGAAGTATGTCAAACAACCCCAGAGCCTACTTCTCCCGTGTTCTTGCGCCGGGAGTTTTGTAAACAACAGAGAAGTTTGGATTCAGCTTCGCGCAGGAGTGCGAGGATAGCAGCTAAGAATGTTGCCAATTAACACTGGTTCTCGTGAGAATCTTTAAGGAGTTTAACATCTGGTCTCAGAGTTTAGCTTTCGTTTCTGATTCCCAGAGAACCGCTTTGGTGAGAAAGTTGGACTCTATATAGGTGTTTTGCCCGCGTAGCAACTTCGCGGAGTCAATTCGTCAGCCTACGGAGCGAGTCGTGTCTGGACAGCGCGTTCCGATTCAAGCCTCGCTCTTGCTCAAGCCTTGCCTTGCTATCCAGCCTTCGCCTTGCTTCCCAGCCTTGTTTACCTGCGGACCTTGCCTTGTTTCCCAGGACTAATCCTTGCCTTGTTTCACGGATTTTACCAAGTTATCCCACGGACCTTGTTCTTGTTCTTAGTTACCTTGTTCCACGTTCAAGCCTTGTTTCAAGTATCAAGTTATTTCCTAGCCACGCTCAAGTTTTATGGACTAAAGGACCTTGTCATCTCCCCTCACTTTGCTTGGCAAAGTGAGTGTTTCGGTTACTGGATTACAACTTTGGACCTTAATATTTCATATTGGACATTATTTCCTTGGACTAATTTGGACCTTTCCTGAAAGGTCTGCTTCTGGACTATCTTTACATTTGCTTTTACTAACTTTATATATTTCCTTAATAAAGATATTAGATAGATTCTGGCTTCTGCGTATGGTTATTGGTGCTCTGTAGCCTGGGTCATGACACACTACAATTGCATATAATTGATAGTGGATGCACACTGGATTGAGAACCTTCTTTATCATTATCATGCTGTCTTTCTTTCTGTATTTACATCAAAAATATTTTCCATCTATAACTCTTGGGTTCAAAAACTCTTCTGATTTAACAATAATCACTCAGTATGATAATATTGAGCCCCGGTGGCAAAGTGTGTTAAAGCACTGAGTTGCTGAACTTGCAGACCGAAAGGTCCCAGGTTCAAATCCCGGGAGCGAAATGAGCGACCGCTGTTAGCTCCAGCTTCTGCCAACCTAGCAGTTCAAAAACATGCCAATGTGAGTAGATCAATAGATACAGCTCCGGCGGGAAGGTAACAGCGCTCCATGCAGTCATGCCGGCCACATGACTTTGGAGGTGTCTATGGACAACGCCGGCTCTTTGGCTTAGAAATGGAGATGAGCACCAACCCCCAGAGTCAGACATGACTGGACTTAACGTCAGTGGAAACCTTTACCTTTACCTATGATAATATTATTTTAGCCCCTTTTTAAGAACTTTCCCAGATAGCTCCGGAAGGCCAGATCTCTCAAACTTCTCTTTCTCAAGGTTTTGTTCCCACTAGCTTATACGTTGTCTTGATCTAGAAATGTCAGCAGAGGACTATGCCTACTAGTTGCAAGAATTACAAGGGCAGACATTTAATAAAATAAAGATCTATGATTCTTCTTGTTATGGTTTCTAAACCAAGAAGCCATTTTAATGACTGTTTGAATATTTGATAGGAGCCCCTGGTGGCGCAGTGTATTAAAGCAATGAGCTGCTGAACTTGCAGACCAAAAAGTCCCAGGTTCGAATCCAGAGAACAGAGTGAGCACCACTGTTAGCTCCAGCTTTTGCCAACCTAGCAGTTCAAAAACATGCAAATGTGAGTAGATCAATAGGTACCACTCCAGCGGGAAGGTAACAGAACTCAATGCAGTCATGCCGGCCACATGACCTTGAAGGAGTCTACGGACAATGCCAGCTCTTCGGCTAAGAAATGGAGATGAGCACCAATCCCCAGAGTCAGACACGACTGGACTTAATGTCAGGGGAAACCTTTACCTTTACCTTGAATATTTGAGAATATTTTTCCCATCCTTACTCCCCATGAACTACTGGTTGGGCGCTGGATAAAAAGCAATGTTGGCCGAGATTGGGCCTTAGTCTGTGCCGGCACAGTTCTTGTTATATTCTTATGTTCTTCCATAATTTTTATTTTATTCTCCAGTTCTTTCTGTCAAAGTTATGAGGAAATGGATGAGTTCGAGGGAGCTCATATAAAAAAATAAACTGGATGAAATTCTTAGCCATCCTTACTTGGGGCTGGAGAGACACTTAGCTCCAATGAAGTGCTGAAGTTGGCTTGATTAAGGTGTCCCCCAGTGACAACTAGCCCAAGGCTGGCCAGATCATATTTTGTATTTCTAAAGGCAAGTGGAGGAGCATTCAGGGAAGGCACTGCAATATTAGCATCTTCTGGATCTTGAAATGCATTCATCTCTCATTTCAAGCATATCAAAACTTGGTGCCAACAGGACACTCAAGTACCAAGGCTAAGTCAAAACAGGTAGCTGTACAGATTAAGGTATGCAAGGATCGCATTCAAGTTTTGATGCCATCAGCCTTTTGCACTGCGCCGGAGACATAAACCATGAACAAAATCCCAAGGTTATAACAAAGGTGGTATGAGACTGCTTCTTTCAGAAAGCAGACAGTGCAGGTAGAAACGTCCATGAAATAAATGAGAAATTGGGGAGTTATAAGACACTGATGTAGAGGAAGAATAAAATGTGAGGTATAACTCAATCCATGAAGACTTTCTTGGGACCGTGCCTTGTGAAAGCCTTGTGATTCCCACGATGGTATCTCCAATCTATCGTCTATAAGAAAGTAGGCAATAACACTCGGGTCAGATACTTATCATAAGATATCTCTGCCCTATTCAAGATTATAACTTGACCAGAGTGAGAGCAGATCATTTTTCTATGCAATAGATGGAGAGAATTGATGAGGTGCTGTTTCCTTTTATCCTAGGGCTGCACATGAGTTTGCCATAGAGACTAACCCCAAAGCATTTTCTTTTGGCATTCTTCTGCTAATAATATGTAACACTAAAAGAAAAAATACTATTTTTTCCCCCACTGACCCTATCATAAGAGATTTTCTTGGAAATATTTATTCAGAGGAGATATGCAACCATTTCGCATGACTCTGAACACTCCTTTTAGTTACAAATCCAGTAGAGCTATTGAGTCCATTGGATTTACATACTTGTTGACTCACCATTCTGCAAAAATTTCAGTAGGTTCATTCTAGTTTTGACTAGTAAGTTACCAACAGGATTCTAGCCATGAAGTTGCACATTCTTCAATAATAGTAATTATTTTGGTAACTGATTTACTGAGAGTGCAAAAACAGCAATTGTGCATCCCCCTTTGCACATGTCCATTGGTGGCATGCGGTAGAAACTGATATACCCATAACAAAATCAGCATGCAATGCAACGACTCCAGATTTAAATCTAAAGAAAAACCTGAAAATGATTACATGATAAACTGAGCTTGAAATTTTATTTATTTATTATTTATTTATTAGTGACATTTATATCCCGCCCTTCTTACCCCGAAGGGGACTCAGGGTGGTTTACAAGTATATATACATACAATATATTATATTATACAACTACCGTATATACTCAAAGATAAGCCGAGTTTTTCAGTCCTTATTTATGAGCTGAAAAAGCCTCCCTCGGCTTATAATCGGGTCAAGGCCAAGCTGGGCAGTGGAACCTAGAGGCCACAGTGTTTTCTTTTCCAAAACCTCCCTTCTCCGCTTCTCCTCCCAGGCTGGAATTATCTTATTTTTTAAGAGAGAGAGAGACAAGGGAATGTTTTCAAAAGCGAAAGGAGAGTGAGTGAGAACCTCTTGCAAGCCAGGAAGAAAAAAAATATTGCATGGCTCTAAGGGGAAGAAAAAGAGAGACTCTTGCAAATTTGCAGGATTTATTATTATTATTACTATCATTGCAAGAACATTTGAGTCAATAGGGAGGAAAGGAGAGAAAGAAGAGCAACAGAAGGTGTGTATTTCTTTTTATTCCTAAGGAAACAAAAATGGGGTGGGGTTTTTTGGGAGAGGAAGGGAAGTTTTTAAAAGCCTTTTCTGGCTACTTTTAGAGTTTGAAAAGGGATAAATAAAAGAGGTGGGAAAGGGGAGGAGAAAAGAGGCCAAAGTTGTTTTTAGGGGGGCTTTGCTTGCATTTCTTCCTTGGGCAAATGCATGCCCCAAAGCTTGTAAATAATATATAGATTTCCCCCTACAAATACATTAATTTAATATATAAAATTTACCCTCATATGTTTGCAAGCCTCTGCAAATCCTATAAAGATATAATTCTCTATATAGAGAGCAATGTCTAGATAGATAGATATTAATATAGATATAGGCCTTTTAAATATGCACACACACACAGATGTCTAGATAGATGTAAATATAGATAAATGGGACTTGCAAATATTGTAGGAGGGAAACGCACAGAGTATTTGCAAACTTTTCAGGGGGGAAATGCAAATGTGAAATTAGTATATATAATTATAGAGCTATATCTAGCTCTGCATTGATTATATAGGCATTGAATGTTTGCCTGTTACTATGTTGGAAGCCGGCCTCAGTCCCCATGGGGAGATAGAGCAGGATACAAAGGAAGTTGTTGTTGTTATTGTTGTTGATGATGATAATGATGATGATGATTATAAAGTTATTGTTGATACCATTTTGTGTTTGTTGACCCTACTTATGCACTTACAGAGTTAGCTTACTGTTTTTCTTTGAAATACGGTAAATATTCAAAAAACATTTACCCCACTTATGCCTCAGTTAATGTAATTTTATTGGTATCTATTTCTATTTCGAAATTTACTGTTAGCTGCTGCATTTCCCACCCTCGGCTTATACTCGAGTCAATAAGTTTTCCCAGTTTTTTTTATATATATATAAAATTAGGTGCCTCGGCTTATATTCGGGTCGGCTTATACTCGAATATATACGGTATATTGCAATATTATTAGTAATATTGCATGTAATATAAATATACAATTATAATAGTGAATTATAATTATTATTATTTTCAGTGTCAGGAGCGACTTGAGAAACTGCAAGTTGTTTCTGAAGTGAGAGAATTGGCCGTCTGCAAGGACATTGCCCAGGGGAAGTCCGGATGTTTTGATGTTTTTTACCATCCTTGTGGGAGGCTTCTCTCATGTCCCCGCATGGAGCTGGAGCTGATAGAGGGAGCTCATCTGCGCTCTCCCCAGGTGGGATTCAAACCTAGCAGCTTGCAGATCACCAGCCCAACCTTCAAGTCACAAGGCTTTAACCCACTACTCCACTGGGGGCTCCATTATAATTATTAATACATTGTATTACATCATAATATTATTATTAATATTACATGTATATACAATATATTATAATATTAGTATAGTATAATATTATTATATATTATTATATCGTTAAATTGATTTTAGGCCTAATGTTCTAGAGTGTAGTTACATTTCTGCTCTGGAGTTCTATTTATTACATGCATTTATACCCCGCCCTTCTCCCCGAGGGGACTCAGAGCGGCTTACATTCTGCCACGAGGGCCAGCAACAAATATACTATAAAAACAAAACAATTAAAACATGATAAAAACATGATAAAAACATGATAAAAAGTATACAAAAATTAAAACGCTGCAGCCATCCTCAGTCCTTCACTACTGCTACAATTACAGATTTGCGACCCGATTACAACAGCCAATGAGCAATGAGTTCTACATCTATCATAGAATAATAGAGTTGGAAGAGACCACAGGGGCCATCTAGTCCAACCCTCTCCATGCAGGAAGTCCTTCCTAATGTCCCAGTGGAATCTCCTTTCCTGTAATTCAAACCCATGGCTCCATTGAGTCCTAGTCTCCAGTGCAGCAGGAAATAAGCTTGCTCCCTCTTCCTTATGACACCCTTTCACATATACATGGCTATCATGTCTCCTCTCAACCTTCTCTTCCGCAAGCTAAACATGACCAGTTCTTTAAGACGTTCTTCAAAGAGATTCATGGTTTCCGGACCTTTGATCCCTTTAGTCGCCCTCCTCTGGACACCTTCCAGCTTGTCAATATCTTTTTTAAACTGTGGGTCCTAGAATTGGATACCAATTCTAGGACCCACAGTTTAAAAAAGATATTGACAAGCTGGAAGGTGTCCAGAGGAGGGCGACTAAAGGGATCAAAGTATTCCAGGTGAGGTCTAACCAAAGCAGAATACAAAAGCATCATGACATTCCTTGATCTAGACACTAGACTCCTATTGATGCAGCCCCAAATCCCATTGGTTTTTCCAGCTGCTGCATCACACTGTTGGCTCATGTTCAACTTGTTGTCCATGAAGACTCCAAGATCTTTCTCACGTGGACTATCGTGGAGCCAGGCATCACCCATCCTGTATCTTTGCATTTCATTGTTTTTTGCTTAAGTGTTCTTTTTCACATGGACTGTTGTCGAGCCAGGCAGGTGTCACCCATTCTGTATATTTGCATTTCATTTTAATTTTATTTTTTTGCTAAAGTATAGTACAGTAAAGTCTCACTTATCCAAGCTAAACGGGCCAGCAGAATCTTGGATAAGCGAATATCTTGGATAATAAGGAGGGATTAAGGAAACGCCTATTAAACATCAAATTAGGTTATGATTTTACAAATTAAGCACCAAAACATCGTTATACAACAAATTTGACAGAAAAAGTAGTTCAATACGCAGTAATGTTATGTTGTAATTACTGTACTTAAGAATTTAGCACCAAAATATCACGATATATTGAAAACATTGACTATAAAAATGGCTTGGATAATCCAGAAGCTTGGATAAGCGAGGCTTGGATAAGTGAGACTCTACTGTATCATACATTGTCCTCATGGACCCCGTGGGCCATCCAGTCCAACCCCCTGCCAAGAAGCAGGAAAATCACATTCAAAGTGCCCCCAACAGATGGCCATCCAGCCTCTGCTTAAAAGCCTCTGGGGCAGAGAGTTCCACTGCTGAACAGCTCTCACAGTTAGAAAGTTCTTCTTAATGTTCAGATAGAATTGCCTTCCCTGTAGTTCGAAGCCATTGTTTTGCGTCCTAGTCTCCAGAGCAGCAGAATATTTTACATTTCACTAGTTTGCTTGCAGAGCCCCTGTGGCGAAGTGTGTTAAAGCCCTGAGCTGCTGAACTTGCGGACCAAAAGGTCCCAGGTTCAAATCCCGGGAGCGAAATGAGCGCCCGCTGTTGCTCCAGCTCCTGCCAACCTAGTAGTTCGAAAACATGCCAATGTGAGTAGATCAATAGGTACCGCTCCGTTGGGAAGGTAATAGCGCTCCATGCAGTCATGCCGGCCACATGACCTAGAGATGTCTATGAACAATGCCGGCTCTTCGGCTTAGAAATGGAGATGAGCACCAACCCCCAGAGTCAGTCACAACTGGACTTAACGTCAAGGGCAACCTTTACCTTTACCTTTTAGTTTGCTTGCAAGAATGTCAAGACTGCCTTTACATCATAATTTGGGTTTAAGACAGTCCTAACTTTATCCTTGGTACTATAGTAAGCACTCATACTGGGTTTTGGATAGAGGGATTTAGATAGTAGTGGTTACAATTCAGCCTCTTCTGGAAGGTGACAGTAAAAATGAAGCTAGCATCTTCCAAATCTTCCAGCACACAGAAAGAAACAATTTCCTCCTTTGGTATCTAACTGCTGTCGGATACTAACTCAAAAGATGCATGTGGAGTTAAAAATCATAGGCATTCCTTCTATTCAATCCACCTTTTGTTTTTCCAGTTGCTACATCAACGGAAATGCTAGCTTTGTCCCTGTAAACAATCAATAAGTGTATCTGTCAACGAGAGGCATTCATCCATGGAAATCAGCTGGTTTGAGTGCTGTATTATTTAACGCTGTATAAGTAGAACTGCTTTGATTGACTTGTAATCTCTATCTGCTGACCAGGAAATAAAGGCTTTGGGATGCAGAAAGAGGTGATCATGAGATATGCTATGAGAAATGCTATTTCTTCTCCTTCTCAGTGTTATATTCCTTCATATGTTTAACTGAAATTGCACCAGACGTACTAACTTGAATGCATTCAGAATGCTGCTCTGATTTTTTGCAATGGAACCAAAGCTCGGTCCAGGAGTAGGGGGAAGAAGAGACAGCATTTAAGTCCTTTTCCTCCTTCTTTTCCCAAATAAATGATACTAATAGGTAAAGGTTTCCTCGGACATTAAGTCTAGTTGTGTCTGACTCTGGGGGTTGGTGCTCATCTTCATTTCTAAGCCAAAGAGCCGGCGTTGTCCATAGACATCTCCAAGGTCATGTGGCCGGCATGACTGCATGGAGCGCCGTTACCTTCCTGCCGGAGTGGTCCCTATTAATCTACTCACATTTGCATGTTTTCGAACTGCTAGATTGGCAGAAGCTGGGGCTAGCTGCGGGAGCTCACCCCGGTCCCTGGATTTGAACCTGTGACCATTCAGTCCGCAAGTTCAGCAGCTCAGCTATTTAATCCGTTACACAACCAGGGGCTTGGCAACCTGGAATATGACCAGAAAACAGCAGCAAAGATGGCAAGAACGCTGAGGCTTAAGGAAGCTGGAAATGTTTATCTCAGCATTAAATAACTAAAGGAATGTCATGTAAGGAATGGTAGCAAACTTGTTTAGGCTGTGCCAGAAAGTAAGACAACCACCCTTTCAGCAACTGGAAGAACTTCCGGATGTTAAGAGTGAACCAGACTACCTTGAAAGGTGACCAATTCTCCTCTTTAAATACTTTTAAACAAGAGTCTGTACAGCCAGTTAGCTGCATTAGAGGTTGGAATAGACCCTTGAAATCCCTCCTAATTTTGTGATGCCATGCTTCCTTTGCCTCTTGTAAGGCATTTGGGGTACTGAGTCAAATCTTGAGGAGACTTGGGATTGCAGGCTGTTTCGGCTCAAAACTCCAATCTAATTCCAGATTAAAGATAAAAAGCTATGCAAAGGGAGAGGAATGTCTACACCAGAGACTGAGCAGGTACCGTATCTATCCACTTCATCATATGTTTTGAAGATTACCTGGGAAGGAATCCCACTGGAGCAGTGCAGCACATCCAAAGACCTGGGAGTCACTCTGACTTACAAGAAGCACTGCTTGACTATCAAGCAAAAAGTGGATGCTAGAAATAACATCATACGAAAGCTGACTGGCACAACCTGGAGTGCAACACCAGAGGCACTCCAAGTGGTCAAAGGAAATTTAGTATAATGCCAAGTTGTTGTTATTGTTGTTTTTAACTTTGTGTTTTCAAATACATTACACCCTGAACCCTCGGTTCACTTCTGTCACGATGAATAAAATGTTGTGGCTGTTCATAAGATGATAACATAGCTGCATATAATGCTAGTGATTTAACTCAATCACTGTAAAGTTACACACTGTAGCTTTTGATTCAGGATCTCAACCAAACAGTGCTGGAAATTTGGCACACAACCACCTCCTGGTAAATTATTGTTTCCTATGCAAAATTATGCACTCTTGTTGCACATACTATTTTTTTTTTACAACAATAATAATAATAATGCCACATGTGAAAAATCATCCTAAATGCATATTAAAAATAATATAATTTTGCCCTCCAGGAAACAAACTTTTCCAGTTATTCACTCTTTGATTCAAACTGTCTAGTCTACAACCAAAGATTGACATTTACATCAGCAAAATGCTTATATTCGGAGACACCACACAAGGATGTCAGTCCCTGCATTAACTGCAGAAGCAGATGTGTTTTTCAATCTCCAAAGGCAAATACTTGCTACATAAGCAGTACGTTGAACTCCAGGAAAGGTTTTTATCACATTATACATGAAAACTAGGGCTTTTCTCCTCCCTTGTAGAAATTATTTCCCTTCTGTTCCCTCCTCCCCCACATGCCACCAGAACGCATTAATAATAATAAGGCACCAAGTCTGATGTGCGTTACTCACCTTGCAAAAAAATGTGTTTATCACACGTAACAGCCTTCCCAAATAGTTTTGACCCGAGGTTACAACACTGGTCTAGAGAGATGGGGAAGCGGGTTAAGTGGATGATAAGCAAACATATCCTTATGGCTTCCTCAGCTTGTTGTGGAGACACTCAAATCCCTGAGAAAGATTTTCAGCACATCCTTTTGCTGAATGGCTCCAGGTTTGGACCTCAAAGGTTCATTCAATCAGGGCCCAGCTGTCATTTGAACTATAATCTCCGCCTTACATCATCATTCCGTGGAGGCTTTGGGCAACCAGATGTCTTGTTTGGATATTTATTTGATTTACATGTTTAACCTCAATACATACTGAACACCCAGATACAGATGTAGGAATTGCCGGGCTGCATGGGGTCAGAGGTGCATTCCTGCCCACTGCTCAGAAAATAACTGTATAGGGCAGGGGTCCCCAAACTAAGGCCCGGGGGCCGGATGCGGCCCTCCAAGGTCATTTACCTGGCCCCCGCCCTCAGTTTTATAATATATTTTTATATCATTTTAAATAATATATATTATATATACATATAATATTTATAAAATATTACAATGTTATACAATATAATATTAATAATACCATATAATATTAATTATATGATATATATTACATATCATATTACAGTATAGTGGTATAGTTCAATATAGTAATATATAATGCTAATATTGTGCTATGCTAATAATATAATATATTGTATGTACATACAGCTGCTCTGAGTCCCCTTCGGGGTGAGAAGGGCGGGATATAAATGTAGTAAATAAATGTAGTAAATGAATAAATAAATAATTTTATACTTAGGCTTGCCCATGGTCTGAAATGACTTGAAAGCACACAACAACAACAACAATCCTAATTAACCTGACTATCTCATTGGCCAGAAGCAGGCCCACACTTCCTATTGAAATCCTCATAGGTTTATGTTGGTTTCATTTTTAAATATTTTGTTGTTCTTTCATTGTTGTTGTTGTTGTTTTGCACTACAAATAAGACATGTGCAGTGTGCATAGGAATTTGTTTGTTTTTTGTTTGTTTTTTCAAATGATAATTCGGCCCCTCAACAGTCTGAAGGATTATGGACCGGCCCCCTGCTTAAAAAGTTTGAGGACCCCTGGTATAGGGCATTGTCGAACTTGCAAATGATGAGAAGCTTGATTCAGATCTTCCATCTTTGGAGAAAACAATGTAAAATTTCCAAGAGAAATTGTTGCTTTACAGGTAGGGAATGGGATCAGTTGGAATTCATGATCGCAGTTACAAATGTTTACCAGAATGTTGTGCATTTGAAATTCATTCATATCGAATGGGATTTATTCTTTGGTGTAAGGAATACATAGGTATCATAATGGCCGCCGAGTCTTGACTTACAAGGTAGCAGCCACTGCAAGCAAAGGGAGTCTGTTCTCCTGTGGATCAGGATGCAGCAGACTGACATTTCTGACTCCTTCCTGCCAGAGATTTCTAGGGCAAAGAGGAATTACAACAACAACAACAACTTTATTCTTATATCCTGCCCCATCTCTTCGAAGGGACTCATGGCGGCTTACATGGGGACCAAGCCCGGTAGAACAAAATCTAAAATATATCACCAAAAATACACTTGCATTACAAAGCATTAGACACATAAAACATATAAAACATCATAAAAACCTGAACTCAACAACAACTGATAGCCAGTATCTGAGCACAGTGGGTGTAGTCAGAGCTGAAAAGGTGAACCAGGGTTTGTGCAATATACTACAGGGACGGGGCTGGTAATAAAGTGCAAAGGCTAAATATTAAGTAGGGCTAGAACAGCCAAGTCAGATTATTAAACTGATTAGTCAAAGGCACATTGGAACAACCAAGTTTTCAGGTCTATCTGGAAGACAGCCAGGGTGGACACTAATCTAGTCTCTCTGAGGAGGGAGCTCCAGAGCTGAGGGGCCACCACCAAGAAGGCCCCCACCCCCATTCCCACCAACCGTGCTTGTAATGGAGATGGAAGCGAGAGAAGGGCCTTCCAAGCAGATCTTAAAGTTTGTGCAGGTTCATAGTGGAGGATGTGATTGCAAAGATAGGCTGGACCCAAACCATTTAGGGCTTTATAGGTGATAACCAGCACCTTGAATTGGGATTGTAAACTTATCGGCAGCCAGTGGAGCTGTTTTAATAGGGATTTTGTCCACTCCCATAAGGAGCATCCTTGCTGTAAGGAGCACGCAGCGCCCTCTCTCCTGACACGTGTGCCATTTTCTACCCCCCACTCGTCATCCCATTCTCTTGCCCATTCCCATCTCACCCACCTCCCTTGTCCCTGCTTCTGACAATCACACTGGAGATTGCTCACAGAATTGTGTTTGGAAAGCTCAATCTCCTGCATCCTGATTCACAGGAGAACATACCTCACGGAGAGGCAAACCAAGAGCATCCCTACTCCATTCCTGCCCAAAGAAAAATACAAACTGCAAAAGCTGGCTATGGTTTTTATGCGCTTCCATGATTTTTCCAGAGGGAACTGTTTGGCCAAGGGACCTTGGAAAATTTATTTTTAGACTACAGTTCATATAAATAATCAAGATTATTTGTTCCATCTCCCAGGAGTTTGATTTGTATTGTTCCATAGTTGTAGGAAATAGCACCCTGATAGTTAATTATTAACAGAGGTTTGCAACCAGCCTGCAGGCCTTTGCTGCTTTCAGCTTGCAAAAGTATCTTTTTGTTCTTGAGACCGCCCCTTTTCCTGGGGATGAAATCTCCATTTTGAGAAGCCTCTTTTGCCTTGTTACAGAAGAGAAAAGAACTCAGATCTGCTTGTGTGGTCAAGCCAGGCCAGCTCAGACAAGCCATCGTAAGTACTAACCTCTGCCTTTAAAACTAGTGCTGAGTTTGGATAGGGAAAACTCTGCTCTTTCTAAAAATAGTAACTCAGCACTGGGGCAGAGAATATCTCAGGATTTCTCTGCCATTGGAAGAAGCTCCAACTACTTCGTCTCCAAGCTAACTTAGAGCTTAGATAGGGAAAGATCTGCTCTTTCTAAATATAGCAGCTCAGGGCTAGGGTAGAGAGCATCTTAGGATCTCTTCACCTTTGGAGGAAGTTAGCCCAGCAGCTAAGGGGGAAAGCAAGAAAGAACGATCTACATGGTTTTATAAGTTGACTGTTTATATTTGCAACCTTAGCTACGTGTGCCAAGTGCCAAGGACTTTGAGAAAATAAAAATCTTGTTAGAAGTTCAACTTGAAGTGGTCTTGGTTACTGGGACTCCTGAGCTTCGAAGTAAGGCCCTGCAGTTTACCCGGGCAAAGAAAGCAGCACATCTTAGTTTATCACAGATGCCCGGGTGTGACGGCACATGATTCCTGACTATGGGATTCTAGAGTTTGTAGTCCACAATGGTCGCTTATCCAGTGTTGAGAATCATGCAGTCTTCTGGATGTTATTGAGTTACAATTCCCAGCAGATTTAGCCAGGTAATGGTGAAGAATAGTAGGAGTTGCAATCTGGCAATACTTCAAGAATCACACAATCCCACAGAGTCATAATCCATTCTTTCAGAACTTTTCTTAAATTCATTTCCATAGGAACATTATCCTGCCTTATGTTTGTGTAGTGTGAATTTTAATGCACACAGTGGTTGTGTTATGCTACCCTTTTGCCAGATACCAACATTGTGCAACTGATTGCCTTTATACAAGTATTCCTCTCTAGTGCGTCATTGGAAAATTGGGAATTTGCAGGATTCATTTCTGCAGTCTGAGTAAAAAACTTATTGTAAACCAATGAAGAATGGGAAATAGTTACACAAGTGGTATAATAATAATAATAATAATAAGAAGAAGAAGAAGAAGAACCTGCTTTGATTGAAGTCAAAAATCAGAAATTCCTCAAAACACAGCAGACAAAGAATCAGTACAAGAAAACCGCACTACAAACTAGAGCTGACAGCTGGCACAACAAAACATTGCATGGAAAGTTCCTTGACAAAATTGAAGGAAAAGCTGATAAGGAGAAGACCTGTCTATGGCTAACAAATGGGACCCTGAAGAAGGAGACAGAAGGCCTGATCCTTGCAGCCCAGGAGCAAGCCATCAGAACAAATTCAATTAAGGCCAAGATCGAAAAATCAGCTGATGACCCAAAATGCAGACTGTGCAAGGAAGCTGACAAAACCATTTATCATATCCTCAGCTGCTGTAAGAAAATCGCACAGACAGAGTACAAACAGAGGCACAACTATGTGGCCCAAATGATTCATTGGAACTTATGCTTCAAGTACCACCTCCCAGCAGGGAAGAACTGGTGGGATCACAAACCTGCAAAAGTATTGGAAAATGAGCACGCAAAGATACTGTGGGACTTCCAAATCCAGACTGACAAAGTTCTGGAAGACAACACACCAGACGTCACAGTTGTGGAAAAGAAAAAGGTTTGGATCATTGATGTTGCCATCCCAGGTCACAGTAGCATTGACGAAAAACAACAGGAAAAACTCAGCCGTTATCAGGACCTCAAGATTGAACTTCAAAGACTCTGGCAGAAACCAGTACAGGTGGTCCCGGTGGTGATGGGCACACTGGGTGCTGTTCCAAAAGATCTCAGCCGGCATTTGGAAACAATAGACATTGACAAAAATCACGATCTGCCAACTGCAAAAGGCCACCCTACTGGGATCTGCACGCATCATCCAGAAATACATCACACAGTCCTAGACACCTGATTTGTGATTTTGTGATATGAAATCCAGCATGTCTATCTTGTTTGCTGTGTCATAATAAAATAATAATAATAATAATAATAATAATAATAATAATAATAATAATAATAATACTTTATTTTTCTATCTTGCCACCATCTCCCCGATGGGACTCAGGGCGGCTAACATGGGGCTATGCCCAAAACAGAAACAAAATATAACAGTTACAATGGATATCTAGAGTTAAAAAACAATAATACAACTATCAAATAAAATAAGCAAATAAAACATAGCATACAATAAAACACATAATAACCAAGACAAATGAGGTGATAGTACAAAACATCAACCACTATAGTTAAAAAGTTAAAAGTTTCGGGCATATGAAAATACACGATTTCAAGGCTTTTGATAAAGTACATGGTCAAGTGTCAGAGAGACAACTGGGTAATGTGGGTAGAAACTGGGTAGAAAGGAGAGGAATAAAGTGCTATCATGTTGGTGGTTATTTCGCGTATACCACTATGAACTGAATAATATTTCAATGGGGAAGTAGTATATCCTCATATGTGAGCGGGCTTTGACCATGTGCTTGATGCCAAATAGTTGCCGGCCTGATAGTTTGTGATTGCAAGTGTATTATTAAAACTCACTCACACCCAAGGGGATTTACACTGGAGCGGAGATCGAGACACAGTCTGTGGACACGGCTCTGTGAACACTCACTGCCAAGAGAAGTGGATTGGGGAAGTCTCTCTCCTTTCAAAACGCCATCCCTTCTCCGCCAACCCCCAAAGAAATCAAGAGATCCGCAGAAGTTTAAGGCCGGCAGATCAATCTGTGTTGCTTGGTTTGTCAATGAGAATAAATATAATACTTTAAAAGGAAAATCCATAAAGCAAGCTCGTGGAGAATAAATGGAACAGGTTTCTCACGGGAGGTGGTGGAAGGCCTATTGCCGGATTTAGTTTAAAGTAGACTGGACAAAGCATCCATGGATGCGAATATGCCGCAAAGGCACAAGCTGGTATTGGCAAGAGACATCCTCGATGACCTGAAAGACCGCTTTCTTCCCCCATTTCAAGGATTCCAAAGCACAGGCGAAGAAGTACTTTCTGCCTGCAGGAAATCTGATTTTAAATGGTTCTGAAGTTGATTCGCTCAGTGTTTATATCCCCCTTAAAAATAGCACAGTCCGCTTTTAATGGCTTTTGAAAAGATAAATTCTGTGTTGCTTCACTTTCTGTATCAGAAAGTTGGAGACAACAATGAATAGCTCTTCATTTTCCATTGGGTACAGGCATCTGTCTACAATCTTATTGCCCGCAGTTTCCAGAACATCATTTTTCAATGAATTCATGAGGAACCTTGAGGGTATTAGGAGTACATCAATATATAAGTAGATCAATAGGTACAGCTCTGGCAGGAAGGTAACGGCGCTTCATGCAGTCATGCTGGCCACATGACTTTGGAGGTGTCTATGGACAACGCCGGCTCTTAGGCTTAGAAATGGAGATGGGCACCAACCCCCAGAGTCAGACACAGGGGGAAACCTTTACCTTTAACTATCAAAACTATCATTTAAGCAAAGAATAGATGGTCATCTGTCGGGGGTGCTTTGATTGTGTCTTTCCTGCATGGCAGAAAGGAGTTGGACTGGATAGCCCATGTGGCCTCTTCCAACTCTATTATTCTCTGACTCTGCAATTCTGCGATTCTGATATTCTATGATTTCATAAACCTATGCAGTGGTTTTTCTTATTTGGGGGACTTTTATGAGAAATGTGTGCAAAAACACTTCTGACTATTCTGTTCCAAAAGAAAACCCTATAGAATTCAAAGGGTTGCCAGAAGTATATAGGGACTTGAAAGCATGCGTGCACAAACATATACACACATCTGGTAGGAGGATAAAAGTGACTATCTTCATTCAACACCACAAATATAACAGAATATATAGCTACTAGCTATGCCCGGCCATGCGTTGCTGTGGCGAAGTATGGTGGTATGGGAAATAAAGTATTGAGGAATTGGTGGTAGTTAAGGTAAAAGGTTTCTCCCTGACATTAAGTCCAGTCATGTCTGGGGGTTGGTGCTCATCTCCATTTCTAAGCCAAAGAGCCGGCATTGTCCACAGAGTCCTCCAAGGTCATGTGGGATGACTGCATGGAGCGCCGTTACCTTCCCACTGGAGCAGTACCTATTCATCTACTCTCATTTGCATGTTTTTGAACTTTAGGGTTGGTAGAAGCTGGGGCTAACAGTGGGGGCTCTCTCCGCTCCCCCAATTCAAACCTGCGACCTTTCGGTCCAGAAGTTCAGCAGCTTTTATACGCTGCACCATCAGGGGATATTATTTCCTAAAGGTTGTGAATATACATTATTTTGGACTTCTTTTGTTTGTGTTAGCTGGCCCTGATTGTTTCCTTTATGGAATTTCCAATTTCCCTGCTTTCAGAGTGTTGCTCTTTATTTACTGTCCTGGTTTTAGAGAATATATTGTTCTGTACTATTCTATCACAGTAATTATTTCATATTAAAGTAGAATCTCACTTATCCAACATTCGCTTATCCAATGTTCTGGATTATCCAACACAGTATGCTGTCACGCTCACTTCAAACGACCAGCATGAACGCAGATCAAAGACAGCTGCTATCAAACCAATCTTTATTGAAGAACACACGACTTGGAAAAAGTCGAGAATGACATAATGTTTACATACAAGCAATTTTATCACCTTGGTTGCAACGTAACACCACACGTAAATATCATCACCAAATCCCACCCCCTGTCTCACATTTCTACTATTCCCACACAAACTACTCATTATAATTGTTTAGATTTTCAACCCCGAGTTCCCATGCTCTGCTGCCAGGTGTTTTCATGAGGCATTCAGGATTGTTTATGTTATGGCTCCAAATCCAGGGCTTGCAAATTCAGCCCTGGGAATTGGTCCCATGACAGTATGCCTTTTAGTAATCAATGTTTTTGTAGTCAGTGTTTTAAATTCATTGTGATATTTTGGTGGTAAATCTGTAAATACAGTAATTACTACATTGCATTACTGTGCATGTAACTACTTTTTCTGTCAAATTTGTTGTATAACATGATGTTTTGGTGCTTAATTTGTATAATGATTACCTAATTTGATGTTGAATCAGCTTTTCCAGAATCCCTTCTTATTATCCAACATATTCACTTATCCAACGTTCTGCTGGCCTGTTTATGTTGGATAAGTGAGACTCTACTGTATATTGACAATCTTATATTATCTGCTTAGAACTGGATTATATGAGGCCTCTTTTTCACACTGAAGTGGATTATATGGCAGTGTGGAGTCCAGTGCAAAGCAGATAATATAACATTATAAATGGGTTATATAGCTGTGTGGAAGGGCCTTGAGTCTACACTGCCATATAATCCAGTGCAAATTAGATAATCTGTGGAAGAGGCTTAAGTGAGGCATAAGTCTGCCTGTCCCCTGTGCTGAGTGGGTTGCTAGGAGACCAAGTGGGCGGAGCTTAGCCTTCTAACTGGCAGCAATTGGATAAAAACCATTATTCCTCTCCCTCTAATTAGGACTTTATTTTTCTTTTCTTTTTGTTGTATCAACATAGAGGCGTGGATGATGGGTTGTGTTGTCAAATTTAGAGGTTGGGGGCCTGTAGTTTTGTTGTTTTGTCGGTCGCCTGGATTCCATCACTCTTATATATATATAGATTCAGAGCCAGGCTTTGAAAATCCTTCTCTAACAGGATGCCAGACAGATTTTTTCCGGACAGAAAATAACATTTCTGCATGGAATGGGAAAGATTTCACCTTAGCGAAAAAATGGGGAATGAAAGACAAAGAAGAGAAAAATAGACAGGTTAGAGCTGGGAAGAGGAAATTAATCAATCAATAGGAAAGAGAGAGATCATGGAATTACTTTAAAAAAAGAGAGAAATCATCCAATAAATGGCACAAACACATGCACCGATTCCATCTTTGCTAATAGGACTTTGATGTGTTTGACTTTAATGTGTGCAGCTAGCACTTCTGCCCTGCCTAGTATACATGTCATGTCCTTTTAACATCAGCAGCCACTGGCCTCATTCCTATCCTTCGAAAACATGTTCTCAAGCAGTGTTGGCCATAAAAAAAAAGAGAACCAAGTGGACGGAGAGGAAGGGAAAATGTACTGACTAAAGAAAAGGAAGGGTTTGGTGAAGAATAGTTTGGGAGAACCTTGGGCTTTCGATATAAAACACATAGAGATGCATATACCAGCTATATATATATATATGATATATATAGATGGATATACAGATTCATATACAGCAATGGCTCCCAAAGTGACCCATTTAAGGTGGAATCAGGTGTCAAACAACCTGATTATCCATCTTCATCGCTATACTTCATCTTGTTGATGGGAAGCGTCCCACCGAAGTGGAAATCATCTATTGGACAGATGGCAAGCTATTTAACCTCAGCAGACTGAAAGCCAAAACCAAGGTCACAACAACATCTGATATAGAACATGCTGATGATAACGTAGTCTGTGCGCATTCAGAAGAAGACCTACAAGCCACTCTTTTGCAGAAGCATACAAGAAGCTTGACCTCTCATTGAACATCGAGAAAACCAAAATGCTCTTCCAGCAGTCGTCAGCCAATCCCTCTACAATGGCAGAAATACAGCTTAATGGAGTAACGTTAGAAAATGTTGACAATTTCCGCTACCTTGTCAGCCACCCCTCCACAAAAGTCAACACTGATGATGAAATACAACACCGCCTGAGCTCTGTGAGTGCAGGATTTCTCCGAATGAAGCAGAGTGTGTTTGAGGATCAGGACACCCGTAGGGAGACCAAGGTGCTTGATTATAAAGCTATCATCCTCCCAACCCTGCTATACGCCTGCAAAACACAGACTGTCTACAGACATCACACTGAACTCCTGGAAAGATTTCATCAGCGTTGCCTCCGAAAAATCCTGCAAATCTCTTGGGAAAACAGGTGGACAAATGTCAGAGTGCTGGAAGAAGCAAATGCTCCTACACCATCAACTCGGCTGGACTGGCAACATTGTCTGAATGCCCAATCACTGTCTTCCAAAGCAGTTACTATACTCCCAACTCAAGAATGGAAAACGTAATGTTGGTAGGCAGGAAAAGAGATTGAAAGATGGGCTTAAAGCGAATCTTAAAAACTGTGGTATAGACACTGAGAACTGGGAAGCCCTGGCCCTTAAGCACTCTAACTAGAGTTCAGCTGTGACCAGAAGTGCTGCAGAATTCGAAAAGGCATGAATGGAAGGCTTAAGGGAGAAACGTGCCAAGAGGAAGGCATGTCAAGCCAACCCTGACAGGGACCGCCTTCCATCTGGAAACCGAAGTCTTCACTGCGAAAGAATAGGTCTCCACAGTCACCTACGCATCTACCGCCAAGACACTACACTTGGAGGGCCTACAAGGGGTTGCCTAAGTGAGTAATAAAGGCTAAGTATCCCTTACCCAAATTCCTTGTGACCAGAAGTACTTTACATTTTTTTCAGATTTTAAAATAGATGTGCTTGCCTTTATAGGACCCATCTCAAAACACAACATTCTTTTATGATTTATATATAGACCTTACGCACAGAACAGGTGCAGAACATTTCTAATAAATATGTTTCTCTTGAACCATCACAGGGCAAAGATATCATTATCTCAGCCAACCAGGTGGACAATTTCAGGTGTTGAAGTATTTCAGCATGCAGCTTGGGTGTTCTCAACTGCAACCATAAATGTCCAGGTGGTATAACTAGCTAGCAGTGCATTTCCATCGCTAAAACTAGGTGCCAGTTGTGCCCATTCCGTAAGACATCATCTCTTGTGACAGTGATATAAGCATTCATTATATCACTTTTGGACTATTATAACATCCTCTACTTCAATTGTGCATTTCAGCAGGTCCAGATTGTTGACTGGGGCCATTTACAGTTACAGGGACCATATAATTCCCTTATTAAAACAACTTCACTGGCTACCAGCTTACTTCAAAATGTTCTTCAGTCCCTATCTATACACATAATAAAAGTGAAAATCTGTGTGTATGTGGCACAGGTGTTCACTCACACAGACAGCCTCCAACATTTACCAACAGACTATACTTCCCAGCGCTGTGGAGCTACCAAGTCACTCCCTCCAAGGACATTGCAGGTTATAGTTCGCACACCCCAGTGTTACTTTCTCTCCTCATTTGCATGACCCCACTCACTGCCTCCCTCTTAACCCTTTCCTACCCTTTTCTATATCACACAGCAAACAGAGGAAATGATCAGCAACTGAACATATTGGAGAGGTTTGGGGAGAATTCACAATGTTTTAGAGGAGTTGTGGGGCCTGGGATGTATAGTTCACCTGCAATTTAAGAGCCCTCTAAACCACACCAGCAATGGACCTGGAACTCACTTGGCAAACAGACCCAACATGGCCAAATTTGCATACTGGTGGGGTTTGTGGGTGATTGACCTTGACATCCTGGGAGTTATAGTTCACTTGTATTCAGAGAACACTGAACCCATCTGATGATGGATCTGGACCAAACTTAGCACACAAATTCAACATGGTCAACGAGGAACACTGGTGGACTTTGGGAGTGATTGACATTTAACTCTGGGACTTATAGTTCACCTGTATTCTGTGAGCCCTCTGAACCCCACCACTGACAGATCTGGACCATACTTGGCACAGAGATCTAATATGGCCAAATGTGAATACTGGCAAGCTTTGCAGGTGATTGACCTTGGCACCAGAGAGTTCTAGTTCACCTGTATTCAGAGAACACTGAACCCTGCAATGTTGCTCTGGACCAAACTTGACACACAGACCCAACATGGCCAACTGTGAATATTGACAGAGTTTAGGGGTGATTGCCTTGGGAATCTGGGACTTGTAGTTCACCCTTATCCTGAGAGCACTGAACTCAGCCAACAACAGATCTGGACCAAATTTGGCACACAGACCCAACATGGCCAACTGTGCATACTGGGGAGTTTTGGGAGGGTTGACCCAAGATTTTAGAGAATTGTAGTTCACCCACATCCTTATGCATTTTCTAATGGGAGCATTCATAAAAACCAAAAAGAAAGACTGAGTTTTTTTCTAAGACATAGTGTAACATATGACCACACTGATATTGCCCAACACCCAAAAATAAACAAGGCCCTTTACAAAAAAAACAAAACAAAAAAAACCCCAGGCATTGCCAGGTACCCAAGCTAGTACTGTATGTAGCTCGGATCCAGACTATCTGAAAGACTGCATCTTTCCATACAAAACTGACAAAGTTTATTTCATAGGTTCTTTTGGTGATGACAGAGAAGACAAGGACTTCTCAGTGAATATGGAGGGCTAACTGCCTATTTTTAAAATGTTTTACATTGCCTATTTAATACTTTTAAATTTTTATTGTTAAGTATTTTTATAACGTTCTCTTTAGGAGCTTCCCTATATCACACTGTGGGAGAAGGTTGGCATACAAATTAAATAAATAAATACATTAAAATATTATTTCCTTCTTTCTAACCATTTCCCCTTTCATTCCATCTATGTTCCACCACACCTTCAAAAGACAGTCATGGATCTAAATTTGTATTAATTAGAACCCTGGAGGCTGGCAAGGCTGGGATACAATTATTCCAAACTGAGGCTATTACAGGCTCTGATAGCTTCATTTAAATTCCTGAATAAAACATGAAATATCTTTAATGAGAAATGAATATAGTTGTCAGAAGGGAGTAGTTGTAACAGTGTTGCTAGTTGGAGATTGAAGTGATGAAGACGTAATATGAACAACTTTGATTTTATATAAAAATGAAGGCTGTTAAGCAAAGAGTTATTTCCCTTTGGAGACTTTGGTTTGACTCCCACTCATAGCAATGAGAAGCAAATTCGGTGTCAAAGAGCAGCGGGCATTTGTGAGGGCAAGCAAAAGAGTGCTTTATCACACACACTCAGGACTGACTTCAAAAAACGTGTCATGTTCTGATCTCTGATGAGAAGCACTGAAGAGGAATCTGAACCAGGAGTGGTGTCCTCTATCTCTCAGACTCCAGGTATCTAAAGAATCTTATTCTCCCATATGAGCCTGCTCAAGTTTTGAGATCTTCTAGGGAGGTCCCTAACAAGGTTCAGACAATGTCCAAATGGAATGTCCCATATGGCTCAGATCCAGGTTATCTAAAGCAGTTACTCAAACTTTGGGTCCTGACCCCAAAAGGAGTCTCTTTGGCTCAGTTTTGGGGTCCCAAAAATTGACAACAGTAAAAGTGGTTGCGGTACACATGGTTAAAAGAGCCACATTTACATTTATCTATATATATAAAAGAGTGATGGAATCCCGGCGACCAACAAACAACAAAACTAAACACCCCACAACCTCGAAAATTGACAGCACGACCCCTCATCCACACCTCTAGGTTGATACAATGAAAAGAAAAGAAAAATAAAGTCCTAATTAGAGGGAGAGGAATAATTGTTTTTATCCAATTGCTGCCAGTTAGAAGGCTAAGTTCCGCCCACTTGGTCTCCTAGCAACCCATTCAGCCCAGGGGACAGGCAGAGTTAGGCCTCACTTAGGCCTCTTCCACACTGCCTATAAAATACAGATTATTTGATTTGAACTGGATTATATGGCAGTGTAGCCTCAAGGCCCTTCCACACAGCTATATAACCCATTTATAATCTTATATTATCTGCTTTGCACTGGATTATCTTGAGTCCACACTGCCATATCATCCACTTCAGTGTGCATTTTATACAGCTGTGTAGAAGGGGCCTCATATAATCCAGTTCTAAGCAGATAATATAAGATACTTTATTTCCCATACCACCATACTTCGCCACAGCAACGCGTGGCCGGGCACAGCTAGTATTTTATATTTTTAGATTCTATATTTAAACAGTATTTATTGCTATAGCACTTTACGAGGCCTGATTGTTTATCCTCCCCATAGAGCAGTGGTTCTCAACCTCCCTTAATACAGTTCCTTGAAAATAATTTTGTGACCCCCAACCACAAAATTATTTTCATTGCTACTTCATAATTTTGCTACTGTTATGAATCGTAATGTAAAAATCTGATATGCAGGATGTATTCTCATTCACTGGACCAAATTTGGCACAAATACCTGATATGCTCAAATTTGAATACTGGTATTGTGGGGGGGGGGGGGATTGATTTTGTCATTTGGGAGTTGTAGTTGCTGGGATTTAGAGTTCATCTACAATCAAATAGCATTCTGAACTCCAGCAACGATGGAACTGAACCAAACTTGACACACAGAACTCCCATGACCAACAGAAAATACCGGAAGGGCTTGAGGGGCATTGACCTTGAGTTTGGGAGTTGTAGTTCACCTATATCCAGAGAGTACTATGGACTTAAACAATAATGGATCTGGACCAAACTTGGCACAAAAACTCAATATGCCCAAATTTGAACAGTGGTGGAGTTTGGGTAAAATAGACCTTGACATTTCTACCCCACCCTTCTCACCCATGTGGGGGACTCAGGGCGGCTTACAAATATAAAACACATATATAAAACAATTCCAGTTAGTTGTTGGGATTTATAGTTTACCTACAATCAAAGAGCCCCTTGAACCCCACCAATGAGAGAATTGAGCCAAACTTCCCACACAGAACCCCCATGATCAACAGAAAAATACTAATTTCTGGTGACCCCTCTGATACCTCCTGCGACACCCTCCCCCCCAGGTTGAGAAACATTGCCATAGAGTCTATTTCATACGCACTTTTAAAATATGATTTGCATATGGCATTGGATGTCTGCCTTTGTTTTTATAATCGTATATATGGCATTGAATATTTGCCTTTGTACTTGGAAGCCGCCCTGAGTCCCTTCAGGGAGAGAGGGTGGGTTAGAAATAAAATATTATTATTATTATTATTATTATTATTATTATTATTATTATTATTATTATTATTACATGAATCTATTGTGTGCACACATAAGAGCCCCGGTGGCGAGGTGTGTTAAAGCACTGAGCTGCTGAACTTATAGACCGAAAGGTCCCAGGTTCAAGTCCCGGGAGCGGAGTGAGCGCACGCTGTTAGCTCCAGCTTCTGCCAACCTAGCAGTTCGAAAACATGCAAATGTGAGTAGATCAATAGGTACCGCTCCAGCGGGAAGCGAGCGGCGCTCCATGCAGTCATGCCGGCCACATTGCCTTGGAGGTATCTACGGACAATGCCGGCTCTTCGGTTTAGAAATGGAGATGAGCACCAACCCCCAGAGTCAGACATGACTTGACTTAACGTCAGGGAAAACCTTTACCTTTTATTGTGTGCACAGTGTTTACAGTGGACTCTGCAGAAGATGCCTCAGCTGTACTTCATAAAAAAGGAAAATCAGCTTGTTTTGCAAGCCTTGCAAATGCTGATTTGTTATCAGTAAATGTTTGATTTTTAGAGATCTTCTGGGTTGTCCTTTTCTCTGCCATTACCCTCACAGATACAGAAGAATGGTGAGGCGAGAACTAATGTCCAGGTTACTTAACAGAACATGTTCTCCCATATCAGACTGCTCATGGTTTGAGACCTTCTAGGGAGGTCCTCTTCTTTGCTGCACCATCCTCATGGGAACACAGAAAAGGGACTTTGAATCATAGATTCATAGAGTTGGAAGAGATCCCAAGGGACATCCAGTCCAACCCCCTGCCATTCAGGAAAGGCACAGTCACAGCTTCACTTCACTTCACTTCACTTTATTTCTTAATTAGTCGCTCTCCTCCAGAGTGTTCAGAGCGACTTACAATTTAAAATATCATTCCACAATATAAAAACATTCAACATAAAAACATTCAACAGTGACTATTTGGCAAATTTGATCTGATTTACTTAAATGCACAACCAAACAGCCAAGTCTTGAGCGCTTTTACAAAAGGTCGCAACTCCGACATTGCTCTAACATATGGAGGCAGTGAGTTCCACAGAATTGGAGTATCGGTCGAAAAGGCTCTGCGCCTTGTCGCTTCCAGGTGTACCTCCCTTGGGCCCGGTACGTGTAGGAGATTTTCCTGGGAGGATCGAGGTGACCACTGATGAAACAAAGGAATGAGGCGGTCCCTAAGATATAATAGAGTCCTTGGCCATTTTGAGCTTTAAATGTCAGGATCAGTATCTTGTAAGAGATCCGATGTTCTATTGGTAGCCAATGCAGTTGTTTCAGAATTGGTGTAATATGGGATCTTAAAGATGATCCCACTAGCAGCCTGGCCGCCGCATTTTGGACCATTCAGATCTTCTGGGTTTTTGTCTTCGGAAGGCCGGCATATAAGGCGTTACAATAATCCAACCTAGTGGTGACTGTTGCATGGATTACCGTTGCCAATGCTTCTGTCAAAAGGTAGGATGCCAATTTCCTTGCCTGACGAAGATGAAAAAAGGCCTGCTTACTTATGGCAGTGATCTGGGCCTCCATTGTCAGCGATGAGTCCAACACAACCCCAAGGCTTTTAGCAGTAGCAGATGAAACCAGAACTTCCCCATCGAAATCAGGCAGTGACTGGATTAACTCTGGTGGCTGGCCGGGCCAGAGTCAGTTTTTGCAGGATTCACTTTTAGTCTACGCACTCGCAGCCAACTCATCATTGCTTCCAAACACAGCTTAAAGTTCTCAGGAATCATGGTTGTCCCAGGTTTGAGACGCAAGAGTAGCTGGGTATCATCTGCATACTGGTAGCACTCTAGGCCAAAGCTCCGCAATAGTCCAGCAAGTGGTCGTACGTAAATGTTAAATAACAGGGGTGAAAGGATAGCGCCCTGGGGAACTCCACAGCAAAGGCAGGAGCTCTCCGAGCTTTGGCCTGACCACTCCACCCTCTGTCTCCGATCCCAGAGAAATGAATTGAACCATTTAAGAGCTAAACCTCGTACACCAGACATAGCCAATCGATGGCTCAGCAAGTCATGGTCCACGGTGTCAAATGCAGCTGTAAGGTCCAAGAGTACTAATAGCGCTGATCCGCCCCGGTCTAACTGACGATGAATTTCGTCAGTAATAGCTACCAAGAAAGTCTCTGTCCCATGACCTGAATGAAAGCCTGATTGAAAGGGGTCTAAGCCCACTGTCTCATCTAAGAATTGCTGTAGCTGTCCCACCACTGTCCGTTCAATCACCTTGCTCAAAAACGGAAGGTTTGAAACTGGGCGGTAGTTACTAGGTATGGCAGCATCTAGACTTGGTTTTTTCAGAAGAGGGTGAACCACTGCTTCTTTGAGACACTCTGGGAAAATTCCTTGTTCCAAGGAGCTGTTAATGATGTTCCTTAAGGGATCTCCCCTGCTAGATGGCCATTCAGCCTCTGCTTAAAAGCCTCCTGAAAAGGAGACTCCACCAGACTCATATTCCATTGCTCTCAGGAAGTTCTTCCTAATACTTAGGTTGAATCTTGTCTTGAATCCATTGCTCCATATCCTAATCTGCAGAGCAGCAGAAAACAAGCTTGGCCACTCCTCAATGTGACATCCATTTAGATATTTAAACATGACTATCATGTCCCCTCTCAGCCTTCTTCTCTCTAAGCTAAACATCCCCAGCTCCCCAAGTTATTCCTCAAAGAGGCTTGGTTGCCAAACCTTTGATCATTTTTGGTCACCCTTCTCTGGACACACTCTAGCTTGTCAACATCCTTCCTGGATTGTGGTGCCTAGAAATGGAGATAATATTCCACTTGAGGTCTGAGCAAAGCAGAATAGTCTGGGACTATGACTTCCCTCGATTTCAACACTATTGATGCATCTCTTAGTAGCTGTTCCCAAGCTTCCTTTCCAAGATCAGCATCCTCATTACTAGTCTTCCACAGGCAAGCAAAGATCTGAGCCCAGAGGAGATATCCATCCTCCTTGCAAGGAAATGCATCCATCATCACTGCTGAATCACCTTACCACCAGGTCCTTGTAATGTTTGATCAAACATCTGTTTCAGCAGGCATTGGAGATCTGGTTGCTTAAGAAGACAGGGCATCTCAAGCCATGCAGAATTGCTTTTATGCATGCAAGAGTCACCATCCATCCAACAGCCACAGCTAGAATATTTGCACCATCTGCTGCTAACGCAAACTAATGTTGCGCTGAATGCCCTTTCCTTAAATTCATAAAAGTCCATCCCCTCCCCAAAACAAAACAGACACGCACAGAAATTCTGACATTTGAAAGGCAAAATGAACAGCTTCCATCCTCTGATATTTTTATCCCCTTTAATCCAACAGAGAGTGGAAATATGGACAGAGCTTAGGGATATTAGACTGTGCGCTAACATGTTAATGTCAAATCTTGAAAGAAAATTGTTTTGTTACTGGGAAACAGTTGAGAGAAGTGAGTAAAATGCATTGGTTACATCAAGCATCATTAAGATGTTTTAAACACCTTGGCATGCATCTTGTTGGTTAGTCGCAATTGGATTAAGTCCTATTCACCTATTAAATGGCACATCAACACTGTGGGGAAATCCCATTGATGCCATAATCTATACTGTTAGTTTCAATGGAAAAAAGAATAATAACAAAATTACTAAAATATCCCCAGTGTATGCCCTAAAATATCAAAAATAAAATAATCAATTGAAAATATTAATTGGAAAACATTGGTGCTTGATAATTAAAATAATGAACCTTGAAGGGTTTGGAGTCCTGGTGTCATAGTGACACCTTGCCACCTTTGGCAACGCAATTGTAGATTGGGTTCAATTTCAAGCAATTAAAATTTAACATGTAGGTTTATGGAGAACAACACAAAAAATATTCAAAGGATTGCAGAGGACAAAAACTAATCCAATGGAGGAGGAGTCAGTCCTCCTCTTTACAGATTCAACCATTCATTGGAACTCTGTCTGGCTGCGGCTATGAAGGGACACATTTCTCCCCTCTTCTGATTGGGGCTTTCTGATGCTGAGCAGAATTCTGGGAAATGTAGTTTAGGGCAGAGCCTTTTGAACTCTCTGGCATAGGGCTCGTTGCCTCCCCAAACTACATTTCCCAGAAATCTGTGCTTTCTCAGTCTCTTTCCCAGCAAACTCTGCTTTTTCCTTGCAACTTCCCTCTCCTCATGGCGAAAGGCCATTAATTTAAAGAAGAAAGGTAGCCTTTTTGGCTTTGCTTTGCTTGCTTGTGCTAAGAATGAAATTGACTTTGAGAGGCTTCCGAGGTTTATAAAATGCAAACAAAAAAAGTCTTGGGTGAGTTTTGATTCTTATGTTTTTGGTGCAGGCCATGTCCACGTGTCGGATATTACATCGTAAGTACGAAAAATATGCTCATCCCTACTAGTTTCCTTACATGAATGAGAAAGTGGTGAGAAGAATTGGAGTGGAAACCATTACATGACATTGTTAAAGACGTTGTAGTGTGATACAGAGCCTCCTGTAATAAATGCATGCATTATGTGCTTGCCTTAAAGCAAGATCTAGACCTTCTGTCGCTACAAACAAACAAACATATGTTTACTGCATGATGTATAAATTCTTTTAACGAATTATGCATGCAATCTTCCTGCAGGGTGCCTACCTAGCCATTAGTTTAATGGCAACATGGCTTGGTTCTTCACCTGCTACATCTCATCATTGCTTGGAAGTGCTTTAACAATATTAACTACACTATGTAAAAAAAATATGTTCATGGTTTGAAAGTGTTATTTCCATTTAATTGTGTGGTGTTTCCTTTGAAAGTAGCTGTTTTACTCCAAAAACTTGCTTTCTGTGTCTGCCACAAACTAGGTTGAATTGTTTGAGACTCAATTCATTGGAAAACTTTAGCAACATGTGCTTTAAGATGTCCCGCGAAAACGTTTTTGCAATTTTATAAACTTTCCCCATGCGGTTATAATAGAACCTCCCTATTCAACTTGTACTCAGAACACATCATGCGACGTGCGGGGCTTGAGGAATCCAAGGCTGGAGTTAAAATTGCTGGAAGAAACATTAACAACCTTAGATATGCAGATGATACCACTCTGATGGCTGAAAGCGAGAAGGAGCTGAGGAGCCTTATCATCAAGGTGAAAGAAGAAAGTGCAAAGGCCGGGCTGTAGTTAAACATCAAGAAAACCAAGATTATGGCAACCAGACCAATTGATAACAGGCAAATAGAGGGAGAAAATGTGGAGGCAGTGACAGACTTTGTATTTCTAGGCGCGAAGATCACTGCAGATGCAGACTGCAGCCAAGAAATCAGAAGACCTTTACTTCTTGGGAGAAGAGCAATGGCCAACCTCGATAAAATAGTGAAGAGTAGAGACTGGCAACAAAGGTCCACATAGTGAAAACAATTGTATTTCCCATAGTAACCTATGGATGCAAGAGCTGGACTATAAGGAAGGCTGAGCGAAGGAAGAGAGACGCTTTTGAATTCTGTTGCTGGAGGAAAATCCTGAGAGTGCCTTGGACCATGAGAACCAGTCCATCTTTCAGGAAATAATGCCCGGCTGCTCACTGGAGGGAAGGATATTAGAGGCAAAGATGGTATTTTGGCCACATCATGAGAAGACAGGAAAGCTTGGAAAAGATCATGATGCTGGGGAAAATGGAAGGAAAAAGGAAGAGAGGCCGACCAAGGGCGAGATGGATGGACGGTATCCTTGAAGTGACTGGCTTGACCTTGAAGGAACTGGGGGTGGTGATGGCTGACAGGAAGCTCTGGTGTGGACTGGTCCATGAGATCACAAAGAGTCATAAACGACTGCATGAATGAAGAAGAAGAAGGAAAAGGCGGGGCTGGACTGTGGCGCAGGCTGGTTAGTAGCCAGATGCAATAAATTACTATGACCAAGAGGTCATGAGTTTGAGGCCAGTTCGTGTCGGGGTGAGCACCCGACAATTAAAAATAAAATATAGCCCCTGCTCGTTGCTGACCTAAGCAACCCGAAAGATAGTTGCATCTATCAAGTAGGAAATTTAGGTACCACTTGTATGTAGGGAGGGTAATTTACGACAACATAAAAATCATCCAGCTGCTGTTGGAATTAGGAAGTGCCATCGTAGTGGATGATGAAGCAGCTGCTCCCTCTGTGGCTGGAATCAAGCATACCCTCAGGAAGTTGGAAGCTGGAGAAAGTTTAAATTGCCTCTGCATCTGTCTCTGTCTCTGTTCTATGTTATATGGCATTGAATGTTTGCCTTATATGTGTACAATGTGAGTTGCCTTCGGGGTGAGAAGAGCGGAATATAAATACTGTAAATAAATAAATAAATAAATAAATAATTTATAACCCAGAAACAAAAATCATATTACATAGTGTTTTTGAAGCTTTTCTTTGTGACTTCCAGGGTGCATCTACATGGTAGAATTAATGCAGTTTGACACCACTTTAACTGCCATGGCTCCTAGTGTTACCAGATAACTATCCCTTCAATTTGTAATAAACCAAGGTACCTCTTCCACACATCCCAAACTTGGATTAATACCTAAGCCCCATCTTTCTTTCAGCGACATCAGCATTCACCCCTTTAATACCATCTAAATGCCAACTCTACATCTACCCAAATGGCAGCATCCGTCTGTCATCAAAGCCACCTTGGAGACCTACAAAGAAAGAGAGAGAATGAGAGAGAAAAAAAGATTAAAATTTAAAGGATGGAACTCAAGGCTGGTGCCTAAATGGAGGTTTATAGGCAGCACAAATCTGGACAGGTGGCCACTAAGCAAGGCATGGCCACTGAGACACATTTCTCTTGATTTTTTTAATTTTTAATTAACTTTTATTCACAGAATTTTATCTTTCCTCCCAAGTTTTTTTTAAAAGCCATGCTTTTCAGAAAGAATATTAAGGTCTTTCCCTGATAAAAGCTACAACTGCCTGAATGGGAAAATGCAAAGGAATTCCATTGCATGCACAACTGAAATGTGACGGTGGTGGTGATGATGATGTCAATGGTGGTGATGATGGTGGTAGTGGTGGTTATGAAGGCAGTGGTGGTTATAGTGATGATGGTGGTGATGGTGATGATAATGATGATGGTGATGAAGATAGTGGTGGTGATGATAATGATGGTAGTGATTATGGTAGTGGTTGTGAGGATGATGTGGTGGTGATGATGGTAGTGGTAATGATGGTGATGGTGATAATGATGGTGGTGGTGGTGGAAGTGGTGGTGATGATAATATGATGATGGTGGTGATTATAATAATAGTAGTGATGATGATGGTAGTGGTGATGATGGTGGTGGTGATAATAATGGTGGTGGTAATGGTAGTGGTGGTGGTGATAATAATAGTAGTGATGATGATGATAGTGGTAGTGATTATAATGTGGTGATGATGTCATGATGATTATGTAGTGGTGATGATGGGTGATGATGGTGGTGGTGATTATAATGTTGATGGTGATAATGATGGTAGTGTTGATGAAGGTGATGATGGTAGCTGTGGTTCTACTCCTATTAGTCCTAAACATTGTGATGGAGCAGTTTCATTGAGTTATTATCATCTCATTCACTCTTCACAATAGTCAGTAAGTAAGTAACTTTATTTTTCTACCCCGCCACCATCTCCCGACAGGGATTCGGGGCGGCTAACTAAACAAGTAGAACAGTTAAAACATATTACAATAAATAAACCACAATAAAATCGACATTATAGAACAATACATTGCAATGATCATAAAACTCATTAAAAACATAAAATGAATAAAAACAAAGTAAAATGGAATGAACCACCAGGTTAATGGAGGGGCGGGGGTGGTATGGAGGGGACATTTGAGCTAAAGTGCAGTAATATAGTTATAAAGTACTGTGGGACAAACAAGATGGGAAAAAAATTGTTTGCAAGGGATGGATGTCCGGTTAATTATAAAGCAGGACCAGTAAGAATTATATTGATTTAATTTATCTTTGCAACAGAGGTGAGAAAATAGCAACCTGAAGATTCCATGGATCTTTGGAGACTTCCATTTCTGGACCTAGATGCCAACAATCTCACAAGCATTACATCTTTTTAGCTAATTTGGGGGAAACCTCCAACCCCAACATTGGCCAAATGAGCTCAGACTTGGCCACAAAGGCAGCAGCTTATCTTCTCAAGTTAGAATCCTCCTGCCAAACTCCTAAATCCCATTCCAAAAAATATAGCTCCAAAATTGACCAGCCAGAAATGACAAGATGTGACTCACAGTGAACCAAAATGTTAGTAAAACGGTGTGGCGTTCTGGAAGGGGTGCAAAATGTGTCCCCGCTCTTTCCATAATTGTCCAGCTTTACCATCATTCTATTTATTTATTTATTTATTTATTTACAGCATTTATATTCCGCCCTTCTCACCCCGAAGGGGACTCAGGGCGGATCACATTACACATATAGGCAAACATTCAATGCCTTTTAACATAGAACAAAGACAGACAAACATAGGCTCCGAGCGGGCCTCGAACTCATGACCTTCTGGTCAGAGTGATTCATTGCAGTGATTCATTGCAGCTGCTCTCCAGCCTGCGCCACAGCAACATTTATATGTTGCCTTCATCCTGACATGAGAACCAAGACTGTAGTTCTCAACCTGTGGGTCACCAGATGTTTTGGTCTATAACTCCCAGAAATCTCAGCCAGTTTACCATTAAGCCTTCTCTGCCAAAGAATGCTCATGCCTAATCAAACTACAAATCCTAGGATTCCATTGTATTGAGCAATGGCAGTTAAATCGGTGTCAAACTGCATTCATTCTACTGTCTGGATGCACCCTGAGAAGCAAATGCATTTGAGATTCAAATGCAATTTAGAGAAGATAATAATAATTAAAATCTGATAATTCCTACATCTCCAGTAAACTTCAGAAGGGGATTAGAATTCTTCCAATGTTTTGCCAACGCAAGGACTGGGTGCAGCATCCCCTGAATTGCATTTGCAACTCTACTATTTACTTGCTAACAAGAAAGGAAAGTCGGCATTCTCCCCGACACATTTGGAATGGGTCCCCCCCCCCTCCCCGCACCGCCTCCAACAAAACCATTTTCTGCCAGGATTCAGCAGCCCTTTAAATTTTAAACAGCTCATTCTCCCAGCTGTGCTAAGTGGCACACCCGGGAAGAAAAGTGGTTTTAAATTTGCTGGTATGCGCGGCCCTGTGGCGTTAATGTCATTTATCAGCGGCGCAGGGGCTTCCAGCAGGAAAAAGCTCATCGATGTGGGCTTTAATTACAAAAAATTAATTTTCAGCTGTGCGTTTCACGGCGTACCTGACAATAAGCGGGCCTTTTCGCCGGCTGCATGTGCCTTCCCAAATGCCACTCCAAGGAAGAGAACATGAGCAAATCCCTTCTGGAGCAGCTGTTTGGGGGGGAGTCCAACTGAATGCACCATCATAAGGATGCAAAAGAGAGGGAGAGAGAAAAAAAAACCCCAACAAGAATCCAATTCCCCTTGCATTTATTTCAATAAGATAATCTCTCAAATGGAACAGTTACCGGAGGATTTTAGCCAGGGGTCTAGAAACAGGGCAAAATGAGGATGTGTGCTCTTAAATAAGAATTCTGCTCCCCGGTGAATAATTGCACCTAGAGACATGTTCTCTCAGGTTAAAGCAAATAGCTGTCTATTTTTAAAAAAATTGGTACAATCTCCACTTTTGTAAAGGTTTGCATCCCATTCCCTGCAAAGTGGAGGTTAATGTAGCAGAATGATATCCCTCATATGAAATGACAAAAATTTGCTTTTGGGATTATAAGTCATGGTTGGTCGAATCCATGGATAGAGAAATGTGGATACAGTGGAATGACCGTATTATGAAGTTGTGTTGGATCATGCAGGGATGCTCCTGAAGATAACAAGGAGACAGATGGTGCTTCTACATTCAAGAATGTAGAAGCACTTTATCATTTTATCTGCCATGGCTCTATGCTATGGAATCTTGGGAGCTGTAGTTTAGTAGTAGTAGTAGTAGTAATAACATCAGCTGATGACCCAAAATGCACAATGTGCAAGGAAGCTGATGAAACCATGGATCGTATCCTCAGCTGCTGTAAGAAAATTGCACAGACAGACTACAGAGGCACAACTATGTGGCCCAAATGATTCACTAGAACTTATACCTCAAATACCACCTCCCAGCAGTAAAGAACTGGTGGGATCACAAACCTGCAAAGGTAATGGAAAATGAACACACAAAGATGCTGTGGGACTTCCGAATCCAGACTGACAAAGTTCTGGAACACAACACACCAGACATCACAGTTGTGGAAAAGAAAAGGGTTTGGATCATTGATGTTGCCATCCCAGGTCACAGTCGCATTGACGAAAAACAACAGGAAAAACTCAGCCGCTATCAGGACCTCAAGATTGAACTTCAAAGACTCTGGCAGAAACCAGTGCAGGTGGTCCAGGTGGTGATGGGCACACTGGGTGCCGTGCCAAAAGATCTCAGCCGGCATTTGGAAACAATAGGCATTGACAAAATCACGATCTGCCAACAGCAATAGGCCACCCTGCTTGGATCTGTGCGCATCATCCGAAAATACATCACACAGTCCTAAACGCTTGGGAAGTGTTCGACTTGTGATTTTGTGATACAAAATCCAGCATGTCTGTCTTGTTCGCTGTGTCATACTATGTCGTTGTGTCAATAATAACAACAAACAACACCAACAAGAAGAATAACAGCTTTATTTTTGTACCCCACCTCCATCACCCCAAAGGGACTCGGAGCGGCTAACTGGGGCCAAGCCCAGGTAATTACAAAAGAACTGAATAAAAAACATACATAATACACATCAGCAGCAGGTAATGAGTTCTATTTGGCAGAGAAGTCTGAAGACCTTGTAAAACTATAACCCTCCTGTTACGTCAGCTCCACTGGTTACCAGTCTGCTACCAAGCATGTCAAACTGCATTAATTTTACAGTGTAGACATACCCTTTGAAAGATGCCTCCTGGAAGAGAACACATCTGCTTTTGCAGTACAGGACTAGTGAACATAATGTAGTACCTTCCTTTGGTCCAATTCTCTTCGGCTCGCTTGCAAGTGTTAGGCTAATCACTGGCTTCATCTGAAATACTGTAATTGAAATACATATAATGCTAGTCTACACCATACTATCCTACTGGGCTTTTGAAAGGATTACAAAGATAATTTAGGTGAAGTTATTTAAACACCTGAACAACATCTATAGCTACTATGAAGAACCATCTTGAGCAAGGGCAGAAATAGATGAATGTTAGTGGGTGAATAACAAATGAATGGATCCGGATCTTCCAGGTAATTCAATTGTGCATTTCTGCCAGAAGTAACCATAGAATTGCACTGGAAAACTTAGACAGTTATCCAGATGTTAACTGTGGCATGACACTGGAGGGCCTAGAGCAGTGGTTCTCAACCTGGGATTCCCAGATGTTCTTGGCCTACAACTCCCAGAAATCCCAGCCAGTTTAACAGCTGTTCAGATTTCTGGGAGTTGAAAGACAAAAACATCTGGGGACCCCAGGTTGAGAACCATTGACCTAGAGATTCATGCACATGACACTTCTCTTTGTAGATGCTCCAGTATGATTCCAATGGGAATTGACCATAATATTGCACTGGAGGACCTAGAGATGCCTCAAGATGTGTTCCCTTAGGTTTTAGAAAAGGTTGTTTATAGTAGTTTGACTCCTCTTTAACTTCCATGGTTCAAGACTACGGAATCTTGAGATTAATATTTTGGTGAGACACCAACATTCTTTGGCAGGAAGGCTAAAGATTTTGCGAAACTCCAACTCCCCAGGTTCTGTACCATTGAGCTATGGCTGTTTGAGTAGTATTGAACTGTATTAATTCTACAGTGTAGATAGTACACCCCTAGTCCAACACACAAACCACTACTGCTCTTTAGTCAACAACTGATTTCGATTGAAGGATATTTGGAAAGTTTGCCTAAAAATACTCTTTCCTTCCTTCTTCCCCATCATTATCCCATTCACTCTTCCTCTTCTCTGTTGACATCAGGGAAACAAAGGAATCCTCTGATAAATTATTATGGATCATGATGGTTATGGTTCAGAGAGAAGTCAAAAAGCATTTTTGATGGGCTGCATGAGAGGCGAAGAGCTGGCTAGCAATGTCCCCTTTTGTCAGGATTTCGGGGCAGCTGAAACAACACTTCAGGAGACAGGCAAATGTGAAAGAACAGCAATATTGTGCAGCTCTGAGCACTTGGATGTGTATCTCAATGTCCACATGAATGCGGCTGCCTGATTTTAATGTCACATTACATAAGGGGATCGGAAATATTAATTTCCTGTTGTGCTTCCTGTCTTTTAATTAAAAGAGAGTGAGGGTGAATTGGGAGACAGGTTTTGAAAGAAGGGGGAAGAAAGATAACAGGCAACAAAGGCAAGAAGTCCACGTTAACTCAACAAGCTCTATTCAAAGGAACTACACACCCACATACAGATATATGCTGGGATGTCATGATGAGATGGAAGACAGACTCTCTACCTTCATTTTGTTGTTTGTTTGGAAGCAACTTTTTATCCCTTTGGGCAACAACCAAAAAAACTTGCTGGAAATTGCTTTGTTGTTGCATTCCTTCAAGTTGTGTCTGATTTCTGGTGAACTAAGGAGAACCTATTGTGGAGAGTTCTCAACAAGAGGAAGCTTGGTTTTGTCTTCCTCTAAGACAAAAATGTTAAACTTGTGGCCTTTTGGGTGTTTGGGCCTCCAATTCCCAGAGGCCCCCAGCCAGCTTGTCCAATGGTCAAGTGTCAGCTCACTCCAGCCGCTCGAGAATGAAGACGCGAGACCGGTGCGTAAACAAGGTGAATGTTTACTGAAGGATAACTGACGCATAAGAAGCCAAGAGTGCTGGGTGATGCCCTCGGGTCCCTTTATATACCCTCCTCCCACATTCAAACATGCAATTCCCGCTCGGTGAAAAACTCGCGCATAGTGCCCGCCAAAAAACCCCTTTGTCCGTTGGTGTCTCAAGGCCGGCCCCGGCCTGCTTATCAGTCCAGGAATGTGCGGGAATGTCAGGGCCCTGATTCCCGGCGCCAATGTGAAGGCCCGGGAAACATGGGTCCTGACATGGTGTCCTCCTCCTCTTCTTCCTCCTCCTCCTGGAAAGAAACAACCAACACATCTACGATTCTCCATTGTCCAATGTACCCCTGTATTTCTTGAGCAAGCTACAATGGAATACCGGGTGTACCTTCCCTAGATCCTTTGGTAGTTTCAGTTGGTAGGTGACCTCGTTGAGCCTCTTTGAGACTCTGAAGGGGCCTATGTAACGCGGACTCAACTTTTTGGAGGGGAACCCCAGACTCAGGTTTTTTGTACTCAGCCAAACCAAGTCCTCCTCCTCAAATGTCTCCCCCTCCCTGCGCTTTCGGTCAGCAAATAGTTTGTACTTTCGGTGCGTTTCCCTCAGTGCCGCCGCCACATCCTGCCACCCAGCTCTGATCCTCGTTTGCCATTCCCTGCCTTCGAACTCCCCCTCCTCTTTCCACTCGGGCAGCTTTGGGAACGGCGCCACTTCTTGGCCGTATACAATCTCAAAGGGGGATCTCCCCGTGGCAGAGTGCGTCGCCCCGTTAAAGGCTACCTCAGCGAAAGGTAACAGTTCGGCCCAGTCGTTCTGCCTGCGGTTGGAATATATTCTCAGGAACTGCCCCAGCATCTGCTGCGTGCGTTCGACCCCCCCCCCCCCCCCGTTGGTCATAGGGTGGAACGCTGAGCTCAGGCTCCTCTCCGCCCCCAGCATCTGTAAGAACTTCCCCCAAAATCTCGCCGTGAACTGGACCCCCCTATCGCTAATCACCTTCTCGGGGCACCCATGCAGGCGATAAATGTGTTTAATATACAGCTTGGCGAGTTTCTCAGCCGAGGGGAGTTTCTGCAGCGGCACAAAGTGGGCTTGTTTGGAAAACAGGTCCAAAACGGTCCAAATGTATCGACACCCCTGGCTAGGGGTAGTTCGCCCACAAAATCCATCGCTATGCATTCCCACAGTCTCGTGGGTTCTACTACAGTTTGTAACAGCCCTTGTGGTTTCCCTGGGGGTGTTTTGTTTTCTGCACACAGATCACACTTGGCGATGTGTGACTTCACATCCGCCCTCATCCCCGGCCACCAACATTGCCTTGCTAATAGCTTTATGGTTTTTGTAAGCCCCAGATGGCCCGCCCCTTTGCTGTCATGATACCGTTTCAACATTTCTGGCCGCAACTTTTCAGGAATGTACAGCTTTTTGTTGACAAACATCAAACCTCCATGCAGTTCCCCCTTTCCCTCATTGGAAATCAACCAGGCATCCCCCTGATACGCTTGCTTTAATTCCTTCTCCCATGTTTCCCCCTCCGCCTTGACGGCCGTGAGTTTATTTTCTCTTTCTGCTTGTGCTCTGGTAGTAACCGCTAGGCTCCACTGTTTGTCTGAAAATATCCCTCCCTTGGAGTCTTGGGGCCCCACCTCATGCTGAGGCATGCGTGAGAGCGCGTCAGCCAGTACATTATGTTTCCCCTGGAAAAATTTCAATTGGAAGTCGAATCTACTGAAATATTGGGCCCATCTCATTTGTTTAGGGGACAGTTTGCGAGGGGACCTCAGGTATTGTAAGTTTTTATGGTCAGACCACACCTCAAAAGGGATCCCGCTTCCTTCCAAAAGGTGCCTCCAGCATTCCAGTGCTCTCAAGATGGCTAGTGCTTCCCTTTCCCAAATCGGCCAGCGCTTCTCTACATCATTGAATTTTCGCGACAGGTACCCGCATGGTTTTAGGTTACCCTCCTTTTGCAACAGGACCGCCCCATACGCACAATCGGAGGCATCGCAATGTACAACAAATTGCTTGGACATATCAGGGTGTTGCAACACCGGTTCCTCTGTAAATTTTTCCTTTAGGGCTTCAAAGGCCTCTTGGCATTCCCTCGTCCACGCCAGCTTGGCCCCCGGAGCCTTTACTCTGGTCGTTTCCCCCCTCCCTTTTGTCTTTAGCAGATCGGTCAGTGGTAGTGTCAGTTGTGCAAAGTCTTTCACAAACGTCCGGTAGAAATTCGCAAACCCAAGGAAGGACTGCAGTTGTTTACGGGTTTTAGGGGCCTCCCACCCTTTTATGTCCTCCACCTTTGCGGGATCTATGGCTATCCCTTGGGATGAAATTCTGTACCCCAGGAAGTCTATTTGGTCTTTGTTGAATTCGCATTTAGCTATCTTGGCATAGAGTTTTGCTTCTCTTAGCTTTTGGAGTACTTCCCTCACCAATTGAACATGCTGCTGTTTGTTTTCCCCCCTTATCAATATGTCATCCAGGAAGACATAGACTCCCCTGTGTAACAACGGGTGGAGTACTTCGTTAATTAGCTGCATAAATACGCTTCCTGCATTTTTTAAACCAAAAGGGCACACTCGGTAGTTGAATAATCCATAGGTACAGGAGAAAGCAGTCTTCCACCTGTCTTCTGGCTTGATCCTCAATTTGTGGTAAGCCTCAATTAAGTCCAATTTCGTGAATATTTTCCCCTCTGACAGTTGGGACAATAAATCCTTCATAAGGGGTAATGGGTATTTGTTATCTGTGCTGATTGCGTTAAGATTTCTATAATCAATACATAGCCTAAGCGAATTGTCCTTTTTACGCTTGAACAACACTGGGGCCCCAGGGGGGAATTCGATGGTTCTATGAAACCCCGCGCCAAGTTTTTGTCAATATACTTCCTCAGTTCTTCCTTTTCCTGCGCAGACATCGGGTAGATTTTGGCTTTGGGGAGTTCTGCCCCTGGCACTAGTTCGATCCCTACTTCTACTCTCCTTTTGGGCGGGAATTCATCGGCTCCCTTTTCGTCGAAAACATCAACAAAGTCACGATATTCCTCGGGTAATTGCCTAGCCAGTTCTTCCAACCTGCCAGGCTCTTCCTCCCCCTTGTTGTCTATCTCCTTCTCTATCTTTTTGAAGAGTAGGCTCCTAGCCTCCCAATCAATAAGTGGATTGGCCTGTTCCAACCATGGCATGCCCAATATTACGTTATAGGTCGCCATTGGAGATATGACAAACGACACCTCTCCTCCCCAGGCTCCTATCCGGCATTTGACCTTCTCTATGCAGTGTTTTGCCACCCCTCCTGAGGCCAGGGACCCATCGAGCTGCGAGAACGCAAGCGGTGTCTCAAGTGCCACCGTCTCGCATCCCAATTCCCCTGCTAGTTCGGGTGTAACGATGTTCCTTGAGCACCCGCAGTCGATAAAGGCTTTACATGTGACGCGTTTGTCCTTCCCCTCTATTCTAATTGGCATAACTAGCATTCTTTTGTCATGACTTACTAGCTCATCAGGTCGGCTTCCTCCCGGAGTTTCCTCCTCTGCCCGCTTTCCGGCCGCAGTCTTCGGTTTGGGCTGGTTGCCCCCTTCCCCTTTTCGCTGCCAACATTCGGCAGCCCGGTGCCCTACACGCCCGCACACGAAACATCTGCTCCGTGCCTTGTTGTTATTTCCTCTTCCCTCGGTTTGTTTCCCAGAGGGGGGTCTCTCCGGCCTCCTGGTCCCTCCGCTCGGCTGGGATTGCTGTCGTTGTGGTCTCCCGCCTCCTCGTTGTCTCCTCACTTGAGCTAGCGTTGTCTCGACGCGCCCTGCCAGCTGAATCCAGCCTTGTAGCGTCCCTGGGTCATCTCTGTGTGCTGTCCAGGAGAGGAGCTCAGGTCTCAGCCCATCCTTAAAGCACTCCAGTTTTGTCACGTCGCTCCAGTCTCTAACCTTTTCTGCTAGGCTCTGGAATTCTTCCGCGTACTGGGAGACTGACCTCTGCCCCTGGAGGATGGTTCTCAGCCCCTCCTTCGCCCGGAGTTGCTCCAGCGGATCGCGGAAACGGCCTTCCAGCGCTGCCAGGAACTGCCGTACAGAGTTCAGGCAGGGGTCGCGCCTGGCATGTAGCTGCACGTACCAACCCGCAGCTGCTTTCCTCAAGGCGGCTCCTATGGCCCTAACCCGACTGGCTTCAGACGTAAAAGTCTGTCTGTTGTCCTCCATGAAGCCTCTGACGGTGGTCAGGAAAAAGTCCAGCTCGGAGGGTTCCCCCTCGTACTCGATTCTCAACTCCTCCCTTCTCTGCTGTGGGAATGGGGCAGGCGGTCCCCACAGCCCGGCGCGTTGCATGTCCCCTGGGGCTCGGTGATGATGCCCCGCCGCTTCCCCTCAATGACCAGCCCCACGCCCGGCATGTGCCGGGGGCGCCGGGGGGGGGAAATCTGACAGCTCTCTCTGGGGTCTTCCTTTGTCCTCGCTACCGCCGTCGTCGCCCCCCTCCGTCCTCGCGAGTCCCGTTTGGGTTTTGGCGCGGGCCCCCATGTCTCTCTGGGTCCCCTGGGCCCATTCCTCGCCTGTCGTCTGCCTGGACTCGGCCCAGGCCGTTCCCTCCCAGCTTGCCGCGAGGAGAGGGGCGAGGCGCTCCATCACTTTTGACATGACATCAAGCGTGGTTTCGAGGGCGCCCATTCTTTCCTCCAGGAACTCTAGTCTCTGTGGGGATACGAAGCTCAAATCGCTTCTGGGCTCCGCGTCGTCCCTCCGCGCCCTCTCTCGTCTGTGGATGACCCCGTTAGGGTGCGCATACGCGGTAAAGGCCGCCACGACGGCAAACCCCTCAAACTGTTCGGAGAGGGACATGCCCCCCTCTGCCCCGATCAAAGTTTCTTCCACTTCGTCCATTTCCATGCCTCACTGTAACACAGGATGGCACCAGTACTCTTGGCTTGCCTGTCAGCTCACTCCAGCCGCTCGAGAATGAAGACGCGAGACCGGTGCGTAAACAAGGTGAACGTTTACTGAAGGATAACTGACGCATAAGAAGCCAAGAGTGCTGGGTGATGCCCTCGGGTCCCTTTATATACCCTCCTCCCACATTCAAACATGCAATTCCCGCTCGGTGAAAAACCCGCGCATAGTGCCCGCCAAAAACCCCCTTTGTCCGTTGGTGTCTCAAGGCCGGCCCCGGCCTGCTTATCAGTCCAGGAATGTGCGGGAATGTCAGGGCCCTGATTCCCGGCGCCAATGTGAAGGCCCGGGAAACATGGGTCCTGACAGTCAAGAATTCTGGGAGCTAAAGTCCAATACAGCTGGAGTGCCACAGGTTTGTCACTAATGCTCTATGGCTTGCTCAAAGTCATCCAATGGGTTTCTGTGTTTGAGCAAGCATTCAAACTTTTGTCTCCAGATTCACAGTCCAACTCTCAAGCCACTATACTATACTGTATTGCGCCAAATTGCTGTGTGTGTGTGTGTGTGTGTGTAAAGAAATCCTTGCAAGGTTGTTTGCAGTAGATCTCTGCAAAAGAGCTCAGCTTTGCAGAGGCAAAGCCACGCCTCAAAACAATGTATCTGTTTGCTGGCAGATGGCTGGTTTTGTCAGTTGGATTTTGAGCTTGCTGGGGGAGCACAGAAAAAGATAGGCTCTCTATAGCTACGGTCAAGTATCAGTTTAAATATGCTATGCTGGATATATTTTGAATGCTGATTGATTAGTTATTGATCCTATGCAACTACAAGGACATTGTACGATTGCTGAACTGTTTATTTGACTTCAACTCAACAAGTAAAGTTTCCTTTTGTTCTTTCAATTCCTCTGCCTGGTCTGAGTCTTTTGCAATTGGTGTTAACTGGACGCTGCTGATTCCGCTGTACACTCA